>NC_056746.1:392472676-392500176 GCF_019279795.1 Protopterus annectens
GACTGAAGAATGACTTTTTCCTAGTTAAGTTATTTACTAAAGCAAGGCAAGATGAAGAGGGTGAGTGGTCTTGTCAGTTCCAAAACGGAGTGCTGATTGCTACCATCACATCTCTCAGTAGTATCTAAATAACATTTTAGTGCTGGCTACAGGATGACATCACATCTGGTCACCTGACTCTTTGGTTTCCACACTACCCTCTCACTAGATACTGAACAATACACACATAGAACTTTAGCTAAAGGCTTAATACAGTATCTGGAAACTATAAAACAATCCCAACGCTTCCACCCTTCCTGCAGAAAGACTTTTCATAGACATTGAATCTCTGGTTGCATTTAGACCTGTGAGATACACTCTGTATTGCTAAACCAAGTCATTTAGTTAAGGTTAACTGGGTTGAGCTTAACCCCTTCCTTTCCAATATCTTCTGTTAAAATATATACATTTCAGCAGTTACAACAATACAGCCTGACATACATGTATATTTGTTTTCTGTCCATCAGGACCCACTGTTGATGCATTTTTAACATAAGCAGCTTTACAAATACGTTTTTAACACAAGCATCTGTAGAAATCAGTTTGATACTCAAATTACATATAATTCTTTATAAAACATACTGGGATTTGTTACATATTCACTGCCCTACACCTCTTGGCATAGCTGGCACAATAAGGATCTTCATTAAAAAAGAAAGAGAGATGGAGAGGTATGATATGTGGGACAATATTATTTCACCATTAGGCACTTCACCAGCAGAGGTAAGAGCTTCTATTCATATAAGCAAAAATACTTTTTGTGATATTATTTATGAAAACAGACAGGCAATGGAATATGAAAGTAAAAAAAGACTGCATGCCTTATAATGCTTATGTAATTAAAGCTTTTTTAGAGAAACTAAAAAACAAAAATTATTTTTCGTTTTAGGACTGACATTAAAAAAGAGACTTTGAAGAGACAGTAATGTATGCAAAGAAGTATTGGACATTTTAAGGTGTTTGATAACAGAGGTTTATGGACTAGGGATGTGACTGTAACGTTGTTCTAAAATGGAAAATGGGAAATTATTCATATTCCTAGCATTATAAATGTGGATGGACAAAAGTGTGTTGTTAAATATTGGGATCAACTTAAAACTTGTTTCTATTGCGGAAAAAACAGATCATTAGATTATTGATTGTACAAAAGGAATTTTTATGTGGTGTAATAGGACATGATGCAAAAATGTGAGTTAAGATGTTATAAATGTAATAAGTCTAGACATTTGTGGATGGATTGTAAGGACGAGAAGGTTGACTTAAATTAAAATATTATGTCACATAAATCCAAACAAACTCAAGGGGATATGGAATTGGCAGTTTATGAAGAAGAGGGGCAAAATAATATGAAAGAGAGTGTAGTTCAAAATGAAAATAAAGAATTAAATATAAAAAAAGGTTCTGAAATCAGTGATGAGCAAAGTGTGAGTCCGAGTATAGTTAAAAATAAGAAAAAATATATTGGCAAAAGAGTATCAGAAAGGAAAGGGACATTCATTGGATTAAATAATAAGTAGGATTTCTTTGAATTAAGAACAGGATTAATTGTGAATTGCTACCATTAAGTGTCAATAGTTTAAAAAGTATTGTTAGCAGACTGGCTGTTATAGAACAGTGTAGAAAATTTGATAGTGACATTATTGTATTAGAGGACACAAGACATTTAACACAGGAAGAGAGAGATTACAAACTGCGATTTTATGGGGAAATGAGTTATTTTGGAATTTAAGACAAGATTTATGCTCAGACATAAGAATATTTACCAAAAAGAGAGCAAAAGCCCTTGATATAACCTTAGTTTTAATTGGTAGGATAAAAGTTATTGATACAAGATGGAGAGATAAAGTATGCAGAATAACACCACTGTATGCATGCATAACCAATAAATAAATAAAAAAAATGTTTAATTTAATTTTGAATTATATTACTATTAACAATGATGTAATAGTGGGGGACTTCAGTTGTGACTTAAGGAAGAAAAAGATATTAAAAGGGTTATGAAAATGATGAGATGTGGTAAATTGAGTTTGTGGAAGAATAATACATGGACCTATACAGGGGAATATACAAAACTCGGTTAGATTACTTTCTCATATCTGATGGGTTGGAAATATGAAGGAACAACAGAAACAGGGTTCTCAGATCATAAAGCAATTTAAGCAGAGCTAAGAGACAAAGTAGGTGGTATTAAGATAGGGAAAGTCTCAAAAATGTTGAATGAAGTAGAATGGGAAGAAGGCAAAGTAAAAATGCTAAATTTATGGGAAGATCACATAAGCATGAGGCAGTTTTATAATGATTGGTCAGAATGAAGGATGTATTTTAAAAAGAAATACTATCACGGACGGCAAGTGAAGTGGAGAAAAAATGTGAAGTAAAGAGAAAAGAAGATGCAGAATATTTTAAGTGAAGACATTTTTGATAACTTAGAAATAATACTTTAGAAAGGAAGAAAACATTTATGAAATGAATCTAGAGAAAATTAAACATTTGTTATTTAAACAGATATATCATTTACAATAAAAAAAAGAAGAGGAAGCACCTTACTTAAATAAGGCTAATTTAATGAGGCAGTTGTTAGATAAAAAAGGAATAGTACAGAAAGAACAAAAATATGTAATATGTAAAGTTGTAGAGTATGTTCAAGATTTATTTAAAGACATGGGCGAGAAAGATAAAATGTTATGGAAAGTAATAACTTTTTCTTATCAAGACAGTGTGGATTTGGAAAAGTGTAGAAAATGTGGACTTGGATTAGGACAACTAAATGTGATAACTGCAGCAGGACCAGATTGGATAGAATATCAAATGTATAAAATATGACAGAAGAAATATTTACTAAAAGTATTGAATGAGTAGTTAAATGTAAAATTTAAATATAAAGAGTTATGCAGTGGAATATTCAAATTCATATGGGCAAATGTGAAAGAAAAGACAAAAGGAATCAGAGGCCTGTTGTTTTGAACAATACTGATTGTAAAAGTTTTATGAAAATTTTACAAAAAAAGAATTATTAAAACTTCAGAGAATTTTATTAGACATGATATACAATGTAGAAGGATGTCAAGAACTATTTGTGGTTGTTAGATAAATAGTAAATAATTTAATGAATAGACAAGAAAGAGTCTTTATTGTTGTAGGAGATTTAAGCAAAGTGTTTGATACTATTCAGTGTGACATGTTATGGGATATATTCAGTGCATATAAGATGAGTAAGAAGAAAAAAAATTCTGTATAATGGCATATGAGCAAAATAAAGTAAAAGTATTAATCATTTGCTGGTTGACTGAAGAAATACGTATTAAGAGAGGTATAAGACAGGGATGCCCATTGAGTGGCAGTATATTCTCACAAGTTATGAGTATAGTAACTTGTTACATGAATCAAATGATTAGCAATGTTATGCATAGTACAAAGGAAGGTATTGATATAGCTATAATAATATCTTATGCATATGATGTTATTTTGATTACTAAACATTTGAGTGGGATAGAATAAGTTATTAGGAAGCTGAATGAATGTTTGGAAAAAAAATAGACATGAATCTTAATATAAATCAAAGCAAAGGTTTAAGATATGAGGGTTGAATAAAAGGTATTAAATTTAATTTATAAGAAATAAAGTATTAGGGATTAGATTTGGTAAACAAGTTGCTGTATTCTTACAATGGGAAATGTTATAAAAAACAAAAATATGCTTGATTTTAGGAAAACCTTCATTTAAGAGAAAAGTTTCTTTGTTTAAATCAGTTGTTTTAGGAAATCTGTCATATTTAGCTAGTGCATTTAATATGCCTTTATTTGAAAAATAAATTATTAATCTTATTTTTTCTTTATATGGAGTCTCATCTTAATCCGATAAAGGGAGGAGTATTATATGTAGAAAAAGAGTATGGTGATTTGGGACTAATAAACCCTTTTGAATTGATACAAAATATGTACATGATTAGAAGATAAAAATGAAAATTTAATAAGTAAAATATTAAAATGTAAATATAAAAACAAATGAATATGATGAACAATTATAAAAGAGAAAGAGGGCATATGAATGATGAGATAAGAGCGTATCAAGGAAAATTTATAATGTGAAGAATAAGTATGGAGGATTTAGAAGATAAGATCAAAATGTGTTATAAAAAGTAATGGAGAAATATGTTTTGTATATCCATGGAAATAATTAGATCAATTTAAAATTAGAGCTGTAAAAGCAAGAAATGATAGGTTTAAACGTTTTTTTGAATGTCATGATTTTCTGTGCAGACTGGATATAAAGAAATTGGTGGTTAAAGTAAATATGTCTTATAAAAATAAGTGAAAGGGTATGTCATTATTGTGGTAAAGAAGAAAATGGTGGTCATATGTATTTCTAAAATGTAAAAGAACTGATTTATTATAGAAAAAAAATTACTGAACAGCAAATCACACCAACTGGCCCTCGAGTCAGAGGAACAAGTGTATAATCCAACAGGAACAAAGTTAACAAAACATCAAATTAATGGTGACATAGAATGCTCTGTAAATCCTGCCTTCATTCTACATATGACCAGGGCCTACCAAGGTAGATGTTGTTAATATATGCTGTTATGAATTTTTATATCATATGTACTACTAGTTTAGTCCAGTTTACAGGCATTGCTGTATTCTGGGCTGTGGTGTAGTTCCTGTGTTGTCCATTACCTTACTTGGATAGAAGGAAGTTTCTTTGCTCACCAGTGGGAGTGGGGAGCCTTGAGCAGCCTACCTGTCCCTGTTGGAAGTGACCTCAGCACAAGCGCTGTAGTAATTGGTTGTTTTGGACCATTTCTAGCTCTTTTGTAGTTCCCTGTTTAAAATCCGCGTTTGCGCGGCTTTGCACATTTGTGCGCATAGCACAGCGCTGGTTAAACAAGGTTAAACTTCTTCTGGCTCCGCCAAGTCTGCTATTCAAATTTTCCCTTAAGGAAGCTCTACTCTTAGTATAATCAGACTACTCACTATATTATAAGCCTAGCACTTGTTCTCAAAACTTCTCTACTAAGTAAGCACTCTCGTACTAAGTAAAGCACTACATCCTCCTACCACCCCTGTGAATATCCACTTCCCTTAAAGGCACAACACTCCCTTATACTGTTCTAGCATGTCGAGTGGTAGATTACTGGCGTCCTCTCCAGTTCAGCTGGTTAATCTGGGTATCTTGAGACAATGCTACAATTGTCTCATGTACACAGACAACCCTCTCCTCCTCCCAACAAATGCAAATACATGTGAGAGATGCAACTATATAGCCAAGCTGGAGGCTGAACTCTCTCAACTCAGGGCTGGCATGACCAGACAGGAGGAGATGGTAACCACACACACAACAAATCCAGTCCCACATAGACCTACCACAACTGCAAACCAAACACATAAAAACACAAAGACATACTCGGAGGCTCTAATAAAAAACTTACCAAAACAACAGAGGCTCCCAAAGCAGACATCCAAAAATCCACCACCTCAAAACAAAACACATGCAACACATACTTCAATAAATCAGTGTGTCAACCAATCACAGCCCTTAAGGCCAAACACCATGCCTGATACACTAGTAATAGGTGACTCTATAGTCAGACACACTGATGTCCCGCTTACCAGGCTGAACAAGGAGAGGGTGACTGTGAGCTGCCTATCGGGAGCTAGGATCCGCCACATAACACACGCACTCAGGTCACTCCAAAGCAAGTACAAATATGACTCCGTCATTGTCCTTGCTGGTGTGAATGACCTGAGACGTACCTCCCTGGACTACATGAAAAGAGACATAGAGGAGCTCTCCGATTATGTAGCCCAGGCTGGTATGACCCTGACCCTGAGCAGCATTTCGCCCTCACCAAGAATGATGCCACAACACAAAGACAAGATGATCAGCTTTAATAATTGGTTCAAGTACTGGTGTCATTCTAAGGGGATCCAATGTCTGTCTGCCTGGGATGACATGTTGGACAAGCCACGCTGCTTCGCAAGGGATGACTTACACCTGTCACCACTGGGCTTCCGGATATTGGCTAAGGCTCTTGCCACCCCCATAGTGCCTTTTTTAGGCAAGGCTCAAAAGACAAACCCACCTCCTTAGAAAACAAAAATGGAAAAAAACTATGGGTAATGCTGCTCAACGCCAGAAGTCTAAATCTCAAGATGCAGGCACTCGATGCACTCCTCAGCATGGAGAACATCGACATCTGTGCAGTAACTGAAACCTGGTTCAAGGCTCCTGAGAGCACCCCAGCGCTACCAGGCTATACCTCGTATCATGCTTTTCGGCCCCAAAACCCGGGCCGAACCACAAAGTGAGGGGGAGTGTCCATATTCATCAAGGACACCCACACCTCCAGGTTAGTAGCAACACATGAAGCATCAGAGACCATACAGGTGCAACTAACCATAGGCAAAACTGCTATACAACTGGTAGCATGTTGGAGACCACCCTCCCAATCTCAGGAACCCCACTCAGCCTTCAGACATTGGAGGATATGAATGTATCACAAAATACCATCATACTGGGAGACTTCAACTACCCAAACATAGATTGGGTACATTATTTTAGCCCTAACACCCTAGCCCAAAGGTTCCTGGAATTCATAAATTCAAATGCACTGGAACAACTAGTCACCTCTCCCACTAGGGGAGATAATATACTAGACCTGATCATCACAAACATGGGGACAAAATGCTCCACACCGGAGGTATACCCCTCACTAGTGAGATCTGACCACAAACTAATCACCCTGGATATACATATCCCACCTCCACCCCAGCACAAAAGACCACAGTGAAAAACTTCTCAAAAGCAGACTTCACTCTTCTTAAGACTGAGATGGTATCCTTTAAGCCCACTGGGCCAGTGGATACCACATCCCACAATGCCGAATCCTTCACAAATGCTTTCTATGGACATCTCCAAGAATGCATGGATCATGCAATCCCAAATAAATCCAAGTCCCTCTCCACCAAAGGCAAGCGTCCTGTCTGGTGGACCTCAGCCATTAACAAATTGTATAACAAAAGAAGGAAGCTACTGCACATCAGAGCAAAATTCCATAAAGGGAAGACATCTCTGATCAACATTAGCAGAAAACTACGTTCTCTCATAAAAACATCCAAGGCCAACTTTGAGAGAAAAATCGCTAATGACACTAAAGATAACCACAAAGCCTTCTTCAGCTATGTTAGAAACCTGGGCGGAAACCCTCAGATATGCTCAGAGTTAGTTCACAACAACAAAAAATACACTGAATCCACAGATATTGCCAACATTCTGGCTGATAGGTTCAGTGCAAATTTCTCCCCTCTCTCACCCCCAAAAGAAGAAATACTTATCCCAGCTGAATGTAATCTCCCTGTCATCTCAGATGTCCAAGTGAGAACCGCCCTCAACAAAGCTAAAAACACAGCATCAATGGGACCTGATGGTATCCCGGGTTGCGTGCTACATGAACTCCAAGAGGAGCTAAACCCGCACATAAAAATGCTATTTAACCTTAGCCTTACTACAGGATATGTACCTGAACACTGGCATACAGCAACAGTGGTCCCACTCCACAAAGAGGGTACCACTACAGACCCTGGGAACTACCGCCCCATAAGCTTAACCAGCCTGGTCTGCAAAGCTATGGAAAGAATCATTATGGAACTCATAAACAGAGACATAGGGGACCTACAGACACTTGACCCCACCCAGTTCGGCTTTGTAAAGGGCAGATCCTGCCTTTTGAACCTGGTTGACTTTTTCGAAACAGTCACTAGAGCCATTGATGAGGGCAAAGCAGTCCATACAGCCTACCTGGACTTGGCTAAGGCCTTGACACAATACCCCACTCAGGCATCATAGATAAGCTCAACAGCTTAAACGTAAACCCTTATGTCACTAGATGGGTTGCAAACTGGCTAAAGGACAGAACCCATAAAGTTAAAATCGCTGGAGCAATGTCAGACTCAAAGCCAGTCACAAGTGGTGTCCCACAGGGATCTGTCCTGGGACCCCTCTTGTTCGGCATTTATTTCTCAGATGTTAAAGCAAACATGGGAGGGTTGTGGCTGACAAAGTTCGCAGATGACTGCAAACTAGGCGCCATAGTTGATACACCAGCGGACACATACATCCTACAAAAAGGCCTCACAGAACCGGACAACTGGTGCCAGAGTCACGGCCTTAAACTAAATGCCAAAACATGTATAGACATCCCCTTTGGGAAAAACAAAGTACCCACAAATTATCACATAGACAGCAACCCACTGAGTACGGAAAAAGTAATCAGAGACCTAGGGACCCAAGTTGACAGCGACCTCTCATTTGACACCCACATTGCCAAAGTGGTTAGAAAAACATTCTACCTTGCACACCTCATCATGAAGGGATTCACATCCAGATCCAAGGATGTCATTGTACCCCTATACTCCTCCCTCATCAGACCCATGATTGAGTACAATGCTCCATTTGGTATGTACCTCACCCGGCATTTGCAACAGCTGGAGAGACCACAAAAGTACCTCACCAAGAGGATCAAGGTTCTCCAACATATGTCTTATTCTGCCAGACTAAAGAAACTTCAGCTCTATTCAGTAGTATACCGCCTGCTCAGAGGTGATCTCTGCCTGACGTACAAGGCCATGTCCAATCAGGATCTGATGGACATGCTCCACCTCAAAAAATCCAAATCCATCCGGACCACGAGAGCTAAAGACTTAAACCTCGGCACAAGTATGAATAGGACATGCTGGAGGGATAGATTCATAACCCAGAGGCTTCCCATGCTTTGGAACAAGATCCCAGTTCATATTAGGCAGAGCCCCTCACTGACTCTCTTCAAGAGAGATCTTGATGAGTGGATGGGAGATCGTAAGTTTACCCCAGGGGTCACATCTGTATCACTGCTAGACAGGGGCACAGTAAACTAATTCTATTATATAAGGGGACCTTCATTGTGTCACTACTAGACAGAGGCACAGTATTCTAAATTGATTCTGTACATTTTTGTACCATTTCATGGGGTGGCAAAAGCCACATCACTATGGCTAGGCTTACAAATGCCCCAGGGCAGATAGCCTAGTACTAAACTATGAAACTATGAAACTATGTAGAATGAGTCGTTTATTGAAATAAGAAGTGGCTAACACAGTATTGTTGAAGTTAGAGCTTAGTTAATCCTTCTGTTTTTAAAGTTGATTTAATTATGAAATGTCTCAATGAATATTTTGTTTTTAAAAATTTGTGTTCTTTTTTCATGAAATGAAACATGATTAAAGTTTGTTGTTTAGCCGAAGATTGAGCCATTAAAGTGCACTAGCATGAAGAACTTTAGCGCTACTTAAGCAATATTTGTTTAAGAAGCCAGGATTTACAGAGCATTCTATGTCATCAGTCCTTGTTTACTGCTTATATAATATGAGGCTTTACTGAATTTGTTATATAGCTCCCAGAGAAGCACTATTTTTATTTGGCTTTGACCAATAATTCGAGATATTATCTTGCATATGTTTTATACAGTATGTATGGTTTGGAGTTGTTACTATTCATTTTAGAATTTGATGTTTTGTTATAAGTGGATATAGTTATTTATGTATGAGTGCATTTTTAGCATAAACTGTAAATTATATATATATTTTTTGCAAGTCAGTTGAGTGTTTTCCTGTTTTGAAGGTTATGTCATTGAACAGGATGACTTTGACATTCAATAGTCTTCAGTTTCTAGTTGCAGCATTGTTAACTTGATGGGGGGGGGGTTCATAGAATGATGATGTCGTAATTAAGCTAGACATTTACAGGTTGTCTTTAATGACTACCCTCTATATTAGTAGTAGTTGTTTAAAGTGATTTTATTAAAGTCTGTGGAAGCGTTCAGACCAAAACATGAAAGCACTTACTTTTATCAATAAAGCAATTATTTTTCAGCTGCTGAGTCATGTGGAGGAATTTTATTAACTTTATAGGAAAAAAATCGATGAAGTTTATTGCCTACAGGAGATTAAGCAATATGAAAATATTAATATAGATATGGTTCAATATGTGTTTTATAAGAACAAATGCAAAGATTATGTTGAGAATGTTGCTAAGTGAATATTTAATGTTATGTAGATAATTTGGAATCAAAGGATTAAAGAAATTATGTACAATGCTAAATGGGATTTATTAGAAATTTTGAAAATTATAAGATTTTGGTTATGGAGATTAGAATGGAGGTCAGATAAACATGTATTTATGTCTTGAATGCTTAAAGTGTAAATAATATAAATAAGAAGAAAATAAATAGTTTGTATATAATATTGTGAATAATGAAAACATTGTTTTTATATTTTATGCATTGTGTACATATTGTAACTAAGAAATATTTGTTAAATGAAGGATTCCACTCTTTTTAATGTATGCTATGGGATCTTTTACATCCACCAGAGTTATCACCAACTCAGGCAGATGGGACCATGGTGTAATGTCTCATCCAGAAGATGACACACTCAGGAATGCAGCACGTCTTATGCTGCACTGCAGTGTCAGCAATCCAGCTACTTGGTGTGGGAATAGAACACACAGCCCTCTGCACCAAAGGCAAGTGTGCTGCAACCTATTGTGCCACTGACACTGAGAAATATACATTGGTATCTGATGTCTCTTTGGTCCCAGCACCAAAATCCTTTGGCTTTTCAAATCTCATTAAAATTTCATTGCTGGGATTTGTCAGAAGGGAAATCATCTGGTGGAGACAGCACTTAAATCCATGTCTTCCCACCTCCTTCCCTGTTCCAAAGCAATAAGTTACCACAGATGCCTTGGACTTTGCTTGGGGAGCTGTTTCAAGAGGGATAAAATACAGATAATTACATGTCACTGTCAGTTCTGCTATATACATTATGATCCTAACTTTGCACTTACTCTGTCATATCAACAAGTACGGATTTGCACAAACCATGCAACTTCACAATATCTTATCTGACACAAAATGAGAAGCTAATCCTATCTACACTGCACTGTCAGAGTGTAAAAGTCATACTTTTGCAATGGCGCTTGTGTTAAGTACTGTGTGTGATTGCATAGCTAGATAGGTAGGGGATTCTAATCTCACAGCAGTCAATGTATGTGTGCGTCTATATCTATGGAGTTATGTAATTAATTTTACACTGCAAGGTGAGTCGGCATCAGAGTCAGACTCTTCTCCCAGCATCATCTTCTCTGCAACACAACGTTGATGTCATAAAGTGCATTCACACACTGTGAAAATTAGACTTCTGTGGTGGAACTTACATTAAGTACTGTGTTCTTTAGATTGCATAGCTAGATAAGTTAGGGGTTCCAAACTCACAGCGGTCAACTTGTAGGTATGTGTGCATGGGGTTATATAAATATGACCTGAACTACTGATGGCCTCAATAAAGTAGTAGCCTGGAATTCATTTTACACTGCAGGGTGTGTCCACATCAGTGTCAGACACTTTTCCCAATGCTGTTATCATCCTCTTTAAAGTGCACTTTCAAGCTATAAAAGTTAGACTTCTGTGGTGATTATTGCATTAAGTACTGTATCCTCTAGAAGGTGTAGCTCGGTAGGTAGGGAGTTAATCTTACATCACTCAGTGTATGTGTGTGTGTGTGTGTGTGTGTGTGTGTGTGTGTGTGTGTGTGTGTGTGTGTGTAGTTGTGTAAATATGGCATTAACTACTGCTGGTCTCATTAAAGCATTTGCCTGGAATTAATTTTACACTGCAGGGTGTGTCCACATCAATGTCAGACACTTTCCCCACCATCATCTTTTCTGCAACACCACACTGATGTCATGCTATATAAAGTGAAGTGTCACACTATAAAAGCCAGACTTCTGCAGTGGCACTTGCATTAAGTACTGTCCTCTAGTTTGAGTAGTTAGATAAGTAGGATGTTCTAATCTTGCAGCAGTCAACTTGTGTCTATGGAGTTGTGTAAATATATCATTAAACACTGTTAGCCTCAATAAAGCATTAGCCTGGAGTAAATTTTACACTGCACAGTGAGTACATATCAGTATCAGATTCTTCTTCCAACATCATCTTCTCAGCAACAGAATCCTGATGTCATCCTCTAAAAAGTGCACACTCATAAAATTGAATTCATACTTCTGTGGTGACACTTGCTTTAAGTACTGTGTCCTCTAGATTACATAGCTAGGTACATAGAGGGTTCTAGTCTCACAACAATCAATTTGTGTGTGTAATGCTAGGGCTATTGCATCATTGGAGGATTAATTTAACAGGTCTGCTCATTTGACTCCCACTTGTGAGAAACATCTACAAGGTCAAATCAATCCCACATCCCCTTTTCACTCTGTCCAGAAATGCATACTGTCTGTAACACACTGATGAGGTCATAATTTCAATAATGCACTTTTACATCACTAAAGCCAGCCCTTTCCTGTGGCACATGCTTATGATACACTTGTGTGTAAATTGTGTCAGTTGATACATAGGAAGTGTGACTACAACAGAGACACTCTATTGATTGTGTGTTTGTGTGAATGTAAATGGATGCAGGAGTGCATTACACCTCTTAGTACTGACAACATATAGAAGTCCATATAGCTGTAGGAGTAATTTTTGCACGCACATATCCTTTGCACGAGACAGCTGATGTCACCCTTTCAAAGAAGCTGTGTGTCTCACATGCAGTCAGACTTTTCCTGTGGTGAGTCCATCTAATACACTTGTGTATAAATTCTGTCAGTCGATTGGTAGGGAGTTTGAATACAGGAATGATCATTGCCTGTGATTCTGTTTCCTCCTCTTATTGTGCAGAACATGCTGCACATACATATCTTAGGTATATCTATACAGCGTGCTTGTGCTGTGCAGCCACTTTTTAGCAAAAACATGAAGGTAATGCACAATGGTGATGTCATCCATTGAAATGTGCATTGTCACAGTCATCAAAAAAAGCTGTAGTTGCTCTTGTATTTCAACAAACCTTCAGACGCCTGTGATGTTAACCATACATCTCAAATCCTTACATCACTGCTTCCAGTCACTGTACCTGTTGTTCACAGTGTTATCACCCACATGTGCTATGTTCCTGTGTAAATGTTGTTTCCTATGAAGTACAGGCCAACACTAAGGGACTCTGGCTAACAAAGTTTGCAGATGACTGCAAACTAGGAGCCATTATTGAATCCCCAAATGATGTCGATATTCTACAAAAGGGCCTTACAGAAACAGATGCTTGGTGCCAAAGCCATGGGCTCAAGTGCTCAAGCTCAATGCCAAGAAATGCATAATTATCCCCTTTGGGAAAAAAAACATGTATCTGTGAATTACCACATAGGTGGCAGTACACTAAACACCGAAAGTGTGATAAGATACTTAGGGACACAGGTAGACAGTGGTCTCACTTTCAATAACCACATCACCACAACAGTCAGGAACTCCTTCTATGTGGCACACCTCATCATTAAGGGCTTTTCATCCAGAAAAAAGGAGGTCATTGTCCCACTGTACTCATTCCTCATTAGACCTATTACAGAATACAACACCCCATTTGGTATGTAACTGTCAAGACATCTGCAACAACTGGAAAGGCCGCAGAAATACCTCACTAAAAGAATCACAGGCCTAAAGCAGATGCCCTATGCTGACCGCCTTAAAAAACTCCGGCTATACTCTGTCGCATATTGTCTACTCCAAGGCAATCTCTGCTTAACATACAAGGCCATGTCAAACCCAGAGCTGTTGGACATGCTACACTTAAAGAAATCACAATCCCTCAGAGCCACATGCTCCAGGGATCTAAACCTTGTCATCACAATAAACAAAACATGCTGGAGGGATAGGTTCCTGACCCAGAGACTCCCCAGACTCTGGAACAGACTGCCCATACATGTCAAGCAGAGTGCCTCTTTGGCCCTCTTCAAAAGGAACCTTGATTGAATGGGAGAAAGGAAATTCACCCCAGGGATCACGTCAGTCGCCCTGCTAGACAGGGGTCCAGGGAGGTAAATAGTGTTGGAAGAAATAGCCAGGGAATTGTTATGGCTAGGCTTGTATAGGCCCTAGGGCCGATAGCCTAGTACCAACCTATGAACCTATAAGTGTTTATTCTACATTTCCTTTGGAAAGGCTATATTGAAGACTGATGCTGTCTTTTGAATATACTGTCATTCCATCAGAGTTGTAGTGCAGCACCTCCTAAGGCTTGGGGACATGAGACAATGTAATGTATGTTTGTTGCGTAAGTAAGGCATGTATTCGAATATGGGATTATATCCACATTGATCCTAATTGTTGTTGTACCATCACAGTAACAGCAGCAGGGGCTACAGGTGCATTTGGTTATATTTAGCATCAAACAATGTTGTCTGACATACAGTAAGAGATTCTTTCTAAGTAATTACAGGGACGCATATTCCTTGATTCATACACATGATTTAATGCTTTCACATGACCACACACATGACAACTGGTGATGCACTTATACCATGGCACATTCATTGATCCCACTGTAGTGTTGATTTTCTCAATGCTTAGCCAAGTGTTCCAAAGCTGCATTGAGTGACTGCAAGCATTTGTGTCCTTAACTGTTCTGCATGAAATACATCCCCCCAGTTATAAATTTGTACATGTAGAGTGGCAGAGACCTCACCCATCAATTTTAGAAGATAAAAATTGTGGATAAATACAGTACAGCTGATTGAATGAGGAGTTCAACAGCTGTGAAAACAGTTCTACTGTGGCAAATATAATTAATAAAAATATTGTTATTTGGTGGAGTTGCACAACTTGATACTCAGTTCTACCATAGGGTTTAATTTTCAGTGAACCGACCCACGGTGGTGGTGCTGCGGTAGCATTGTCGCCTCACAGTAAGACGCTGTCTGGAACGATTCTCAGCTAGAGCGTCTTCTGCATGGAGACATGCGTGAATGGGCGTACCTTCGTTGTAGGTTGTGCATTAGGCCTGGCAAGCTGGTACGTAAAAATCAACTGCCAATCATTAGCGGACCGGAGTTCCACTGTGGCGACCCCTAACCGGGAAAAGCCGAAAGACACAAATAAACAAACTGATTTCACACAACAGCCATTACATCATGGCAGTCTTATCCCTTGATATGTTGCATGAACACACGTGAACATAGCTTTGGATTTCACGGCAGTAGACATGTGTTCTGCCAATGTCATGGTGAGAATGCTACTTTGGCACATGCATTGAATCCTGTGGTGTACATGAGTGTCCTCCAGTTCTTGGGTGGTATGTGTAGAGACACATAGAGAAACCTTACTTGACCATGGAACATTAATATAAGACTGATCACAACTGTGTGCACGTGAGCATACTCATTTAATTGCCATCAGTCTAACATTTTGATATGACATTCATTATCAGGGATCATTTCCTAATTTGCACATTCATTTCATTTGTTTGTAACAATACCCTTTGCTACCTCCCGTGGCAGATGCCGACAATACACAGCTCTGGGGAATGCATAGCATCATATTGTGGTATTTGTATCTTTTCTTAACTGTCCGCATGATAACTGTGTAGGCAGGAGTGCCTTACACAAGGGTATTACATATGTCACACTCTGCTCCCACATTTGTTTCACTACACACACACCTACATATGGGATGCATAACCATTAGAATATTGAATGCATAATTCCCTTCAAGGGTGATACTTCTCGTACATGTGTTAGGTCTATTTTTGTGGCATACACAGTTAATACACAGGTCAGTGTTAACAATTATGGGATGGATTTGATTTTTGCTAAAGGAAATTGTGGCTTCTGAGCCATTACTATTTTCCAAAATGCTATATTTATGGAATGCACGCTGTGCAAATATCCTGTAATGTATATACTGTCCTTGAGAAATGTCATCTGAACTGAACATAGGTTCATAGGTTCATACTAGGCTATCTGCCCAAGGGCATTTATAAGCCTAGCCCATAGTTATGTGGCTTTCGCCACCCCTTTAGTTTGAATAAAAACTATGCCTATCATTTTGCTGTGCCTCTGTCAAGCAGTGACACTGAAGTAATCCCTGGGGTATATCTGCAATCTCCCATCCATTGGTCAAGATTCCTCTTGAACAAGGCCAGAGAGGTGCTCTGCCTCACATGTGCCAGGATTTGTTCCACAGCATAGGGAGTCTCTGGGTGATTAATCTGTCCCTCCAGCACGTTCTATTTATAACCGTGTCAAGGTTTAAGTCTCCCGCCCTTGTGGTTCTGAGGGATCTAGATTTTTTGAGGTGAAGCATATTCATCAAATCTGGGTTTGACATGGCCTTATATGTCAGGCACAGGTCACCTCTGAGCAAGCGGTATGAGACTGAATAGAGCTGGAGTTCTTTCAGTCGGGCAGCATAAGACATATTTTTGAGACCCTTTATCCTTTTGGTGAGGAACTTTTGGGGCCTTTCAAGCTGCAGCAGGTGTCTGGTCAGATACATTCGAACGGGCATTGTACTCAATCATAGGTCTAATAAGTGATGAGTACAGGTGGACGATGACCTCCCTTGATCTAGATGTGAATCCCTTCATGATCAGGTGGGTGATATAGAAGGTTTTCCTAACTACTTTAGCAACATGAGTGTCAAACGAAAGGCTACTGTCAACCTGGGTCCCCAGATCTCTGATGACTTTTTCTGTGCTCAGTGGATTGCCACCTATATGGTAGCTAGGGGTAACCTTGTTTTTCCCAAAGGGTATGACTATGCATTTTTTGGCGTTTAACTTCAGGCCATGGCTCTGGCACCAGTTATCCGTTTCTGTGAGGCCCTTCTGGAGGATATCTGTGTCAGATGTGTTTTCGACTATGGCGCCCAGTTTGCAGTCATATCAATGACATTCATATGTCATAACATTCCCCTCTCTTACAATGTTAATTTGTGTAACTGCCACATCCTATAATGTCATTTCTACTTTTATTTACCTATATTTGCTCAGGAAGTGTGGTAACCATTGATTAGTATGACATATGTATTGCAAAATTTTACTATTACAAAATTGTCTTTGTGATATAAGCACATTCACGTCAGTTATTTTACCAGATTTTGACCATTTACCCTCCCTTATTACATATTTCTGTATACATCTCTTTGATTTTGGTGCACATTGTCCTCAGTACACTTTTCCTCTCTGGTAACCCATGTATTTTAGATGCCCTTGCTGTTTTCCCTCCTCTCTAATATATTTCTGTATTCATATGTATGGTATATGTGCATAGTACATTCAGTAAACTTTCCCTGCCTGTGTACAGCTTGCATTATTTACTTTGTGCAATCCGTACAAGCATGCTTAACAGGTTTGCCCATAGACAAGCTTGTGTGTTTACTGTGTGTGCCCGTGCTGCTCTGCATGTGTAACTTGTGTTTGTATTCATGTATGCATGATGAGCACTTATGCGATTAGCATTGCTGCTGATTGTGCTAACATATAAACATCGTTTAGGCTTTGCTAGAAGGCTAAATGATTATTCATGAATCCCTGCCAAAGTTTTGATGACATTATAAAAAACATATTTAAATGCTTACCTCTTAGATCAGGGATTAGGTTATTCCACATGGCAAATCCAAGTCTCTGTGAAAAGATACAAGTGGTGTCCCGAACTCTGTCCTCAACTGGCCCCTTTAGGTGTGTATTGAGGACAATTCAGAGCACTTGTCAGTAACCTGTAATGGAGCTTTCACTGCCAACAGGAATCAGTTCACCTGTCTTCGTGTACACCCTGCTGAGGTGAGTAATGTATCAGTTATAGATCAGACATAAGAATACAATGTTCCATTCCAGAGTTCCCTGTTCTGTGCCTGATTAATGGCTGTGCTTTTCCAAATGGCAAATTGTGTGTGATCTGTAACCACATTAGTCAATCAGAAAGCTTTTTCTACCCATGAATGTGAGCTTATTACTTTACCTTTCACAGATATGGTAGATCTGATTAGGTAGGCATCTTCAAGAAGGATCCATCAGGAAGAGAACTGATGTGTTATAGATCTCCCTTGACTTGTTATGGTGTGAGTTTTAGTATAGCAGTTACTCAGGGATAATCTATTCAAGTTTGAGAATACATCCTACAACATGTGGATTGGACTGTTGTCTATCTAGGATTGTGTTCTCTTACTTGAGATGTTCTGAGGACTGGGGTGTTTCAGTCTACTATTCTATTTTGCACCCCCCATGTTATCTCAGGTGTCCTTTGCATAATAAACTATAGTAATTTATTGTCTGTTCAGTTGAGCCATTTCCTCATTTCTTGACTTGTTTGCTAACTACCACTTGGGGCACAGAAAGGGGTATTGCCAGGGATAAATTATTCTTCAAGTTACCCACTGTACTGGGAAGTTCAACAAGGCTTTGTACTTGGATCTTTGCTGTTCACAGAGCACATGCTTCCAAAGGATGATGTCATCTGATAGAAAAAAGTTGAGGTAACACATCTCTGCTTATCCTTTCCTCTCTCATCAATATGCATCTGATCTGTCTCCCTATTGAAATGTCTTCACATGAAATGCTGAGTGGCCAAGCCAAAAAAAACCCTCCTAGTAAACCTGGAGAAGAGCAAATCTAGAAAATTGCTCTTTTCCTTAAAAGTTCTTTTTGCAGCGCATGCAATCCTTCCCCTGCACCTCCATGTGGGGGAAAGCTCCCCAACCACCACCAAGCTTACATATATCAACTCTGAGATCACCCCACCTCAGAGAAAAGGGAATATTCTGAGAAATGGCACCTCGGACTTCGTATATGTAAGTCTGTTTTTTTCGGCCATTCAGTCTGCGCGTTTCTGGACTTGCTGCAGCGGGTCCTGACATTTCAAATGGTTATCATCTGATTTTAATTTGCTTAAAGATGATTTAGATTCCATCCTTAAATGGACGAAGATGCGATGACTAAAGCTTATTTGTGTCAAGACTGAAGTCTGACCATACATGCTACTTTAAAACAATCCAGCACCCTATGCCTTCTTCCAGTGATTATCTATGGGACAGGTGGCACTCTATGCCTTCTTCCAGTGATTATCTGTGGGACAGGTGGCACTCTATTCCTTCTTCCAGTGATTATCTGTGGGACAGGTGGCACTCTATGCCTTCTTCCAGTGATTATCTGTGGGACAGGTGGCACTCTATTCCTTCTTCCAGTGATTATCTGTGGGACAGGTGACACTCTATTCCTTCTTCCAGTGATTATCTGTGGGACAGGTTGCACTCTATGCCTTCTTCCAGTGATTATCTATGGGACAGGTGGCACTCTATGCCTTCTTCCAGTGATTATCTATGGGACAGGTGGCACTCTATGCCTTCTTCCAGTGATTATCTGTGGGACAGGTGGCACTCTATGCCTTCTTCCAGTGATTATCTGTGAGACAGGTGACACTCTATGCCTTCTTCCAGTGATTATCTGTGGGACAGGTGGCACTCTATGCCTTCTTCCAGTGATTATCTGTGGGACAGGTGGCTGAAGTCTGTGTCATGCATGCTAGTATAATCTTGTTGTGATCTTCATTAAATAACTATCACTGATGGACCAAGAGATGGTTGTTATCAAATCATCTTTTTTCATCTGAGACCTAGTGCCCAAGTTAAACACCTACGTTGATCTGAGGACATTGCTAGAGTATTTCACAAACTGGTCTCCTCACAGCTTGGATGCTGTAGTACTCTTTACTTGTGCCTTCCACATGTTGCACTTCAGCAGCTTCAGCTACTGCACTTTGTGGCTTGGCATTTAACATTTTTCCCTATCATGATCACATTTTTCCTGTGCTGCATATCCTGTAATGGTTTCTTCTTGCATTGTAGATTATGTATAAGGGTCTAATATTAACTTGCCTTTGATCATCTAACCTGTTATCTGATTATGGTGTTCAGGGCCAGCTTTAGCAATTCTGGCATTCGATTTGGAGCATTTCATTGGGGCTCCCAGCTGCACTCCCATCCTAATACCACCCCAACCCCCCCCCCCTCCACTTAATTGTCTCCTGGACTTGAGAGTTGTTCAGGTAAGGCATCAGAGATATATACAATTACTTTGTATTAAAAACAAAATCAGGAACATGTAATTACCGTGTACTAAAAACAAATCAATGTATTTTTTTATTAGCTTGTGCCTTGTCATAAAACTTGTTAAAACAGAAGTAGACTGCTGACCTCTCTTTGTCAGTTAAGTACTTTACACACACTGGTGACTTTAAAGGTTCTGCAGACAAGACCAAACATACGCTGCTGTTCTAAAGCAGGATCATTTAAACATGAAACGTGACCAGAATCTACAGACTTTTTACATTTCCAAACTCTCACCTCCCATGCCCAGTGTCCTCTGGTACTAGGAAGTGTAGGCCAAATGAGTCAGGGGAATGAGCTTGATGGTTGTGGAGACACTAGGAAACAGAAAATCATGAAAAGCTCCTAAACTTTATTATATAGTCTCAGCTAACATTATCCCTATCTTCCTACATGAGGTTCCAATCATATACTGCATCTGCACTGAACTGATAAATTCTCTTACTTAAATTAGTTAATTAGCATGCATTGTTGTAGTCAGTATGTTTCCTTAAAGCCACATAAAATACTCAACTTCCTCAAAGTGCTTAATAATAATCATCATCATTATCAGACCTCTACATAAAAATCGAATTGATAACATACCACCCTAGTTATAATTATTTCTGAAAGTCTACTTTTATTTACTTAATTATTTGTTAAACTGTGTAAGTGGACTAATGAATGAATAGCATTTCTAGCCATATCACAGATCACAAAGGCAACAGTAAGGATTACATGCATAGATAATTTAGAGTCATAACTAGGCAACATGTTTTTGCAGGTAGGAGGAATTGGAATTCCTTAGGGGAAACCCATATGGATATAGGGAAAACACGCAAAACCACACAGTTTATTTAGCTTTCTGTAATAAACGTCCCAAAGAAAACATTCCTCCACAATCCAGTCCGACAACTTTCTAGTTTTAAGTTCCTGCTTGTACCTCCCAACTATTTTGTGTGTGAATTTGAAACTATAGTTACCTCACCAGTACATTTATGAGTCAGCTTGTTTTCTTTATTGATTTTCCGCTTTCAGTTTGAATCATTTTTTTCTACACACTTCTGCCCCCTTTCATTCACTAAACCTAATGCTTCTCTTCTTTTCTGGGATAACGTTGATCTTGTATATGAATGCAGTGAGCATTTCTGTGCCATAATTTTTAACTAGTAACATTTTTTTACCAGTGCTTACTTTCATACTTGCTGAGACCGGCTGCTTCACATTTGTTTCTTATAACTATTAATTTGCAACCAATTCACCCAATGTCAGCAAGTGAAACAACAGAAAACAGTACTGCTGTATCAGTCTTCAGATTAAATATAGTCTTATTATCTTCTGTGACACTAAAGTGAGTGATACACAAAACTGAATGCTTAACCCACCTCAGTTTGGGTTGAAAATACTGTTGAATACTTAGCAACATCAACTAACTGCTATAGAAGCATAAGCAGCTACTACTCTGAGTCACACAAGTGGCATAAAACTGCAATTATTAATAATTCTAGACACTAGTGCAATGCATGATGGGAAATGTAGACCATTCCACAAACAAAACATGTAGCTACTGCATTCGCAAAACTACAAGTAAAAATGTCTTGAACTTTGCTGTAGTGTTTCTTCAGCAAATTCTATGGGCCACATAAGCCATTATAACCCTTCTTTTTCTTTTAGCTTTTCCCGGTTAGGGGTTGCCACAGCGGATCACCTGTCCGCTCATGATTGGCAGTGGAGTTTTACAGTGTCGAGTTGCCAGCCCGGCACCCAACCTTCCACTGAAGGCACACACATGCACACACTCACACCTAGGGCCAATTTAGAGTATCCAATCCAACTATAGCATGTCTTTGGGATGTGGGAGGAAACCCACGCGACCACAGAGAGGACATGCAGACTCTGCACAGAAGGCACCCCAGCCGAGGATCGAACCGGAGAACCTCTTGCTGTGAGGTGGCAACGCTAACCGCTGCACCATCGTGGCCGCCCTGAATTCTTATAACAAATTTAATTCAGAAGTGAAGCTATAAGCCATTATAACCCTGTTATAGCCTATTATGGACCCCCTAGATGGGATCCTGTTTTGGGCCAAATAGGTTCAATTGGCCTAAGGTGAGCCCTGAGTGTATTAGCCTATTTATTCTTTCAAGAGCAAGAGATGACCATAAGAAGACCAGCATCTACTGTAGGATTTGCAATTTTATGCCTTATATCAATAATCCGGGTACTGTACTTGTGACAATTTTTTGTGATGATTTTCATGTGTACTTCCATACATGCAGTCCTGCTTGCAGTGATATGCACTGCATTTTTAAATAAGCCTCAGTTGCTGCAGTCCATCCCAGTGGACCAACAATAGTTCATCCCTCCACAGTGGGTGTGCCAACATCACTTGTTCACTCTCACTTTCCTCCCTCATACTGACTCCTTTAGCACCTGAGCCACTAACAAAACTCAGATTCTCTGGGACATAATCAGGACTTTGTTCATGTTTGTCATGGAGCCCTATACAACTGATTTAAGGAGCCAGTAACTCCCTATCAGCTTGCTTGCATATTCTGCTTGTCTGCTAATAGTCTGCTGTTGATTCCCAGAAAATAGCTGGATACACTTAGTGATTATGCTTTTTCTTAGCAGGCCCCCTTCCTGTAGAATTCACTATGTTGACAATTTTAGAAGAGTCCTGCAATGAGCACTTTCAAGGGTATGACTAGGTATACTCACCTAAGTTCATTTTATTCTTGGCATCTCCTAGAAACAGTATGGCTTTCAGGGCTGAGGACACATGGTACTGTCTAAACTAATTTCTACTGCACAGATCTGTACTTAACATTTTAAGAACTAGACATACTCTTCCAAGTCAGCCTTTTCTGACTGTGAGGGCAATAGTTCGGATTAAGTGTACTGAATTCAGCATGCCGAAAACTGCATATATTTTTAAATGTTAAGTGTGAAGGCAGATATATAAGGTCTGGGAGAAAATAGGAATTTCTGGCTATACCCATTAGCAGAAAGCTATAAACATACCAATAAAACTGAATGTAAATAATTTAAGAAGTGCAGAGGAGCAAAGCACACCATATAGGAAATTGTGTTGGGTAATCCACCCACAGAAGCTGGTCATTTAAATATGTTTACAATACTAGATTTAGGTTCTCAAAACAGTATCTTAAACTTTTGGGTTCAGTCAGTCATGCCTATTCCGTTATTAATTTCTGCCCCGATTAGATATTTCTAAGGTATTACAGGCAACTGTCAAGGCCCCAAGAATTCATCATTATGCACATAGATTATACTGAGCAAAAGAGCAGTTACACATAATTCTTAATGGTTCAGCATTTTCTGCAGAAATTATTCAGTTCATGATGAAAGGTAAGAGATGTCTGACAAGGATAACAATATTAAAATATGTTTCCAGTCACACATCCAGTCTATGACTTTGTTCTCATTGAAAAGGCAGAGATCTACAAAGCTGTTCTTTCCATGTACACAACCTTACAGCCTACCTTTTGGAAAGCTGTTCTTAGCTCCAGTACCATCTCAGATGTTTAAGACTGGGTTTGGACGACTTATCGTAAGGCAGCCAAGAAACATTTCCCTAGAAGTATAATATTGTGTTGCATTTTACATCATTGTTTATTCTTTTTAAATGTTGATACATGATTCGGTTTTTAATACTGAAATAAATCAGAGTTGATATTCTGCAGCAAATGCTAACTTTTTTACAGTAATAGTGTAGCTCTGCTCTAAGAACTAATCCATCTTTTATACATAAAGTAATTTCAGTTTGTTGCTGTTTATAAAATATCTGACCAGTGGAAGCAGGTTTTACAACATCATGATGTAGCTGAAATCTGTTCTGTTTTGAAGAGCAATACAATTAAAAATGGTTACATTACAGTATAGCGCATTACCCATGTTAATGCCATGCTAATAAATGTACTTATAAAGAGTTAATTGATAAACAATAAAGTGGTAATCTAAATGCAACCCTAGTAGTGATTTTTGAGACATTTAATGATTCTTATCAATTGTATTAAATGTAAGATGTAATTTATTCTTAAATGATTTTCAGAGTTAAAACTAGGTGAGGAAATTATACAAGAGACTTTCATAAACTTTAATATCATACTGCCTTCCCCATATTGTTGTTTAATTAATGCTTAAAATAAGAGTTTAGGCTAGTTTGAGGCCCTTGTTGAGATCTGAAAGTATGCATATTTAACAGGCTCCCGACTGTTTCTACTGCTAACCACATTTTATCATGATTCATGGGCATTTTCATGAGTTGCTTCATACTGATATCTTGTAAAACTTAAAAAAAATCCTCTTCATTCTTAGCCCTTATTTTTAATTCTTACAATTAAAACAGATTTTTTTGTCTTATAGAAGTTAAAGGATTGTATGCCCACGCTGATTCTTTACTGAAATGTTTTATTAAAGACAAAGGGGGATTCATAAAGGTTACCACAGGGTGTACACTTTTGAGTAACCTTTCTGAGTGAATAGACAGTAAAAGCATTGTGGTATATGGGCTGTTCTCGAATTCAGAAAAGTTACCTCACAGTGTCACAACCCCCCCCCCCCCCCAAAAAAAAACAAAAGAGAGAGAAGGAATTACTTTTGACTGTCAGTTTTATTATAACATTGCCTTAGCCCTAAAGTGAGAAAATTACATTTTTAACTAAGTATCAATTGGCTTTATCTCCATGGCAACATAAAATGTTCCCTCAAGTGCAACAAAAAACAAAACATTAATTAAAAGCACTTGTGTACACCCAGAGAACAGATAAAAGGCTGTTTATTAAAAGAGTGATAAAATGAATGACTCAAAATGGTACATTTACTAAGTGCTTTTGTCATTCAAAAAGATTTCTTCAGAATGATGGACACTTTTATCCTTTGTTATGAATTAACAACAAAACTGCACTGTGTATGGATATGGTGACAAAAGTGTATTTTCGTTTTTTTTTTTTTTGTTAAATCAACATGACCAAGATTCCATAACACTAATTACAAAAGCAGATGCCAGTGTGCCTGCATTTGTAGTATGATGATAAATGATTTGATGCTTCATCTGCTTTTAAACTTTTGTGACAGTTTTAGTGAGTTTTTTAATTCGTTTATTAAAGGTGGAACATTTTAATCGAGGTGGTGTACTCAGTATCTCTTTGCCTACCAAAAGAGAGTTATTGTTTGATGGGCTTCAAATCATTTAAAGTACATTAGTTTAGAATAAATTGTATAAAAGTGTATAAACTGATATAGTCTGATGCAGGGAGATCTTACTCTGCTCCTTTTATGTGTGCAAACAAAAATACAAGTTTACCACTATTTTAATAAGATAGCATAATACCCCAGAGTAATATTAAAAGCAATAGTATAATACAAGCATATTTTATTTTATTCTTATTAATTTCATATTTATGCTTATTTTTAACCGCACATTAAAAAATGGGCTTTAAAAAAAAAAAGACATAAGATCTTTTGTAAGAAAGAGTGACTTCTGCTGACCATAAGTGGAATGGCTGTTTCAGGAAGTTACACTGCCCTAATATGAACTTCCTATAATTGTAAAAGTTAATTGGTGATTCCAAAAGTTAAAAAGAAAAAAAAATAATAACATGATAGTAAAGGAAGGAAAAAAGATTACTGTAAAGGGAGGATGTATGCGTGTGTGTGTGTGTGGTTTCACTTTATAATCTCGATATAATGAAATGTCAAATTTCAGTCTTTCAAGACTATAAAGTCGAAAGTGCAGTTACTCAAAACTGCATAATAGCGAATGCAGAAATGTCGCATTCACCATTATGTCTTCGACTCGTGACATGCTGTACGGTTTGTGGATTTAGCTGGGGTTTGAGGTAAGTGGTGTTTTTGTAAGGGCATTGGGTAGGGATTTTAGTATGTGTGAGTGTGTGTAGTGGTGAGTTTTATGTGTTTGTGTGTTTAGTGCGACCTCAGAGTTAGTATATATAAGTGGGGGTGTGCGGGGTGCAGCCCTCACATGGGGGGGCAGGGGTGCTTGATTGTTTGTGTGTGTTAGTTTTGTTGTGTTTGTGTGTGTGTGTGTGTGTTAGTTTTGTTGTGTTTGTTTGTGTTGGTTTGGTTTTCTGTAGTGTCGGCAGGTAGGTGTATTTATGTTTGTGTGGTGTAGTGTTTTGTTTATGTTATGTTTGTGGTTTGAAATTTCGTGGTTAAAGTTTCGGGTTTTTGATTTTTCAGCTTTATAGTCTCGAGATACTGAAATTCGATATTTCAGTATTTCAAGTTTATAAAGTGAATCTCTCTCTCTCTCTCTCTCTATATATATATATATATAAATAAAGGAGTTCTGACTGTATCACAGCTGTCTCTCTTAATTTGTCCATTCATTTGCCATTCTTCTCTGCATAACAGGCCGATATTTGATCTTGGCAGTCACTGAGACCTGCTTGAAAGAAGTAAATGTAAAATTATGAACTGTAAGACAAATCCACCTAACTATAAATTATAGGCAAAGTTTAAATTGCTGTTGGATAAATACAGTAAAGAAGTTTACGAAAACAAAAATCTCCTTTGAATTTAAATAATCTGCAAAATGGTTGAATATGTGAATTAAGATTTTAGTGAACATATGATAAATATGTATTCCAGTAGTTTCAAATGTTATTACTTTTTTAATGTGACTTGTATGTTTAAAATCAATAAAACTTTATTTATAAAACAGGAAAAAAACTCTTACCTTTGATTTACTATGTGGTAATGACCAAAGACATCAGGAAGACTGATCAAGGCTGAATTATTTACTACAGTCTTTGTCATGCATTCTGTGCTTCAGATTTTGTAACACACGTACTCCCTCTGCTGGCTGTGATGGTGGCAGTGAAAACATCTGCTGTTTGTGTAGTACCAGGGAATGTTACATCATTATGAGCTATTGTAGTCTTACATTCCCACCTAACCCAACAGTGTAGTTCTGGATGGAGACCCAGCATATTATCTTGGCACTTAAGAGGTTGACATGTTGTTCTTTACAGAAGCATTTTTCAGCATGTTTAGTTTTAAGTATACAGTGGTTTCAAGCTGTACGTGGGAAGGGTAGCTATTGTGAGACTGTTGTTTTAGACTTTAATAGTATGCACTGAAATGGCAGTTGTGAAATTGTCCTACACCTCACCTGACAGAGACTTTTCCTGCCACACTTTGGGGTAAATTGGCAACTTTACTTGTAGAAATATTAGGCTCCTGAAAGCAGAAGAGAAGAGCAAAGTTAGTGCTGAGGCTTGAGGGCAAATAATGGGTAAAAGTCAACAAAACGTAAACTGTTGTACTGAAGAACCATAATAGATTTTATTCAAAATATAGTAAAATAGTTCAGATTTTTTAAGTAAAAATTTAATGTTTTAAATGATGCTTTATTACCTTTGGAAAGTATTAGATATCTTTTAGTTGTACCTTCTAGGGTCACAACTGAAAGCTAGTA
>NC_056746.1:392505176-392530176 GCF_019279795.1 Protopterus annectens
TAACTTCATTATACAGGTCCTGTCACATCACTCACATTGACACTTGCTCTTCTAGTCTCCTTAAAGTTGTCAGAATGAAGGGGAAGTCTTCAGACTACATGGCTACCATAACATACTGACAGATATGCAGATAAACTACCAGGTTCCGTGCGCTCCATTATTCCCCGAAATGTATGCTATTTCTGAATTCTAAATGGTGAACTGCAAAGCTTTGCACTTTTTACATTAATGATCAGCTGCCACTATCTGTCCATCCTGCAGGTTTTACTAAGTCCCAATAAACACTAGTTGATCTTTCTTTGACTAACTGACCAGCACTGATGTCATCAGGGAACAATGCAATTCTTGTTCACCAGCTCCAATATAATATCTCATTAAGATGCAATAAACAAGACCAACTCTAGCTTTGAACCATGTGGCCATTTGTTGCAGATTACTTCAAGGCTCTTCCACTCTAGCCATCACTCTCTGCTTTCTATCATCCAGAAAATTCCCTGTCTCCTATATTATTTTCGGGCCTCATTACTGTACTCTTTAATTCCCCTGCAAGTGTGGTGTGAGTCCTTGTAGAAGTTCAGATATACTGCTTTTACTGAGTTGCCATGTCAGTGATGTTCCAGGCATATAACTCAGTCTAGACTGGCTTTTCCTCTGCTGTACAAACATTTGTGTCCCAATCCTTAGGCTTTTTTCTTTTACAAGGTAGGAAGGGAGACAGAAACCGTTCAGTAATTATGAAAGTCTTTCACGGATCCAGTCTTGTGCAGAAGAACCACTGCCATCATCCTACAGTCATGTGGAGCCATTCCACATTCTAAACAAAAACTTTGGCAGTTGCCACTGAAACACTACCACTAACTTTCCCTGTGGCATGTTTGCTGATTCCTCTGACTTATTCACCCAGTCTACCCTGATCTTATCTTCTTCTTCTCCACCTATTTTTAGTAACTTTTTCATCTTAACATTTGTCCTTGACTCTTCCAGTTTTCCCTTTCTGTGTTGACAACTGCCCTCCTGCATTTCTCATTCAGTATTCCTGTCTGCTGTTCAGCCTTCCTCATGCTTGCTTCCTATTTTAAGCAATTCAAAGACATGCTGCATCATAATATGCCCCTCACTGTACAGGAACAATTTATCATGGCATTTTGTTCCTCCTTTAGTCAACTAGCTAACTTCCTTTTCAGGGCTGAATGGCACTACTGGGTGAGTACTTCTATCTTTCTATTTGGGCCCTTATAGCCCCCCCTCCAAAACAAGAATAGAGGTCTAATGGAGGTCCAAAGTGGACTTAGGTCTTATGGAAAATATACGGACAACCGTGATTACTCTCCAAATTTGGATAGAGGTCATCATTTTTTTTTTTGAAAACTTGGCTAGGCTTAGAATGGCCCTCTGGGTTATTAGTCTAGTAACAATCTATGAATTTAGGAAGAAGACAACTTTGTTAGACACTTTCCAATGTAAGAGTTTGTTAATCATCTTTCAACACTAAGCAATTGTTCCACACTAGCAGATAAACACCTGAATAGAATGGTGGCAGGAAGGTCAAACAGCTGTAAAAGATGTAATATACTTTGGGCTGCCACACTACTTTTTTGTGCATTGCAGTGCAAAGTGTATTACAGCTTTTAAATCTGTTATGGAATTAGATACACTTCACTTATGGCTGTTCCCTATGAGGCGGTACTTAGTGAGATACAGCTTTCAAAGTTGTGGAACACTTCATGATCCTACAGTATCTTTCTTTTTTTTCTTCTCTGTTTTGTTATACATTAGAGGAGATAACGTTGCATTTGCTACAAAGACTTGTGTGTTACAGCTTCCCTACACAGTCTTCTCCTGCTCTTTCTTTCTCTGTCTGTGTGAGTCTCTCTCTCTCTGTAGAGCAGAGTGTCCATGTTTACAGGAGAAATGAGCAGTTCTCATTTCACTACCTGAAGATTAAAGTATTTTATGATTCTATGTATGTCCTGTTTACCTTGCATATAATCCTTTTCGTGTCATGTTTCTTTTTTTTCTGCATACGGTTCTTTGTGTGCCACACCCAGCTACCAGGATCTCCTGCCTCCTTCTCCACTTTCAGAAACATCAAGAAGTGTTGGGCGATCATCTACTCTAAACTCTCCATATATACGCCATTTGCCCTTACCCTTCTGGCCTTGGTCACGACTTACTTGCCTGAGTAACAGACGACTAAATAAAATAAAGAAATAAATCAGCTAATCTTTCTCTTTCTGACCATGTCCTTCCAGCATACACCTTCTTGTGTGTCATGCATTCAATGCCACCATCCCTTGGTACTTTGCATTCCCTTTTTTCTTTTCCTAGAGAAAACCATATCCCAGCCTTATCTGCTTAGACCATTTTTTCAGTTATGTTTATCTTACACACAACTGGTTCATTTTTGTTACTAAGGGTTCTGGTATTAAACAACTTTACCTTCTACTCAGTACATTGTTCATTTCCTGCCTTTATTGTTGCTTTTTCTGCTTTCTTCCAATTCATCCCATAGTGATCCCTCCTCTGTATACTTCACCTTTAGACATATACTGGCAAATGTAAATGTTAAACAATCAAAGCCATAACAGGTAGAGCAAAATGATCAAGACTGTGTGCCTCAATGAAAAAGTGCAGTTTGAGCAAAAACAGAAGTGAATCTTGTTATTTTTTTAAGAAGGCAGGCTCACCCTTCCTTTACTTTCACTTAACAGTGCAGAAAGGGCAAACATTACCTACAATGAAATCCAGTCATGCTCCAAGAACCACACAGTGCATTACTAGTCACTAAAATATGACTCCAATGATAGTTTAGCACACCACACCAAAACATACCGAAAACAAAACAGCACAAAATCCAGCTGTCACTTCAAATGTCAGCTACTGTCCTCCATTTTAAAGCCTATTTCTTGCCAACAGTACCAGTAGCAGCAGTAAGCATGAAGGTGTTATAATAAGCTTTGCATGACGGTTTTGAACTTCCTTCCATCTATTTTAATAATCTTAATATCATTGTTTATTGATAAAAAATTCTAGATTGCCACCTGCTAACAAATTTAGAACTATATTGGAATTTTACAACTCATTATCCTGTGCAGAGACTGTGCAGCTTTGCCAGAAAATGATGATACAAAATAGCAACATTCAATGAAATACAGATCAGTGGTTTATAATATGGAGTTTTCAGGAGTCAACGAGTCCTAGTCACTGCAATTCCAGCTGATGACTCCTATGACCTATGATTCCAGTAGACACTGATGTAGCTAATGCTTTATATGCATCAAGGAACAAGTGTTCCTTTTTTATACAAAGGCTACTTGTGTTTACATTCTCTTTTTCCCATGGAGCTGAAACATTTTATTACTCTATTTAGTAACAAAAAAGAAAAAAAATTGGCCCTGATTCACAAATGGAAAACAGTTCCCACCCAAGCACTGCTATGACTTCCAGAGAAAATATGTACCAAGCATTTTAAAGAATAATGCAGATAACGAGAAAAGCTAGTGAGAAGCTTGCTAAGCAAAATGAGAAAATGATTCAAAAGGCAAGCTTACTAGTGCCATATATGGTTACGGATTCCATCACGATGGAGAGGGATTTGAAATAAGAATAATAGATAACAATTCTTCTAAAGATGATTCTGTATACCCTTCTGAAGTTAATGTGATTATACTGCACAGACGTTAACCAGTTTAGCCAACAGTACAGTACAGTACAGAACTGAGCAGCTCCTTTCTGTCAATGTAGTTGTTACTTTGCCTATAGTGATATGACTAACAGGGGCACTACAGTTTTAGGCCACCAGCTTTATTCTGCTAGTCTATTCAAGTAAGGTATAAGAGAATTATATTATGATTTATTAGTTTCATGGTTTATTTTTTTAATTCATTTTGTTGATTTTAGATAGTAGTAATTAAATCTGTTTTGCCATAATGATGCTTTCTGATTGGCAAGTTGTAGTCTGTGCTTTCTATTATCTTCTTTTATTTATTTTAATGTTTTTATTTTAATGTGAATGAATTTTGTTTCTAGGGAATTGATTTATATGGACAGTGCTATTTTTGGGAGGTCATCTGTGTGGATCTGGTGTGTAAGCATTGCATACAGTTTTTCCTCACTTTTATATGTTTGGTTGTCATTTTTTACTTCTATGCACATACATATTTATGTGTGTGCATATGTGTGTGTGTGTGTGTGTGTGTGTGTATATATATATATATATATATATATATATATAAAATATATATATATCTATATAATATATATTATATATATATATATATATATATATATATATATATATATATATATACACACACACACACACACACACAAATATGATGTGTGTGTGTATATATAATATATATATATATATATATATATATATAAATATATACGCACATATGAATTCAGTTGATATATGTATGCAAATCGCTTTCTCTCTCATTCTCTTTGTGAGTGTGTGTTTGTATACACACACACACACACACACACACACACACACAAAGATATATATATATATATATATGTATATATATTGGTTGAGTTGAAATATGTGTGTGTGTGTGTGTGTGTGTGTGTGTGTGTGTGTGCGTGCGTGTGTGTGTGTGTGTGCACGCTTGGGTGTGTACATACACGCACACAAACACATAAATGTAACATCTACACACACACACACACACACACACACACACACACACACACACACACACACACACACACACACATTTTGATTTAGCAGTTAACATTCCTGCCTCACAGTAGGTGGTTCTCTGATTTGGTTCCCAACTGGGCATCTTTCATGAAGTTTGTGTCAATGTGGGTTTACTTTGGTCTGTTAGGTAGGCTCCCACATCCAGACACATACTAATAGTGTATGTACTAATTCTCGAAATTGGCCATAGCTCTGTGTGTGATGTGTGTTTATTTGTATGTAGGTGTCTGTGTGTACACCCAGAGAAGGACTGGCATCTCAGCCAGCACTGTTCTCCACATTATTCCTCTTGCTTAACTAAATGGTCTCCATCACCTTGCAACACTGAGTAGGATACATTTAGTCTTGAAAAATGAATGAATGAGTACACACACACACACACACACACACACACACACACACACATGTGCATGCGCGCACTTGCGCACACACACACATGCATGCGCATGCACATATGCACACGCACATACACACACACACATATGTACAGACGCGCACACATACACACACACATGCATGTGCATGGGCACACACACACACACACACACACATGCGCGCGCATGCACACACACATACACAAACACACATATGCATGCACGCACACACACACGCAAGCACACGCACACACACACATGCATGCGCCCACACTCGCGCATGGGCACGCGCGCGCACACACACGTGCGCATGTTCACGCACACATGCACACACACAAACACACACGCATGCATACATATGCACACACAATCCCACATATACATGCATATACACACACTCGCATATATATATATATATATATATATATATATATATAAATTAAACCTAAAGTTATTTTAGCAATGTATTCAGAGCGTCTAAGTATTTCTGCTGTTAAGAAGATATTAAGAAAATAAGATAAGAATAAACATGAAATTCCACAGCAAGGGGTGGGTGGAGGGGTGGCACCTCTCCATGGCAACATCTTGTAGGGGAAAGCAATGTGTAGGCTTATAAGCTATTAATTAGGCAATGCCAATCACAATCACTTAATAGACAGTTTATATGCTGTTAAATTTTCAAACTGTCCCTTTTTTAAAGAGACTTAAACAACCTTTAAAAAAGTATGTTTTGACAGATCATTTAGAAGTTGTATGTATATATACATTTTTTTAATTTGCATAATTTTCAACTTATAAGCTGTAAAGCTTTCGGTGGGAAGGGGGGGGGGGGGTCAACAAAAGCTTGTGCTGTCCATGGTTCCAAATTCTCCTTTTACAGCTTTGTACATAAGATGTTTGAGGAAGGGTGGAGTAAGAAGGATAAGTGCTGGAGACTTGGAGAAGCTGTTGCAGACTTTAGGCACATTGTATGAGGTATAATAATGTGGGAGATTCATGGAAACATATGGAGGTATTATTGGGGTGAACACATTAGGATTGTCTGGGATTAGGGTGTTCGTTATGGATGTTTGGAGTAGGGACAGGAGAGAATATATGATACAATGAGGACAGGGTTAAGTTGCTACTATTTGCTAACACAGTTAAGAGGATGATATTTAAGGACAGGTGAGAATATATGATACAATGAGGACAGGGTTAAGTTGCTACTAATGGCTAGCACAGTTGAGGATGATATTTAAAAGATGGAAGACAGCAGATGTATTAAGAATTGGTATGGGTGGAAATTAATGAGTTAATAAGGATATGTTCAAAGGAGAAAGTAGTGAAGAGAAGAGAGGAGCCAGTGAAAGACTGGGGGATATTGGTGGATGTACAAGTAAATAGGGGAAAATGAATGATAATAACAGAAAGTGAATATATTCATTGGTTAGAGGTGGTCAGATGGAGTTGGGGAATTATAATATTTTAAATTCTCTCCTCCAGTACCATTACAAGGTAAGGTTGGATGAAATGTGTGAAAGGAAAGGAGGTTCCAGGAGAACATGCTTACAGTAGGTGTAGCGGGTATTAATCTTATGCTGGTATTAGTTGTTGGTAGACAAATGACCAGTACCTGGCTTTGGTGCCATGTCTGACATGTTTAAGATATAAAAAGTGAGTGAAAAAGTGAAATATGTAGTTAGTGGGGTGAAATATATATAATCTGTGATGGTGAGAGAGAAGGGATATGTTTCGATAGAAGAGGATTCGTTCTTTTAATTTTACATCATTGGTGTGTTGTATAAGATGCATGTTTAAAACCATAGGTTCATAGGTCCTCACTAGCTTATTGATTCTTGAGGATCCTTATAGGTTCAGCCATGCATTCTCAAGAAGATTTTAGACCTTGTATTTTAAGTCTGAAATAACTCAGAATCCTTGTATTTTATTTTTTTTTTTTTATTTTACATTTGTTAACCGGGAAAGTCCGACTGGATACATATCCATTTTCAGTGGTGGCCCAGGGAGAAAAGCTCCACATTGAAATTTAGTGACACTTAAAGTTGAGGTTACAGAGAAATCTAAGAACATTTAACAAATGTTTTTAAATATCAAATAACATTTTAAATATGAATAGTACAGAGCCTGGCAAGCATTTACGTTACCCCTACCCATGGGTGAACTTGTGGTTCCCCATCCATCCAACCAGATTACATTTGAATAGAATAAGAGACATACTTTGCTTTATGTGTAGTAGAAGATGATTCTGGAGAAGTAGTAATCTATGTGATACATATCCAGCTCTCCAACATGTTCTGTTTATGTTGCAGAAGAGATTAAGATCTCCTTAGTGGATGTTTATGCTGCCATTGGACTTCTGGATGTACAGTAGGTCCAAAAAGATGGGGTTGGTTGAGTATCTGTAAGAGAGGCAGAGATCTTCTCTCAGTATCCTCTATGATACTGAGTAGAGGGACAGGGCTCTAAGATAGTCATTGTTGTTTAAAGATTTAGGCCCTTGATTTTCTTGGTGAGAAAACATTGTGGTCATAAAGGTTGTGTCAAGTGTTTGGACAGGTACATACTGAATGTGGCATTATACTCAGTGTTCTGCCTAAAAAGTGCCAAATACACTGGAATAATCATATCCCTTAACTTGGATACCATACCCTTACTGATAAATTGTGCAATGAAAAAGGATTTTCTTACAGTAGTTGGTACATGGTGATCAAAGGACAGCTCATTGTCTACACAGATTCCCAGGTACTTAACTACTGGATCAATTTTCAGGGATGTGTTGTCGATGTAAGACAAAACTAATGCTATTTATTCCTAAAAACTATATAGAACAAAAACTTTCATTCCACATACTATCGTCTAATAATACAAAAAGAGAATATGTTTCTTAAACCATTAAATGATGATCATCTCAAATATGATTACCGCCTCCTTCAAGTTGTTAAAAAACAAATCAAAACTAGGCTCCCTGTATAGGGTGAAAAAAATTCTTTCTGACTAGTCTATAAAATCAATAGCATAGACATTCCTCCTCCTATCCCTACTTTATGCATCACCTATGTTTACTAATGTCAGCTACACATTAAATGGCAAACTAGAAATGAAATATCCCCCAAAAGACTAAACACTGCATACCCCTAAAAGATTTGAGCTGGTTTGAACTTCCGCACTTTCTTAACTATTCACAACTCACTATAGCCCACAAACTAATATACTGTCCTAATTTCTACAAGATACAATGCAACCTTATACTACGACCAAAACCCTCAGATCCAGCAACAAAATTGTACTCTGTGTCACAAAATCAAATAATTTTGTTAGTGACTCACTTTACTCTTATGGTTCAAAAATCTGGAACTCCATCCCCTTAGAACTTAGACAAATAGACCAGCTTAGATGTAAACCCATATGTCACAAGATGGGTTGCAAACTGGCTCAAGGACAGAACACACAGGGTTAGAGTTGCTGGTGCCATGTCAGACTCTAAGCCGGTCACGAGCGGTGTCCCACAGGGCTCAGTCCTGGGCCCCCTCTTGTTCGGCATTTATTTTTCTGAAGTGCAGGCAAACATAGGGGGATTGTGGTTGACAAAATTTGCAGATGACTGCAAACTGGGCACCATAATTGACACTCCATCAGACACAGACATCCTTCAGAAAGGTCTCATAGAAATGGATAACTGGTGCCAGAGCCATGGCCTTAAGCTAAATGCCAAAAAATGTATAGTCATACCCTTTGGGAAAAACAAGGTAACCCCTAATTACCACATAGGTGGTAATCCATTAAACACAGAAGAAGTTATCAGGGACCTGGGGACCCAAGTTGACAGTAACCTCTCTTTTGACACTCACATTGCCAAAGTGGTTAGGAAGACCTTCTACATTGCCCACCTGATCATGAAGGGATTCACATCCAGATCAGGAGAAGTAATTGTACCCCTGTACTCTTCACTTATCAGACCAATGATTGAGTACAACGCCCCATTCGGAATGTACCTTACCCGACACCTGCAGCAGTTGGAAAGACCCCAAAAGTTCCTCACCAAAAGGATAAAGGGGCTCAAACATATGTCATACGATGCCCGACTGAAGAAATTCCAGCTCTATTCAGTCGCATACCGTCTGCTCAGAGGTGATCTGTGCCTGACATACAAGGCCATGTCCAACCCGGAATTAATGGACATGCTCCACCTCAAAAAATCCAAATCCACCAGAGCCACGAGAGCAAGAGACTTAAACCTCAACACGGATATAAATAGGACGTGCTGGAGGGACAGATTCATCACCCAGAGACTCCCTACACTATGGAACAGAATCCCAGTCCATGTGAGGCAGAGCCCCTCACTGACTCTGTTCAAGAGAAATCTTGACGAGTGGATGGGAGATCGTAGGTTTACCCCGGGAATCATCTCTGTATCACTGCTGGACAGAGGCACAGCAAATTAATGGGTATAGTATTCTCATCCTAAGGGGTGGTGAAAGCCACACACACTCTGGCTAGGCTTATAAATGCCCTAGGGCAGATAGCCTAGTATGAACCTATGAACCTATGAACCTATGAACTAATTTTATTTAAAACATTAGTGAAAAACACATATTAAACAGCTGGCTGTGCTCCTGCACAGCTTCATGATAGTATATAAATACTACTTATGAACAGTCCCCCTCCTATATTTGGCTAACCTCCTTCTAACCCATATATGTCCATCCTTTCCCCATTCCTATGTCGCCTAACATCTCTGTCTCTGTACCTCTGTCTCATGTTCCACTGCATGCTAATGTTTTTAAACAAGCATGCTAACATCAAAAACTACAATAAAAACTAAATTTTTACAATATTTAAATAGCATATCTTAATATATTTCTAACATACCTCTAAATATATCTCTCTAATAACTGTATATATACAATCTTAGTACATGTTATGTTTGACTTTTCAAATGTAGATCCTAAACTGTACATACAGTTTTAATGTACATACATATCTGATTTTCAGTGAAAAATGCCACAATGTTTTAATATGTGTCTAAAGTGAGTATCTTCTGCATTTTGTAATTGTAAAAATTGTACAGCTTTTTTCCATGTACAATGAAAAAATCCATTTATGTACCTTTATGCATGCATTTTGCAATGTTCTCGGTATTGATATCTGCAACAGCTGTGCAGCCTTTTTCCTCAGGCCTTCACCGAAAATGGGATCAATCCAGTCAGACTTTCCCAGTAAACAAAGATAAATAAAAGTAATAGTTGCAGGGATATTATGCTTGCAGAAGGATACTATTATACATTTTTTGGCATTTAATTTTAGATCATGGTTTTAACACCAGCTATTTGTTTGAGAAAGACCCTCTTGGAGGATCTTGGTGTCTTCTGAACAGTGTTTGAAGGCCTCAACTTTGCAGTCATCTGCAGATGTAGTCAGCCATATACCATTAGCATTTGCTTTGACCTCCAAGAAGTAAATGCCAAAGAGCAGTGGTCCAAGGACTGAACCCTGGAATATGCCACTAGTGACAGGTCTTCTGGAGGTGTTAGATCCACCCTCCCTAATTTCACTTGGCTGTGATGTAATAAGGAGTTTTGTTAATGGTAAGTTGGACATGGAGGAGTTCTCGGTCAGTATTTACTTCCTGTCTAAAGAGTCTGGGGGTGAAATTCTGTTTTATGAATATAGAGACACCTCCTTTAGTGCATCAAATGAGTTACATAGGGATTTACATTTAGATGAGTGAGTTTATCAACTATCCCGGGTGTGAAGATGTTGCTGTTTGCCTTTGGAAGGTCTAGGTATTTTGGCTGTAATGATTTTCTCTTATCTATTGCTTCAGTAACCTTCTCAAAGAAGATGATCAAATTAAGTAGGTAGGATCTGCACCTGACAAAAGTGAACTGGCTTAGGTCAAGCATTTGTAGGTTGCCCATGTGCTTAATTATTAATTCCATAATGATCCTTTCCATAGATTTACAGATGAGACTGATCCAACTTATAAATCTATAATTTCCTAGGTCTGTTAACATCCTGACTTTGTACAGGGGGATGACTGTTGCTGTCTTCCACTTATCTGGCATAAACCCTGTTTGAAGGCTGATATTGAATTACCTCTGTAGGGTGTTTGACAGGTCCAGTTTCAGGCTAGCCAATAGACATACTGATATGTTATCCAGCCCTATAGAAGCAGTGTTCTTGGTGTTGGATAGTGCCTTGAGGACTTGTTCTTGGGAGATTTGATGAGGTGTAGATTGTGATCTGGTAATGGGGGGCGGGAGTTGAAGTTAGAGATGAATCTCTAATATAGTAGATTGGCTATGCCCCTAGCTATGCGTATGAGCTCCAATATACTTTTAGCTCTGCATGAAAGTTTTATGGTTGTGTTTTGTCTGGGTGGCTATTTTTGACTCATATGTAGCATTGATTGAGTTGATGAGGGTCCAGGAGTTCCCTGTTAAGTTTAGCAAGAGGAATTTTGGCATATACATAATTACATTTATTTTTTACATGTAATGAGCTTTTTTCTTTTATTGTAGACTCTGTTTATATTTGGGTTTCAGCATAAAGGTTTATTTTTAAATTTGACATCGTATTTACTTTAGACAAGGGAGATGTTTCTGTGCCAACTAATTACTTGTACATGTACATAGAATTTGGCAGTAAAGGATTCTGCATATGCAGAACAGTCATCAGGTATGAGTGGGATGTTGAATTAAGCCAGGTTATCACTCGGTGTTAGTAGATTAGCTTTAGCATAATTACTGAATACCGAGTTATTGGAAGACACTTTTCATTTCAGTCTTACGGTGAACATGACTGATTGATTATCCAATTTGACTAGGAAGGAGGTTACAACGGGTAAGGGATAGAACTATCCCATACTAGTGAGAACCAGATCCTGGATTTTGTCATCTCTGGTTGGGGTGAGGGCTAGCTGGTCCAGCAAGTTATTTATTTCTGAAGTCCAGAAATTCCTGGTCATAAATGTTAGGGATTGTATAAGTTTCACAGCTGGTGGAGGGGTAGTTGAATTCCCCCGGGGAAAATAGTATTTGACTGAATGCATAGGAACTTCATAACAGTCAGGTAGGTGATGTGGGCCAAAGGGGATGTAGACGGATCCTATACTTGACTGTGATATGATAAGGAGTTTTGTTAATGCTAAGCTAAACATGGAGGAGTTGTAGATCATTAACCTGTCTAATGAGTCTAGAAGTGAAATTTTGTTTTATGAATATAGAGATACCAACCCCTTCAGTGCATTCATCTAGTGTGGTCGGCCTGAACACATGGTAGGAGTTAAAACCTTGGACTGATAGGGTGTTGGCAGTGATCTTGAACCAAATCTCCATATATTGCTGCATTCCAGAGCAAGAAGTACCTGTGGGGAGTGGAGTTTTTTTTTTTTTTTGTTTGTTAAGGCTCCTAAAATTGAGCAGTAGTATCTTTATGTTAATAAAAGTAATATATAGAAAAAAAAGACATATGAGGAATGAGTTTCAGTTATATATATATATTTATTTATTTGTTACTTTTGTTGACTGGGATTATCCATCTTGGCTAATCTTATTTGCCTTGTAACAAATTAAGTGCCTGGCATGAGCCATATTTTGTTTAAATCAAATAATACATTTATTATAAAACTTTAAATAGTGCAAGCTTTCAGAGAGGTCCTTTTCAAGTGTCAAACGGCAAACATTAAAAAGCATTCATTTTGTTTTAAAAGAACAATCAATTAAACCACAGCATAGTTCTGAATGGTTGTCCAATATAATCAGTGAATGAAATGAACCAAAAATGTTGATAAGCAACACTCTTAACAGTAAAGCAAGTACATTTTAAGTTCAAACGTTGTTTTGTTTTGTACTGAGTCTCAAATTGTAAAAATACATTAATATAGCAATAAAGTGCATAAATGACAAAGCAGGATAAACAAATCTGTTACAACATTCTCCGTCTTTCAGAAGTACATGATGCACTTAGTACTGTTCTCAGCAGGACTGCACAGTATGTTATACCTGAACAACTAAACAAATAGTGTGTGAGGTTGGTCTCCTTGATGAAGATCTCATGTAAATGTGGCAGTGCATGGGTGCAGCAAATGCAAATTATCCATTTGCTCTACATTGAGCAATTTTGATGGCATTGCAATGACCCAGCAGAGTGATTCAAAGAATAGCTCTTCCTGGCTTTATGGGGTGCATAGTGAAAAATGTGTCTATATTCTTTTGATGGTATACACCTATTACTTCCTATGGAAGAGCTGGGCTGTTAATGACAAGAGGGGTTATGTACTACAAAGCCATGTGTGTGTGTGTGTGTGTGTGTGTGTGTGTGTGTTTATGTGCTCATATGCGTGGGAGTTTATGTGTGTTAGTATATCTAGGAGCATAAATGCAGCAGTCTTTATGTCTGTGTTTGAGACTGATGGTGTTTGTGTATGTATGTGTTAGTACAAACCTGACTGAGTCCAAATCTCTTTCTGTTTTATGTTGTGATATGTTTTCACAATACCCATTTGATTCCTGACACCTCTTCAATGTTTCTTAAAGGGGCATTTCCATTTTTATTTGCTGGTGAAGAAGGCATTCCTTCAGTATTGGTTTCACCCATGGAGAATGTAAATTTATATTGGATTTAAATGTCTACAAACATTTCTGGTTGATTGAAGATGATGCTACTGTTGGTATTACACACAGATAGTTCAGCTTTATTGTAAGCCAACACTGATGAATATCAATTTAGTTCATGACATCATGGGTTTACACACAGTTTGGGGTGTCAAAATGATGGTGCCTTTGTGGTATTGTACCTAAACAGCTCATACACACTTTTGGGCAACTAAAGATGAGATCATTTTTGGTGCTACATTTAAGTAGTTCAGACTTCTAGCAAGTAAATGTTAATGACGTCACTGTCAATACTGTATTCAGATAGCTTATATACATTGTGAACAAATTCAGAGGAGGTCATTATTGGCATTGTATGTAAACAGTGTACGTGCATGATAATTTAATACTGATGACGTTGCGTTTGGTTTTGATGTCATTTTGGGTATTTGAAGATTATGTCATTGCTTCTATTGAATTTAAATAGTTCACACATATATTGGGTGATATAAGATGATGTCATTGTTGGTATTGTATTTAAACAGTTGAAACTGATTCAAATGAATGCTAATGAAAATGTGTTTGGCACTGAAACTAGTGTATTCATAATCTGAGCCTTAACTTGGATGTCTCCTTTTCCACTTATTTATGGATTAATAAAGAAGGGGATTGCTTATGAGCATTCTGGTTTGTGGAATCTTTGGCACTATTATGGTGCTGATTTTTGACTCTATACACCTATTCAGATTTTTACTGTCCAATACTTGCTATATTAGCCACACAGTGACTAGTAAGCAAAATATACCCATTAATTCTAATAACTATTTCCACTGCTAAACTAGCTGAATGAAACTTAGTAATGAATCTATGTGCAATCCAGTGGTTCAAATCTTGCCTATGGACCCTTTTTAGTGGAAAATTCTGCTGCTGCACGCAAGAAACTAATGCAGCTTAGTATATTAAAGTGACAAGGGAATTTAATGCTTGTTGCACCAGATTTTCTGCATAGCCTTTCCCTCCCCAAAAAAGACTTATAAATGTCTATTTTGTGTGTGTGTGTGTGTGTATATATATATATATATATATATATATATATATATATATATATATATAATATATATATGTGTGTGTGTGTGTGTGTGTGTGTATATATATATATATATATATATATATATATATATATCACAAAAAAGAGAAAAATGTTACCACAAGGAGAAGAGTTGCCACAATAATTACCAATAAGTCCAATAAAACAACAAAACTGTGTGGCAAAGCACAGCAGAAAAAGCAGGCAACACGTTTTAAAAGTCACAACCACTTTTAATAAAATAATTAAAAGGTGAGCACTTTCACAATTAAAATTGCTTCATCAGACCTTACAGAAAATACACATCACTTCCTTTTATAGTGTTAAGTATTCAAACAAGCCAATCAGAGCATATTAAATTATTTAAAGAGACAAAATCATTAGTTATATGGCATGTAAAAATAAAATAAAAAATAATAAAAAGTACATAGACTATCTTATTATTTCTGAAGCTTCCTATCCCTCAGTCTAGCAGTAATGGCTATGTGTTCATTGAGTCCCTTACCTAGATGGGACCCTTTCAGACCAATTGTGGTGGGTGGGGGATGGCTAACTGAGCCACTATCTATGTGGAGAAGCAATTAAAACCAGTATTAGAACAGTATGAATATATTTTACGGGATACCAAACAAATGTTACAGGATTTGTATTGCTTTATTGATAGATATGGCAAAGTTGAGAATGGGGCTTTGATGGCAACCTATGATGTAACCTCACTATTTATGGTGATTCCTAATATGCAAGGCATAATGATGGTTAGAAGTTTTCTTAAACGTAATAGTTCTTATTCTGAAATGCATATAAATTTGATATGTGATCTGCTTGATATAATTTTACATAATAATGTGTTTCTCTTTAATGGCATGTACTATCAACAAATGTTAGGCATAGCTATGGGCACACCATGTGCCAATAGCTATGCCAGCATGGTGATGGCTGAGTGGGAATCTCAAAATATGCAACATCCAAAACCAACCTCCTGCACGAGGACTATTGCACGGCTCCAAATTCAAATAGGATCCAAAAAAACATGTTGAGCCAGCAAACTGTGACCTGAAAAAGACATTTATTGGTTATAATAGCATAAAAACAAGTAACCAGACCAGTTTCAGCTGGCAAAAAACACAGCCTTCATCAGTGTTTTATGCTATTATAATCAATAAATGTCTTTTTCAGGTCACAGTTTGCTGGCTCAACATGTTTTTTTGAATCTCAAAAATATGCTCACACATCCACTAGCTTGTGAACATCTATTATTTTATAGAAGGTTTGTTGATGACCTTTTTAATTTTTGGCAGGTGATGGACAAAAATTACTTGAGTTAATTGACCATGTGAACCATAGTAATGATTTTCTAAGGTTCACAGGAAAATATTCAACTGATACAATTGAATTCTTCGATATTCGGATTAGTATTGATGATGAAGGTCACTTTTACACAGATAGACGACGGATTGTCATCGTGCATCGTACTTTCATAGAACTAGCATGCACCCTAGTCATATATTTAACAGTATCTTGAAAGGTAAAGTAATGCGCTGTTCTACATTAACTGACAGGGAGACTAGATGGAATGAAGAATTTACTAAAATGAGTAATGACTTTATTAGTAGAGGATATTATGAACATGAGATTCATAAGACAGCAGTTAATGCCAAAACCATGAGATGTGATATTGCCAGACCATATTTCTCTAACTCTAAGATGCAAAACAATTTTTATAGGAAGCCAGAGAATAAAGCTTCTTTTATGTTTGCCTATACTAGGGACAATATGGCAATAAGAAGCATCTTACAAAGGAACTGGAAAATACTCCAAACGGATACTCAGATAGCTCAAATTGTTGGGGAAAGACCACATGTGGTGTATAAGAACACAAAAAATCTTAAACGCAGGCTATGTTACCCAAAGGCACCATTATATCCTGAGGTGCAACTCTCAGGGCAAGGGACCACTAGATGTGGTCACTGTAACTTCTGTGATTATATATATGAAGGGACAAGCTTTAAGCACCCTGATACAGGTAGTGAATTTAATTTTTATAGTAATGCGAATTGTAATGGTAAAAACCTCATATATTCAGCCCGATGTATGCACTGTAATTCATTTTATGTTGGAAAAACCAACAGATGCTTGGGAGAGCATATTAGAGATCATATTTATTGTGTCAGGAAAGGCATACATACAGTGCCATAGCAAAATATATTTGGGAATTAGGGAACATACACCAGTTTAAGTTTAATGTATTGGAACTGGTACTTGAGAGCAATAGATTGGATGACATTTCTAATGCAACTGAAAACAAGGACCTAAGATGGATTATTAAACTTAGATCCCATCTAGGTAAGGGGCTTAATGACCACATAGCCATTACTGCTAGACTGATGGATAGAAAGCTTAAGAAATAATAAGATAGTCTATGTACATTTTATTATTTTTTATTTTATTTTTACATGCCATATAACTAATGATTTTGTCTCTTTAAATAATTTAATATGTTCTGATTGGTTTATTTGAATGCTTAACACTATAAAAGGAAGTGATTTGTATTTTCTGTAAGGTCTGAAGGAGCAATTTTAATTGTGAAAGCGCTCACCTTTTATTATTTTATTAAAAGTGGTTGTGACTTTTAGAATGTGTTGCCTGCTTTTTCTGCTGTGCTTTGCCACACAGTTTTGTTGTTTTATTGGATATATACACACACACAAAACATTGAAATCTCATAACATTGAACTTCATAACACTGAGACCATAACATTGAAAACCCAAAACAACAAAACCTCAGAACACTGAAACTTTGCATCATAAGATTGAAAACTATAACGCACGTGTAAATAACATCCCCTCCACCTATAACAACACCAAACTACCAAACACAATTTTTACTACGTTTCTGCCCCCCACACCCCCCATAAATTAAATATACTAACTCCAAGATCGCACTACAGTGGAAAAAGTTAATTTCCTAACCTTACTGTATCACGATCACCATACAGAATGTAAACATAATGTCTAAACAACTTACCTGTATAGCCTAAAAACACATACAGATTGGTGAAAGAAACACTTTTTTCCCTATACTCTTCTCCCAGCACTTCTCAGAACACTAACTTAACTTCCATGAAAGCAACACAGTCATGTGTTAACATTCTGTATGTTGATCTTGTTACAGTAGGGTTAGGAAATTAACTTTTTTCCACTGTAGTACTATCTAGGAGTTGGTATATTTAATTTACGAGGAGTGTGTAGTAAAAAGTGTGTTTCTTACTTTGGTGTTGTTATAGGTGAAGGGGATGTTATTTACATGGGTTTACTATTGTTTGTTCAAACGGCAAAACATTTGCTGTTTGAAACAATGAAAAGTAAACCAGAACACAAACATTCCGACCGGCCACAGTGTCGACCCAAATGATCAACACATTTGAGTCGACATTGTGGCTGAAACCATCACATGATAGCCGTATAGGAGCTGATGTAAATCAGACTCCTATATAACATATCACGTTTTTGCAGGGGGGCAAGTCCCCCTGCATCTGCGCCCCCCACCCCCTCTACTAATATATTCTAACTCCGAGGTCGCACTACAGTGGGGATATGGATGAATTCCCAATCCCAGCTGTACCGTGATCTCCATGCAGATAGTCGAATACACTTGTGCGAATGCACTACTACATTCGCATAAGTGTTCGACTATCCCATCCATTTATGTTTTGTGCACGACATTCTGATTTTCAGCAGCAGTGCTGCCAACAGAATGTCGTTCGCACAAACCATAGTAAATCATTTACATGTGTGCTGTAGTGTTCAATCTTATGATGCACACTTTCAGTGTTTCATTGTTTTGGGTTTTCAGTGTTTTGGGTTTTTGATGTTATGGTCTCAATGTTTTGAGTTTCAATTTTATGAGATTTCAATGTTTTGAAGTAGACCCACATGTGTGTGTATATATATATATATATATATATATATATATATATATATATATATATATATACTGGAGTTTATGTACTAGGTCTGGTGAAGTGATAGTGAGAATGTAGTGTCATTGGATAAGTTTAACAGGATTGCATAAGATAATGTAGTTTGTCTTTTTTACATTGACTTTTGCAAATTTCCTAGTTTTGTTTAGGGATGCTTGCTTTTTACTTCTTTATTCAATGGTATTCTGGATATGACTGTCAAACTGTAAGGATATAATTTAAAAAAATCTCTCAAACGAGCACATAAATGCAAAATAGTCAATTCGAAGTAGTGCACTGTGGCCTGATAATGATTAACTATGCAGTTATGTGACATTCTGCAAGATGGTCTGACTAAGTAGTCCAGTTCATGGGCAGAAGGAATGCAGATTGCACAATGACCGTGATACCACCATAGTGCATCAGATGACTACTTGGGCTCAGTAGTGAGCATGTAGTGTGCTTGTGATGATTACAATGCGACAAGCACAACTGAGAGCCCTGATAAGTGCTACACAAGGTATCAGGCCTGTACACATCAGTTTGGTGTACAGTAACTTGCCAACGCATTGCTAATCATAGCACTTCAATGACATGCTGCCCTTAAGGGTCATGAATTAAATTGTATGAAGCCTGCAGCTTAGGTGAAGTCATGGACCTGCACACAAAATGCAGACCACTTTACAGTCTATGATGTAGACACTTGTCCCAAACTACAGTCTAGGGCTGGTATATGTTGCAGTAAATTTGTTATTTGGAGACATTCAGCCTAATCTGCCTCATCATCATAAATGCTGAGCTATGACTGCTGCACTAGCATAACATACAGGGACGGCCTTAGTTGAAATGGCGCCCTAGGCGAAGTAGTGCACTGGCGCCCCTTAAGCCCCACCCACAACATACTCAAGAAACACCTATTTCAGCCACACCCACAGGTAGGTCACTTGCCAAAAAAGCCACTCCAGTCATTTCCTTAAATCATTTAAATGCATAAGAAGAAAAAGACACCTTGTAATGTAGTTAACCTACAACTACTTTGTGTATGTGTTTCCTACTGTAAATACAAGAGCTGGATCATGTTCAAATAGGGCCCTATGCAGGGTAATAGACCGCCCCCCAGAGCAGCCCCTTCTGCAGCAATCCCCTATCCCCCCAGCAGCAGCTCCCTCCCCAGCCACTCCAGTGTTACATTACTTGGCTATTTCTCCTCATTTACCATAAGCACTGTTCAAACCTGTCAGTGTGCACACTGTTTTCTTATTTACTTCTACAATGATTACAATTATTGAAATAAAATAGAATAAACACAGCCATTTGCTAAACAAACAATCCAGTCACACAATGAAAACAGATTTAGGATGAGCAGTAAAACTTCTCTGCCCTTGAAACTCACATTCATTGAAACAGCATTAAAACCCGCATTCAAATAAAATGCATCTGGCCAGTGGAGAATTAAGTTTACCTTTAGGCTCTTTTCAAACTACAGGCTCCTTGAACACATTCTTATGGCCATGCATATATGTATGTGTTGATTGACCTTCCTGATTGTATTAAACTATATTCCTTGTATAATAAAGCACCATCTGCTAGTGTGTGTTTTAAAGTTGTAGTTTTGAACATTTTTCCAGTGAGCAATGAAATGAAATGTATGACCCAATAATGAAAAAACTGCCCATTTCAGAACATTTTAATCATAAAAGGCCACTCAAACTTCTGTCATTACAATCCATGAGTATCAGTCAATAAGCACAATCTCCACAGAAGAAAAATTCATCCGAATAATTCTACATTAGAGATTTGTAACTAATAAAAGTCTGTTACTGCCTAACAACTTTACATTTCAGTGTCTCATATACAAATTCAGTGCTTGCTGTCCTTGAATAATTAATTGCCTATGTTACAATAAAGAAAAGGATACATCGGTAATGTTGCAATAGGGAATGACTGAGACCCTGACACACAAGTTCATAGTTACTAGCCATCTTATACAAAGGAGGGCACACTAAAGAAATGCAGAATCCCTAGCCCCCGTAAAATGCACCAAATAATCGGCAACTAGGTTATTACATACCATACCTCCATTACCTCTCAAACTCTTAGTACGAGAAATCTGAACAAAGCCTAACAAAAAGCACAGGAAATCTGAACAAAGCCTAAAATAATGGGGGGGGGGGGCAAAGCCCCCCAAACAGGGACAGATTATAAATATTGCTCTTAGAGGCTTAGAAAGTTGCTAGAATTATGGCATTTGTATTGGCATACACTTTCTGAATGAAATGAAGGTTGAAATTCAAATGTATGACATTTAGTTATTTAAATCCTCAGTGATTCGCCAGAAAACTACAAATTTTACGAGGAATAGGCCAAAAATATGAGGCACAAATCCGAACAGTTGAGAGGTATGCATACCTCTCAACCTCTTAGTGCAGGAAATCTGGACAAAGCCTAATATAATGTGGATGCAGTGGCCGAAAAAATAGGGATAGATTTTAAACATTGCACTTTAAGTTGCTAGAATAACAGGATTTGTGTTCATGAAGACAAAAAAAGCCACAATGAGGAAAAATCATTTTGTAACGCACTGCATTTAGAAATGGGAAAGGAAAGAGCAGCTGAAGAAAGATCTCAGGAGCAGCCCGCAGACAGTGTCACAAAGAGGTAGACTTTATTTACAAGCTTCAAATGGTACATCAGTTTACTCCCATGGCAGGTGGAGTATCCACTGGAGTTGGTGGATTATCAGAGCCCATTTTACTATGGATCATTAGTGTCTTTAGAGCCACTGCAACATTTTCAGAATATTACCACGTGAATCAGGAACAAAGCCAAAAGTACTATGGGAGAAGAGCAAAATGATCCAGACTCGGACACATCTTAACTTTTATATAGCTAGTTGCTTACACAGATTTTGCATTAGCATGCCCATTTTGAAGAATATAAACTATGACTCCAGTGACTCCCGTCATTTAGTGATAGCAATCCTCAAGAATCAGTGCAAGGCCAAAAAGAAAAAAAAATATTTTAAATATGTCTATATACTCATATCTCTCTGTATATTTATCTATCTGTATATCTTATCTATATCTAGATAAATCCATATTTATAGATATCAGAGGCATAGCTGGTTCAAACTCCTTGCTCAAACTGAAGAACAAAAAAAAGGGCAGCTGTGATAGACTGCTCCTGGCAGTCTGAAGCAAAGGCGATAGTTGCATATGGAAAATGAACACTTACCTCTCAACTGTACAGATTTCACAGAATGTTCAGATTTTTGCCTCATATTTTTGGTGTGTTCCTCCTAAAATCTGTACTTTTCTGGCAAATAGCTGAGGATTGAAGTAATTAAATAATGACAAACATTTGAGTTTAAGACTCCACATCCTTTAGAAAATTTATGCTAATGCAAAACCTATTATTCTAACAACATTCTAAGTTTGTAAGAGCAATATTTAAAATCTGTCCCTGTTTGACCCCCCATCATTTCAGGCTTTGTCCAGATTTATTGCTCTAAGAGGTTGAGAGGTATGATGTAATAGCTGTAGAAAGTGTGTGCCCTTGTGTTAACTTATTCTTGTAAAGCACCAAGGCCTGTGCACAGTCTTCAGGATTTTCATTTAATATTTTGGAGGTGGAAGGACACAGTGAAGAAGAAATTATGTAACAGTGTTTGTTGAACAAAACACAGACACTCACTTTCTCTCTCATATACACACATACTATCTCACACAGTAACACACACTTTACTCACTTTCTCTCTCATATACACACATACTATCTCACACAGTAACACACACTTTACTCACTTTCTCTCTCATATACACACATACTATCTCACACAGTAACACACACTTTACTCACTTTCTCTCTCCTATACACACATACTATCTCACACAGTAACACACACTTTACTCACTTTCTCTCTCATATACACACATACTATCTCACACGGTAACACACACTTTACTCACTTTCTCTCTCATATACACACACATACTATCTCACACAGTAACACACACTTTACTCACTTTCTCTCTCATATACACACATACTATCTCACACAGTAACACACACTTTACTCACTTTCTCTCTCATATACACACATACTATCTCACACAGTAACACACACTTTACTCACTTTCTCTCTCATATACACACACACTATCTCACACAGTAACACACACTTTACTCACTTTCTCTCTCCTATACACACATACTATCTCACACAGTAACACACACTTTACTCACTTTCTCTCTCCTATACACACATACTATCTCACACAGTAACACACACTTTACTCACTTTCTCTCTCATATACACACATACTATCTCACACAGTAACACACACTTTACTCACTTTCTCTCTCCTATACACATACTATCTCACACAGTAACACACACTTTACTCACTTCCTCTCTCCTATACACATACTATCTCACACAGTAACACAGACTTTGTCTGTCATACAAACAAAATGAGCACTTAACATACTATATTGAAATATTCATCTATGCAACTTAGTAATAATCACCCAACTTATTTACAAGAATAGGTTTTTCCTTCTTGAAACATACAGAGTATCTCCTACTGGTCTGACTACCACCACTGTAGTGATTACTACTGATATGGCAAATGCATCTACCTGGTTAACATAAATCAACAAACAATTAAATAGCACAATACTGATTAGCTATCTCAGAGTTTTACTACCCATTGCAACCCATTCAGAAAAACACCTTTAACATTCTTTAAGGCAACTTATATTGCCACTTATGTACACACACACACACACACACACACACACACACACACACACTATATAGGGTGACAGCATCTGCATTCAAACCAACAATAAAACATTAACTTTAAACATGCTCAACATACAATGATTTCAATTTTGTGTCAGCAGCTGGAGACAAGATATTCTACTAGTCAAAAATGCCCAGATGATGCATCAATTCACTAACGTCAAACAAAACGTTTATGCTAAATGACCAATGTGCAGTCTCCAACTGCCCAACTACAGTATTATCAAAAGTGTTAGGGAGTGTATTCCTTCTATTTCAGCTGTCCTTCCTGTTAATTCAGTTACCATTTTTGTGTGAGTAGTAGAAGGAATACCCAACACCAGAATACATACAGTTCCTTCTTAACAATAGTTCAGCAAGTTCAACTACTGCATTTTTATCTACACAGCCTTTTAATTTCACCATCAATAAAAAAAGTCAAGTCTTATTTCAATACACATTTTATAAAGTATCAGACTTCTGTTTATCTTGCCCACTATCACACTTGACTGGAAATTGTTATAGGTTTCTACCTTCTTGTTAAACGTTAAATAATCAACACAAAAATAATTCAGAATACAGACCCACCAACAACGATTCGTGGCATCACTTAAGCATTTAAGTAATTCAAAAACATATAATAGGCAGTCAAATTATAACTATGAAATTATTTTAAATTCTTGCAAAAAACTATCAATACCTGGTGCACGTGGGGACTAAGCCAAATATATATGGACATAACAGTTAAACAAGCAACCGCGTGCTCTACCTCACTATGTACAGTTTTTGACAAGCAACGTAGGTAAAAAAAAATCATGATAGATATTATACAATTGCATTTAAGAAATCTATTAAGTTGTCCATCAGAATATTAACGTCAGCAGGACATAATATAACAGGAACATAATTTAGAACAAATTGGCAAAATGTGGAACACCTAAAAACAGTTTACTAACAACTTCAACTAGGAATCTCACATGATGGTTAAATGTGGTACTTGCTCTGAAAAACCCTTCAAATCAGGTAATCCCAATCCACCTTGTTCTACTGGAAGAATCAACTTATCCCACTTCACTCTTGACATCTTCCCCTCCCAGATAAAATCCTTCAACTCTTTATTAATTGCTACCCACAACTTCTTCTCTGGTTGATAAAAATATGCCTGACTTGTATGTAAGACGTCTTCTTCTTCTTCTTTCGGCTTTTCCCAGTTAGGGGTCACCTCACCGGATCACCTATATTATTCACCCATTTTGTTAATTATGCTTAATGAATTGGACCTACTTAAGCACTACTTTATTCCAATTGTTAATGTTTATCTTTCATACATACAACTATATCTTTTAATTGTTTTGTTTCCTTTTCCGTCATAGTTATCTAACTGCTTCCTTGAAACCATAATGATATACAGCCTATCAGTACATGTAAACTCTTTTCTCATGACATACTTAAAACCAAATGTGATGTTGCTTTTATCCTGGAGACC
>NC_056746.1:392535176-392802676 GCF_019279795.1 Protopterus annectens
AAATTTGTAGCAAATTGTTTAAAAAAAGAAATACTTTTTTTTTTTAGATAAAATATGTTAAAGGAGGGTTGGGGGAAGGGCATAGAAATGGGACTTGAATGCATATCGCTCAACCAATCAGGGATATACTTCAACAAAATCAGGGACACATCCAGAAAAAAATCAGGAACAATCAGGGACACATTTAAAATATTAGTACTATTAACCTGAGGCATTTACAGAATAAGGAATATAAATATCTCTTAATTATTGTCATTACTTACTATGTCTAATTCACCACCATTCCTCCAAAATTCACCAGTTTCAAGAGTCATTAAATGGGGCAGAGCTAAAATTTGAGTCAAAATTAGAGACATCCCAGATGAGAAGTATACTTGATTGGCTGGTCCTTGTTTGGGGGGGGGGGGGGGGATGTCATGCATCTGGCCACCTGGTTGGTATGCCAGTAGAAGGAACGTCTGCTTTTTTTTTTTTTTGCTGGGGACATACCTCTCAACATCTTGGCACAAGAAATCTAGATAAAGCCTAAAATTGGAGACAAAGGAAAAAAAATATGGACAGATTTTAAATACTGCTCTTATAAACTTAGACAGTTGTTAGAATAACTGGAATTGTGTTTGCAATGGAATTTTCTAAAGGATATGAAGTATGAAACCCAAATATATGTCATTATTTAATGACTTGAATCCTCAGTGATTTGCCAGCAAACCAGAACGTTTATAAGAAACAGACCAAAAATATAAGACAAAAATCTGGAGAGTTGAGAGGTATGCTGGGGGGGGGGGGGTGTTAAAGTTAAGTCTAACTGTAATTATAATGAAGTGCTTTTTTTTTTTTTTTGCTCATCACTTGTAGAGCTGAAGGGGAGGGGCACTGGTTCATAGCACTGGCCCACTGTGCTAACTGAACCAGCTATGCTTCTGCGGGTTGGGGTAGGGTTATGGCTAACACACATGAGTAAGCTGGGTGGTGGGCTTTGCCCCCCATGCACCACCTTACATATGTGTACTAGGGTTCCTTTTAGATCATTGAATGCCCATAATGTTGGACCACATATGGCCGAGAGGAAAACATTGTTTCTTCACAACATAAAACCATTTGTATTGAGATCGCTGTAGGGAACAATTCCCATTCACGTCAATGTAAGTGCGATCTCAGAGTTGGTATATTTAAGAAGCAGGGGGTGTGGAGGGTGCAGGGGGCATAGCCTCCCTGCTGCAGCCAAAAAAATAAAAAAATAAAGAACATTTTTTTTTTATTTCAGGTTTGATGTGAAGAAGCTACATTTTCATCTCAGCCATATGTGGTTCGATGTTATGGCTGTTCAACGATCTGAAGAGAACCCATGTACTAATACTAACTCTAAACTTTCCCCTGCCCATAATCCTAACCCTTCACATAATGTTACTTTAATCTGTTCCATTAATAGTGCCACTACACAAGACACAACATCAAACATTCAAAACAGTAAATCTAATCCCTTACCTAACCCTTACCCTAATGCTAACCATGAACACTCATTGCACATACACACAACAGCCACTATAATCTTTTTAGTCAAACATTCATTGTCTTGCACACTCCTACTTGCAAATACTATAAAAATCATCATTCAGTCATTTCAGTATCAGTCAAATGTGCTCTCAGTGTTTTTTACCCCTTCAAAAACTTCAGTGAAACAAAATTTAGGTAATTTGAGTTGCAGCCATATAAATATGCATTTGTGTGTAACTGTTGTGTTGTTTTTGCTGCAAAGAACTGAGCAGCAGTGTAGTTTAGGCAGCTGACTATTAAAGATTATATTTCCTTTCACAGCCGAAAAGCTGGAAGAAACTGTTTCTGCTGCAGTTGTTTCCCAAGAATCTAAGTTTTATTGTGGTGGTGAACACTCTTGGAATGAGCGCAACAAAAGCAGAGAACAAGGACTTGGTTTGTTTGGTGGGGGCGATGCAGGTGATGCCATCTTCAGATGTATGCAAACCTTGAAAGTCTGATCATATCACCTAATATCTGATAAATAGGCTGCATAAGGATGACAGAGTGGACATCCTCTTAAAAAAATAGGCTGGCTACAGCAGTTAATATGCTAGCAAGTTTAATAACGCAGTGGGGGAAATACATCGGAAGACCTTGCCTCATAGTTAGGGCATGTTATTGCCTAACTGCTGTTTCTTTTAATCTTTAATACTCCAGTAGCAGTTTCCTCATGAAAACACTACCAGAAAACACATGACATTGTGGTAAGATATGTAAGATTCATATGTAATAGCATTCCCAACAAAATACTGGTGTCTATTTAGCATCTTTTCTTTCAGGGTAGGTTAACCTATTTGGTAACAGCCTGCGATATTACTTTTCCTTTATGTAGCTGTTTGCATACTTACATTTTCTTTCCTATAACAAGATGCTATTTGCAAATGATAATTCTTAAACCTGGCAGCCTGTAGTTGTATGATGCTGTTACTTTGACTGTATGTATCATTTAAACCTTTTGTAATGCATCTGTTTTTGCGTAGTTATTTTAAAATAAATGTTAGCAGATTTATTGTATGTGTATACACAATGGGCTTTTTCACTGTTATGCTTTTATATGATAGAGTTTCTTTTGGACAGTATGGTACCATGGCTTTTAGTACTGCTGTCTGACAGTGGATAGAGTCTTGATTTGATTGTTGAGAGTGTACCTTTGTTAATTCCAGATATCCCCTTGGTGTTTATATGACTTTCTGCCATAGTTTCTGGTTTGTGTCCAAATTCCAAAGACACGCTGTCAGGGAGATTGGCAATTCTAAGTTGTTGCTAGGTGTGTATGTGTGTGTGTGTGTGTGTGTGTGTGTGTGTGTGTATTTGGATGCATGAGAATGTGTCCTGCAAAGGACCAACACTCCATCAAAGGCTGGTTCCTTCCTTATGCCTGCTGCTTCCCAAAATAGGCTGTGCCCCCACATGCCTGAATTTGATGAATGAGGGTAATGAAAAGAGATGGAGCCAGTTTTTCTTTACAGCTTCCATTTACAACTGCACTCTTAAGTTAGAAAATATCCAGGGTACTTTTGTTCCGACATCAATGTGGCTTTACACGGGCATACTTACATGACCTGGTTTTGAATATATTAAAATATGTTTCTTCATATTCCTGAAAATGAATTTTGGTTCAGGATCACACTTTTATTTATAAAACATTTAGTCTCTTACTATACAAACCTATTTCACTGACTAGACATAGCTAGCCATTCAAGGAGCATTCTTAAGCTTCACATAAGTAAGTCCTTACACTGCTGCCATAATGCACTGGTGATAGTCATAATGCACAAAGCATCCATATATGTTTTCCATGACAGTTTTTGTTCTCCAGTTTTAGAGCTACAGTAAGATGTACTTCCCACGGACAATGCAGACATCTAATGAAAGCAAGCCACTTCAAAATGCCATAAAACATCAGTTCCGGATTCCCTAAACATTTACACTTTGACACACCATGTAGCCAAGACTTTTTCTTATTATCTGTTTAGAATATGAAACTTTATATCAAGTATAACTTAAGAAAGGATTTTCAGTAAATGTTTGTATTGATTTCCATCTATATTATTAAAATGTGTGCATTTTATTAAATGATACATTAATGGTACTTCAGTTACAGGCCTATCATGTAGGATGTTTAGGGAATGATATATTTTCACAATGTCCTGCCTAGAATCAGACTAGGAATATTAAACATCACTGAACAGTAGAGTTAACCTTATTGAACTCCCGCTGTTATTTTCATGTAGCAGAGCTCATACCGGGAATAATTTCCTTATGGAAATATTTCTTTTTGTAATTATTAGAAAAAGATCACATATTTTTTTTTTAAACAAGAAACATCTTTATTAAATTATCACATATGGCATAGGCAATTGTACATTTATATAAATGAAAACAAACCATATTGACACAATTTTAGTTGCAAACATTACATATCACAACCCATATTGACATAATTGATGCTGCAGACATTATATATCACTTATAATCTATCCAGTCATTGTCAGTCAAACATTACGTAGCTCATTCAAATCCTGCCTTCTTTTAAACCTGTTCCTCCTCTGCATGTATTGTTCCCAAAATTTAATTTTTTCCTGTGTAATTTGCTTCTACCCCTTTCTAAAGATCCCAATTCCAGTTGAATATAGTAACAGAGATAAAGCAAGTTGATTTAGACTTTGATTTCCCTTTTCTAGTAATTGCTTTTTTGACAGCCACCATACTTAGACTCACAAGGCCTTACTTACCATGTCTCGGCAATTCCAATTCTGTATCATAGCTCAAAAAATAATTTCCTTAGGTACACCAATTGCTCATCCAGTATCTCTGACAGAGCAGTCTGCAGGGAATCTTTAAAGTCTAAAAAAAGCACCACCAGGGTTTCCGGAATCCACACAGTTTTATTTAACACAAATTGTTAAGCGCTTTCATCAATCCAAGTTGACTTCATCAGAACAATTACTGAAGTGCTGTAACCTTGAAGTTAATTATACTGCTTAGAAAAGGAATTCCAATTGCATGAAGGTGAAGAAATCACTTGGAATACACTTCACTTCTGCTTTAGCGGCCTCCCCATCTTCTCATGTAAAACTGGTCTTTGCGAGAGCTGCTTTCTCTTTCTTTTGGGACTACCTGATCTTTTTGACCTGCTCAAGCTATGAGGACAGCATCAAAAAAGCTGTATTGTGGCAATGCACCTCTCAGAAATGTTTCCTCTGTAATATTTTAGCATAGGCTTCAGACAGTTCACTGCCATTTGACTGGTGAAAAGCACTTTCCCAGTACAGAAACTGATAAGACTGTGAGTGAGCTCTCAGAAGTGAATTAGTAAAAGTTTTTATCAATATTTTCCATTGTGAACATCTAAAAGTGCTCCATAAAAAGTCATTGTCCTCATAAGCACCTTTTATGTTTTGATGAATTCTACAAGTTTCAGTTCTGGAAAAAAAATCACAGCTTCACAAACTGTGTGATTTTAATCATTATTAACACTTTAGAAATAACTCTTCTCTGTCACCAGCTACAGGAATTATTTAGTTTAATATCTCTAGTGTCACGTATTCCAAGCAAGAATAAAACATTCTACAAGTCTGGTGTTCCATTGGGAGATACATTCACTTCTCAGGTTTACTGAAATTCTTCACAATTGCAGATGTGAAACAAATAATAACATTTATCACTACAACTTCTGCTTTAAATTGCCAGAGAAAAAAATCCTTTTAATTTATTATTGCTTAAAATTCATATTTCCTAAACAGGAACTATTTCAGTGTGGCATGTCAGTTGGGCAGTTTTTATTGCACTGAAATACATATTTGTGTTTTAAAAGAATCATAGTTTTCTCATTTTAATCATTAAAGTTTATATGTTACATATTCGGACAGTTATTTTAAACTTGCATTACGATATAACTCATTTTTCAGGTTAGATCAGCTGCTGTTTCTTCCTTGGATAGAAAGATGTTTAACAGTATCTTGTGTTATTACAGACAAACTTGAAACTCTAACAGCGCCATAATCCAGTTATCATTGCCATGTTGTACTCAATAAAAAGAAAACACAACATTAATTACAGCACACTTTACACACAAATACAAAGGATGAAGAAACCCACAAATACAGAGAAAACCCTCTTCAGAATTACAGAACTGAAAAGACAATCCCCTGTATTTACTAATCTTCCATGCAGGACTAGCTTAGTCCTGCACGGAAGCGACCGTTTAGGAGCAGGACAGCAGCCCGCCATGCATAATAATGAGGCTCGCTGCCTGAGCTCCTAATCTTACATGGAGCGTGTAAGAGTACAGGGGGCATGTCTGAGAGCAGAGCCCTCAGAATATACACACCCCAGCAATGCAGAACAGCAGAAAGGGTTAAGAAATGAGCGAGACCACTCAGTAGGTGTCCGCATATCCCCACCAACAGTCCCCCATGTGTACAACATCAACAGTACATATAAATAAAATGAAGAAACACTTTTATTTTATTTTTTTTAAATCTGATTAAAGCTAACCGTAGGTGTGTGGGTGTGCCCATTGCTTAGCTACAGTTAATGTAGCTTAAATGGCTGAAGAGGATAACAAGGAAGATATATGCAAATGAAGCAGCATAGCAATAGTGTAGTGGGCAGAGCATTCCCTTACGAGCAGGCATTCCGGGTTCGAGTCTCACTGCAGCAGATTCCATTTTCCATGGCAAAGCACTTTATGAGTAATATTTATGTTGCATAACCCACTAAATAACATATTTTTTATGAACTGGAGTACTGCAGTAAATGCACATATGAGGTGTCAGTGTCATAATGAATAAAGCACTAGTAAGCATGTTTAAGCACAAATAAGCAGTAGTAAGCATATTTAAGCACTAGTTAGCGGGCGTAAGCCTATTTGTGCGGCAGTAAGCAATGCCTACACTGACTAAGCAATTCTAAAGCTAGCTCTCTGTAAGCAGATGTAATGTCAGGTTAGCAGTGCTTACCCTCGTGCAAACCCACTTAGAACTGCTCAAAAGTGTGTTAATCACTCTGTATCCAACAGCCCTTGTTCTGGCCATCAACAAAATAAACAACCATGCAGGTCTCGAACCCAGGACCCCATACACCATAGTCACAGTAGTTAACCACCAAGCCATTACAGACGTACAGAAGAATGAAGTATCAGCAAACAAGTCCTCACCATAGTAAAACCAAACTGAACTTGTGAAAGGAATCAGTATAGAGTTATATGCTCCATAACCCACTACATAACATAAATATGTGAACAGGAGTACAGCAGTAAGCCCAGAGGTGAGGTGTAATTGTAATAGAGTGTTGAAGTCCCCAGTAAAACACAAGGACCCCATAGAGTGTATGTACACATTAATCGTGGATACCTGGAAGATATATAAGATGCAATGAATAAGAAATCAATGCCCAAAAGGAAATATAATGCAAAGTCTAATGTAAGCACCACTAAGCATTGCACAAGCCAGCTTAGGAGGTGTAAGCAATGTGTAGACCAGCTAACTCAATGTGCCCAGTGGTATACCCCTTTAAACAATGCCAGCCCTAGGTAAGCAGGTTTGCCCATAGCTTAGCCTTTTCAAAACCAGCCAATCATGGAAAAATGCAGGAAATTGGCCTTACTTAAACCCAAGAGGGGTTGTAGCTTCCCTTTGCAGGCACTATGGCAGTAAGGGGAGAAGGTGTGGGCTTCTGGGCAGAGCACTGGTGCATCCAGGAGTCCAAGGTCATGGCAGGACTCCTAGTTAAAGACCATTCTCAGATACTGCTGCAGGGCCAGTACCAGGGCTGACAATATAAGGCGGAGGCCTGGGACCATCTCATCCATGACCTCACCAGTGCCACTGGCATACCCCAAACTGGTGAGCAGGTCAGGCACCACTATGCTGACCTGAAGCGTCGTAAGGGGGACCTCTTGGAGGAGTGGCTCCAAGAGGCTAGAGCATCAGGGGATGTTCCAGACGTGTGTATCACCCCAGTATGTGTATAATAATTGCTAGCTCAAGTATATCATGGATAGGTATGGCTAAATATTCCTGTTATGTCACCCACAGCTGCAGTGGAGTGGGCCACAAACCAGGAGGCCCACATCAGTCACCTGGTGAGGTTGCGACTTGAGGCAGGTCAGTATTACTCATGCATTTACTGTCATAGGAAATAAAAATAAAAGTAGTATTAAATGAATTGCTAGTATAAAAACTGTATTGTTCAAGGCAAGTACTGCATACACTACAGAATATGGCAGCAAGTGTCTCATATTGTTTGTAAGTCAATAAAAGTGTAATAGCCTGACAAAACAGGTCCGACTGCTGGACTGCATGTGTATATCCTGGCATCATACGGTAATGTAGATATGCAATCATGTAATAGTACTGTAGTATTAAGCACTGTTACCCACACTGTGCACCATAAATTGAATGTGTAGGAATGCCTGTATATGAGAGGTGTAATCCCCAGAGTCCATTTACTACAACTGAGAGACACATAGACAGTAAAGAGGGAAAATGCAGACAACAAAAACCGTATAGCACATGCAACTGGGCTGTGAACTGTTCATAGGTTGGTACTAGGCTATCGGTCCTAGGGCCTATACAAGCCTAGCCATAACAATTTCCTGGCTATTTTTTCCCATACTATTTGTTGATTTTTTTAACACACACACACACAGCCACGGTTCAAATCCGGCCAGTGATAGTAGTTTGCATACAGAATCATTTCCCACAACTGTACAGATATGTCCAGAATGTCTATTAAAGTGGCCCATATATGTTGCCTATCAACCTGTCCCCCAGGGAAATCAGTGGGATGATACCAGATGTATAGGCAGCAAACAAGAAATACAACTGATTGACACACAACTATGAGAACAAAGCTGGCACACTAGCAACTCCCCAATACCTTATGTGACTAAGAAGCCACATATTTCCCATTTACACCCCAACTTTGTCAAGCTGTGGTCAGAGTGTGTACAGTAACAGAGTGAGATGTATGTGCATAATAGTAATGTGGAATCTGGTACTGTGTGTGGGAACATTCAGGTAGTGCTAATAAACATTCCTCCCACAGGTCTGTCAGATACTAACACTGTGCCCAGAAATACAATAATGATATGCAGTTGCTCTGAATAATGAGGTATCACACATCACTGTTGCCCACACTGTCCTACAAAATATAAGTGTCTAGGAAATCTGTATAAGAGTGTTGTAATACAAGGTCAGAATGCAAAAGCACAAGGGATTAATAAGACAGAATGCAGATATGAGATATACATCAATATCTATATAGCAGACACAACTGTGATGGACAGTGTTTAAGATGTAGCAGACACAGCCATGGTCTGAATCCTGGGAGTGGAATTAGGCTGCATACAGATTCATACCCCACAACTGTACAGATGAGGCCAAAATGTCTAGTATATGTGCCCATATCTGCTGCCTGTCCCCCTGGTAAGTCTGTGGGATGATCCCAGATGTTTAGCCAGCAAACAGGGAATACAAGTGATTGGCAAACATCTATGAGAACATGCCTGTCACTGTAGCAACCCCCAAAACTGTTAGGAGAGTAATATGTCAAGTATGTCCTATTACACTCCCATGTTGTCAAGCTGTGACCAGAATGTGTACAGTAACAGACTGAGTACAGTAACAGAGTGAGATGTATGTGCATGATACTAATGTGTAGTCTGGAACTTTGTGCAGCAACAGTCAGGTAGTGCTAACAAACATTGCTCCCACAGGTACGTTGGATACGAACACTGTGCTGAGGAATACAGACCATTATAACCTGTACTGCTACTGTTCACTCTGGTATTGTAGGGAATTGTGAGTGTTGCAGTTTCTCTGAATAATAAAGTATCACTGGTGACTGTCACCCACACTGTGCTACATAATATAACTGTGTAGGAAAGCATGTATATGTGTGTGTCAGGTCACTAAAGGTGGAAGAGGGCAATATTCTAGATATGTCCAGGCACACCAGCATGTGGTCAACATATGGCCAGAGTCTGTGCAGAAAGAGTTGGATGGCACAGTGCAAAACATCAACCTGGAATCTGGGAGTATGTGTACAAACAGTTAGTGTTAACAAACATTCCCTCCACAGGTATACCAGGTAAGAGGTGTATACTGCAGGTAATACCGGTTCATGTGTAATAATGACAACAGCCATATCACTGTCCAAACTAAGACTAAGGCATTTAATTGCTGGAACCTGTGTTCTAAGAGACTGCTTTCCAATCTATCTGCAAATATACAGAGCTGAGTATATTTTTTGGTTTTAGAGTTTGTTAATTATTGCTTAGATCTCTGTTGAAACTGTTGTCTCCTTGTTCTGAGAGACTGCTTTCCAAACTATCTGCAAATATACAGAGCTGAGTATATTTTTTTGGTTTTAGAGTTTGTACTGTTAGTTGTTGCTTAGATCTCTGTTGAAACTGTTTTGCCCCACCCAGCCACCCTCCCTCCCTATTTTTGGTTTGTAGTTTAAATTTGATGGCTTTTGCAGTTGCTCGCCCCACTGTAGATTTGATCTGGGACACTCCCCCAGTCCCATCCCTTTACTACATTCTACCTAATAAACTCTTTCTGCACTTGCTTTTAGTCCTTTTTAATTTAATTGCATTTTTAAACTGTGTTTGGTCTAATATTGCTACATACTCAAGTGTGCTAGCTTGCACTGCATGTGAATTGTGTTTACTACTGTTTTTGCTACTTTTCTGTAAAAAAAAAAACTGTAAGCCTGTTTCCTACCTTTCCTGTAACTAGTGTTCCAGATACAGATTTGCTGTATCCAGGACTGTATGTAAGCTTCTGAGCCCGCCAAGCCTTTCTGTCTTGGAGGGAAGCCTTCTAGCTTATCAGTGGTAAGCACTAGGTAACCTGTCTACCACATAAGGAGTGGTTCTGGCCCAGAAATTGTAGTCATTGGCTGCTTGGGCAATCTCTTCCATCTCTCTCAACTTTCTGATTTGAAAGCCTGCATTTGCACTTGTTTCTGTCCTGTAACTCATCTAGTGCAGATACAGATTCTTAGTTTTAGCACTTAAATTTGCTTATTCGTGCTCAGCACTTGTTCAGAACTTGTAAGCACTAAATAAGCTACTAATTACTATAGCACTCAAACTTCCTCATTACCTAGAGGAAAACAGTTTTTGTACTTACTTTTCTCACTTGCTTAGAGAAAAACAGCTCTTGTACTCACTTTCCTCACTTACCTAGAGGAAAATAGTTTTTTATTCAGGCATGTCCAAGGGTCAGCTCCCAGTGTTCTCTCCTGTCTATCTGATGAATCTGGGTATCTTGAGGCAATGTAGAAATTGCCTCATGTACACAGACAACCCTCTCCTCCTACCACCCAACACTACAACCTGTGAGAGATGCACTTATCTAGCCAAACTGGAGGTAAAGCTCTCTCCAACCAAGACTGAACTTGACAGTCATGAGGAGAAGGTAAACATTTGCACCACACCACACTCATCACATAGTCTCACTAAATCTACACCACCAAAATCCACACATAGTAACACAAAAACATTCGCGGAGGCTCTCAATAATAATCTGTCTAAGCAACAGAGACATCCAAAGCAGAAACCCAAGCAACCTCCATCCTTCAACACAACCCAAATGACACATAGCCCACAGACTCAGTGTGCCACTACCCATGGGTGGGGACCTCAGTCCCACTGTTACCACTAGGGGGCTTGTGGGCTTCCGATATCCCAAAACCCCTCCTCAACAAGGTGTTTACCCCCCACATGTGTCATATACCACTACTGTATGCATCTTGTTTGTCTTGTCTGTTACAACTACCCAACCTACCTCCCCAAATATACCTACTACCCCTCCCCAACATCCCACTCTCACCTGAAAAAAAAATAGGGCAATCTGTTCCCACAAAAAAATCTCGCCCCATACATAGCTGTCCATTTCGCACGTGTCCACTGGACACATGTAATCTGGTCTAATTGGCATCACAACTTATTATTGTTGTCCTCACCCCTCTCCCAGGGGTTTGAGTGTCCAAATCTACCTCCAAATTCAGTGTATATGCACAACTGTTGCTGTAGAAGAAATGGGCAGCTATGGACCTTCCCTATACCCTTCCTGCACATCCCTAGCTGTTTTCCCTACTGTCTTTCCCTCTTTGTGTCCCTTTTTCACCACTTTCCTATCAACCCTTTTTTCTTTTCTTTTAAAGAAATTAGTGCATGGGTAAGTGGGAGTAAGCACTTTTAAGCAGCAGTAAGCAGGTTTAAGCCTGTTTGCGTGGGGGTAAGCAATGCCTACACAGGTTAAGCAATACAGGAGCTGAGTATAAGAAACTGTAAACGGAAGTTATCAGTGCTTACCTCCACGCAAACCCGCGCAAACCTGCTTACAACTGCTTTAAAGTGCCTTAATCACTCTGTATCCAATGGCCTGTGTTCTGCCCAGCAACAAAATAAACAGCCTCTGCAAGGCTCAAACCCAGGATCCTGCACACCATAGACAAAGTGATTTACAACTAAGGTATGGCAGATATATATAACCCTGATGTTTTCACAAACATATCATCCAGTCCAGACATTAAACAGTACAGAGAATGCATTTCACCATTTAGATGTGTGTGTGTGTAAATATATTAACATCTAAACATATACAGCATATCTGTATATATATATATATATATATATATATATATATATATATATATATATATATATTTATATATATAGAAATATTTACATATATCTGAACATATGTACATGCAAATGGCTACGTCAACACATATATATGTCTACACTTATATGTCAACATATACACAGCAAGCTACATATATGTAAGCAGATATATATCTATGTACGTATATACGGACATAGCTATATATATGTAAGTGGGGGATACAACAGCAGTGGACTGCTGGCAGGAATGGCAGCGTGATATACGTATATGTGCATATGTATCACTATTTGTATATATGTAGACATATATTGCTCTGTATATGTATATATCTGGGTGTGTATATGTATATCTATGTACATATACATACCGATCTATAAATGTCAATATGTATATGTGTATATATCTATATAGATATCTGGATAATTATATATACATACATTTCCACCATATGCCCTGAACATGAAGTGTAGGCTTACCTCAGCCCCTATAGTCACAACTGCATAGTGCACGGGGATGTCAGGTATGTCTCTAGCAGGTATATCAGTAGACTATTGCTACTGTAATAGTGATTGTTTTCACAGACATGGTGTGTGTGGGAGGTCACATCTGCTTTTCACATGTGTGCCATTGGCTACTGACAGACATCCTTAGAACACCATAGAACAGTACCGCTGCTAGCACGTAATGCTACTGTGGATTACAGCAGAGATATTGGCCAATATATGTAGACATTCTGACATACTCTGGACAGTCCAGAGGTATACCCAGAACCCCTTAGTGCAAAACATGTGGCCCAAGCCTGACAATGAGGATATTAACAGCCATGTAGATGGCATAACACGTAACGACTGGTATACATATGCCCCCATAGGTTATACATTCTCACACATACTACCCACTAGATATTGACATACATCTGTACAGCATCACACTGCTCTGTCTGGCATACATGACTGTTAAGGGAGGCCCAGCAGCAGTACATCTGGCAAGCATCTGGACATGACATCTCACTGGGTAAGTACACTAAGCTGCTATGCATGTAACAAAGCACTGCGCTGGCTACAGGCAGACTGGCTCAACACTGGCCTATATTTCCTATGGGGGAATGCACATGTACCTGCATATATAGCAGGCTATGCAGGCATGTCACAGCACAGGGTAAGATACACCTGTGTGACAGTGCATAGCTACATCCAGTGTGAACACAGCCACATATGGTACGCTAGCATATTATTACAGTGTATGGACTATCTGTTCAACACCATCCTCATATGTGCCACTCACACATAAACCCTACATATACTGGGCCACTACACAATGTGGTCCGATGCCTGTCTGTGGTATGGGACATGTGCGTGTATGGCCCTACAAACATGTAAGCTGATATGGTAATATACAGTGGAGCAGCATGTAACATCAGATAGGATGGGGCCAAGAACAATGACATCTACCACAGTCTGTACACAGGCCAAAGTACTTATTAACATTACACACACTATCGACATTCACCATAAGTACACAGACTTCAGTACTGTACACACAACCACAGAATGTCCAGGTTATGTCATCAAATATAACCCCTACTGTACATAACATGTGTAGCGGTCTGATATCTCACTGGCTTGTTATCAGATATGATGTCACTAATTATGGTGTACAGCACATATGCACCTCTTAATGCTTGACATATGTACAAAGGTTGACAGAGGAGTGGCTGGAAGCACATACAGAGGGCCAATATTGACATGTTGCTGTGAAAATCTCATAAATTTACTGTTGTAACAGGGTTTGTTGCAACATATGTCCTATGAGGGATATGAAGTCAGTAACTGTCACGGTTCCACCATCTACAGATTGCAATCCTCACACTAGCTTCTGCAGTTCAAAGATAGGTGCTCTGTGGGTAACATATGAAACCAAAGGCACCACACACTGTCCAGTCTGCAGATGACCCTACAGATGGGGATTCCTCATACACAGAGCACTGTCTTGGCAGGTATTGCAACATGTAGGACAGTCATATCCACACACACCCTGTTAAACCAAAATTACTCCAAATGCAGAATAGCAGCACTTACAGTCTGTAGTCAGGTCAGGCACATCTCCCTCCTGTGTGTTGCCCTGTTTCTACAGTGTACATTGTTAGAGGTAAATTCCCAATCCATCTGAGATGCTGTTTGCCAAACAACAGATCGAGTTCCTGCTCACAGGGAATGGAAAGGCCCAACACCAATATGATGTTCCTAGATATTGGAGTGTGTTTCCATGCAATTGGCTATGGGAATGTTACCAAAGCTGTTCCACATGCAATCAGCTAGAGGAGGACTGCAATTTGTGCAGAGGCCATCAGCTGATCATAAGCATCAATTAAAATACACATGCTGCTGCCTAAGCAAAGCAGGTATAGGTCTCCACATCCACCAGAGATGGAGTGAGAGAGGCAGACAGAGTCAGACAAGTCAGGGAGGGGTGGGAGAGTAAAACCTAAGCATGTTTGTGTCACACACCTACCAGCACAGGGTATCAAACCCCTGATGACTATGTAGTCATATCACATTTCCAAGCAGTTATTGGATGCACCACATAGGTTACATGGTGAGGAGCCCTCAGACTGTATATGTGATGGTGAGTCACATCTGCAAAGGGGATATGGTAGCTATACAATAGGTGTAGTACACATGCCAGTCTGCATGTACAGGTGCCAGCGACAACACAGCCACACTCTCACAGGGACGCACACACATTGGCGCACTTGGCAGGGCCAGGAATACAACTCATCACTAGTGAGACTGCCACAACACATTACTGTGCAGGTATCACATGCACCACAGGGGTCATACGGAGGTTATATGGGCAAAGGGTATGGGGAGGTGTCTGACATCAGACAGCATGCATCAGTATGACAGTGGGGGTTGTAGTGAGTTTGACTGTGATCATACACATCATACAACACACACACACACACACACACACACACACACACACACACACACACACACACACACACACACACAGTGCCAGTACTGACATGCATGGGTGCATTGATTCACGGGTGTGTAGTGATCAACTGTGCCAGACAGCTATACAAGGTTAGGTGATGGGTATACCTTGGCATCAGGCCACATGACAATGATCTGCATTGTGGCTCAGGGGTGTAGTTTCTGGATTTGCCCACACAGGTGGGTATTGTATTCACCATCCAGTCACCTGGGTGACTATTGCATGTGGCCAATGCTGTGCATTGCTTGCCATGTATGTGTTCCTTAGTCCATGACATGGATGGTGTCTGTGATGTACACACCTCCCACATGCATGTACAGTGACGTGTGGAACTGTACCTGGGGTGTCTGGCGCATGTTGTGTACACAGATTATCATCAGATGTGCCAATGCTGGCCTCATGTGGCGGGAAGTGGTAATGGACAACAGATTTACTCTGCACCTACATTGATAGCATGCTAATGGGCATTCCCTGGTGTCAGTGGCATCTGTCCATACAGGGAATGTTTTCAGGCATGGTATGTCCTTTGTGGGTCACATTTGATGGCACCACAGGTGTTGCAGGTGTCCAGTAGGGAACATGGGGAAGGTGCACTGTCTGCATGCACATGCCTATTGGACAAATGGACAGGGTGCCCTGCCCTCTGTAGCCCACTGCAATCACTCCATAGTTACTATTGGTGGGCAATATGCAGTGTACTACCAACATAGTGTCTGTTGCCTAGACAAGTGTGTGTGTATATGAGACATGGGTTGAGAGTGTTCTCTGGTAATACTAGAGTTGATAACTTTGTTTGCCTGGCCTTGATGTTACATGTATGGGTATGGATTTGCACCCCAGCCTCTCAGCTATTTCACATCTGTTATCCCTGTACAGTGGACATTGTGATATATACTAGGGCCACCATATAAGAAAATTGCAAAACCCACTCCACATTGGGCCCAGATGTTACACACTCATAATCACCTACATACAGGATACGAGTTACAAACACAGACACACACACACACACACACACACACACACACACACACCTTTCCTTTCTGGGATTAGAACTCCTCTAACTAGTTTATTACACTACAGCACTACACATTTATAGTACATGCTACAGAGATTACTGGAGTACTCCTTCCCCAAAGGTGTATTTCACATTGGATGACATCAACAGGATTGCCAAAGTAGGGCATTCGAATTGTTGTGAGTGTGGCTAGGCTAAAATGCATTGCTCCCTACACAGACATTGAAACACAGACAAAACATCCACAACTGACATGTGTGAATATAGTACCCCTAAAAGAGGTGTATATCACACTACAGCATGAAGCTGTTATAGTACGCACCACAGGGATTACTGCAGAACTCCTTCCCCAAAGGTGTATTTCACATTGGATGACATCAACAGGATTGTCAAAGTAGGGCATTTGAAATGTACTGAGTGTGACTAGCCTAAAATGCATTGCTCCCTACACAGACATTGAAACACACACAAAACATCCAGAACTGCCATGGGTGGGGATAGAATCCTACCAGAGTTCTATATCACACTACAGCAGTATACAGTTACTGCACGTGCTACGGAGATTACTGGGCTACATCCTTCCTAGAGGTGTATCTTTAGATGGATGACATCAGCAGCCTTTCCAAAGTAGAACATTTGAATTGTATGGAGTATGACTACCCTAAAAAGCATTGCTGTCTATACAGACAGACTCAGACAGACAGACACACACACACACACACACACACACACACACACACACACACACACACTTGCCAAGTCTGGGATTAGAACTCCTACCTAATTTATCAAACTACAGCAGTACACCGTTATAGGATGCACTATGGAGATTACTGGGCTACAACCTTCCCAGAGGTGTATTTCTTGGTGGATGACATCAGCAGCCTTGCCAAAGTAGAGCATTTGAATTGTAGAGAGTGTGACTACCCTAAAAAGCATTGCTCTCTACACAGAGTCAGATACACACACAGACACACACACAAACACTTGCCAAGTCTGGGATTAGAACTCCTACCTAACTAAGTTATCACACTACAGCAGTACGCAGTTATAGGATGCACTAAGGAGATTACTGGGCTACAACCTTCCCAGAGGTGTATTTCTAGGTGGATGACATTAGCAGCCTTGCCAAAGTGGAGCATTTACATTGTAGATATTGTGACTACCCTAAAAAGCATTGCTCTCTACACAGACAGACACACACACACACACACACACACACACACACACACACACACACACACACACACATACACACATACACACACACACACACACACACACACACACACACACACACACACACACACACACACACACACACACACTTGCCAAGTCAGGGATTAGAACTTCTACCTAATTTATCACACTACAGCAGTACGCAGTTATTGGACATGCTAAGTAAATTACTGGGCAACAACTTTCCCAGAGGTGTATTTCTAGGTGGATGACATCAGCAGCCTTGCCAAAGTAGAGCATTTGAATTGTAGGGGAGTGTGACTACCCTAAAAAGCATTGCTCTTTACACAGAGTCAGACAGACGCACACACACACACACACACACACACACACACACACACACACACACACACACACACACACACACACACACTCTCATACACACACACACACACACACACACACACACACACACACACACACACACACACAGTTGCCATGTCTGGGATTGGAACTCCTTCCTAACTAGTTTATCATACTACAGCATTACGCAGTTATGGGACGTGCCATGGAGATTACTGGGCTACAACTCTCCCAAAGGTGTATTTCACAGTGGATGACCTCTGCAGGCTTGTCATAGTAGGGCTATGGGGAGGGCAGTGTGTGTGCATGGGCCATAACCCATTCATCTGGAGGTTGACACACCACATGCGGGCACAAACAGGGTCATATTACACAGGTATGTGTATAGAGCTACTAAATGACTACTTCCTTGTACAGTCATGTGGCACAGCTAGCACATGCACCCATAGTCTGTACTGCTAACAGATACCAGTGGCTAGTATCTGTGTGTGAGTGACATCTGAACCTCATGTGGTTGTGGCCCTTTGGCTGTGTGGTGGGTGGGACAGGCCTGGATGGCTTCTTATCACAGTCACCCTCTTCCACACATCTGTGTATGTCTACATTTGGCTTATTATAGTGTGTTGTCCTTACATATATGTCTGTATTCCTATCCACTGTGTGTGCAAAGCATGAGTGGTGCATACTGAGATGTGTCTGCACTAACATCTGCGACTGCCAGATATGTCTGGTCCACTGGTGTTTGCAGATATAGCCTTCATGTGTTTAAGTGTGTGAGCATGCCCAGTATGACCTTTCAGTATGTTGTTGACTGACAGTGCCTTCATTTCTCTAAGTATGTGAGCATGTCCAGTATGACTTTCTGTACTGAATGTGTGAATTGAGTCCAGTTAGTTTGTACTGCAGTGCTGACCTTTGTGTTGCACACCTACAGGTAGCATGCTGTTTCTGCAGGATATCCGTCGATCATTTGCCATTGACTGTTACTACATTTTTGCATAGGATGGGGGGCACACCTGACTATTTCTACATTTCTACACAGGATGTGGGTGCACACCTGACTGTTACTACATTTCTACCTAGGGTGGGGGGACACCTGACTATTTTTACATTTCTACACAGGATTGGGGGCACACCTGACTGTTATTACATTACTACGTAGGATGGGGGGCACACCTGACTATTTCTGCATTTCCACACAGGATTGGGATGCACACCTAACTGTTATTACATTACTACATAATATGGGGGTACACCTGACACTTGTACGCATTTGCTAGGATTGTACTGGTATGTCAGGTACTCCTTTTCATTCTGTATTCTTACCTATCATGCTGACTAGAGGCATACCAGTGTACTACAGATCATAGCTTTGTTTGTCCTACATATTAGTGTCTGACTTCCTACCCTTCAGAAGTAACATCCCACTGCCTGACCTGCTGTAGTCTGTCTGTGTAGGCCTGGGAGGGAGGTTACCCATAGCCATCATTCAGAAGCCATGGCACAGGCTCTGTTTGGGTTTGTCTACACCTGTCCTGCTGGCTGGGACTGTTGTTGGGTATGTGAACTGCCCTGACTGGCATGTGTGAGTCATATGGACACACCTGTCTCTCAGCACACTTCCTGCAGTGGGTTTTGTCACCCTGTATAGTACTGGTTACTATGGTGACTCCAGTATGTGTTACAGATGTCATGGTGCCACTGTGGGTGTCTACTTTCTGCTGCCATAACATTCAGTCACCCAATTCATTTGCATGCTCACATCCATACCATAGATACAGGTAACAACACATTCTACTCCATTTACCAATTTGTAGGTTCATTGACTTACCTCAAGGGTATGCCAGGATTGTGGATGGTGCAGGAGGGCTGCCTATGTCGGATGCACATAGTATACCCCCTATACATGGTTAAGCATAGGTAGTGTCATGTTTGGCATCCCGTTTACTGTATGTGTGAGTCAGAGAGAGGTGTCATTCCCTGGGTCCCTACTGTGTCAGTGTATGTGCTATATGTTGTCTCTTTGCCATGACCTCGGCATACTGGGCACGTCTCCATCTGCCTACTGGGGAAGGGTCAGGTTGTTCCTCCTCTGAGTCACTCTGTGCCTGTGAAGGCCTTGGCATTGGTATGGGGCTGTGTGGCCCTGCCCCATGCTGTTCCTGCTGCAGCTGTTTCTGCAGGATCATATTATGTAGCATGGCACATACCAAGAACAAAATGATGTATCCAAAGGCTCAACAGGAACAAAAAATTCAAAATGACTTAAATAAAACTCTGTTTTAATGAAATGATAAAAAATCCCACATCAAGCGCTTTCACCTGGAGGCATACCAGGCTTTTTCAAGATGAACCATGATTAAAAATTCAAGGCTTAAGTACTTTCTAGCCCAAATCATGTGACTAGAATAGCAACTAATAAAATATGCAAATCAGATGTTAAAGTGCCAACAGCAATTCATTCATTCATTGAATGAAATTATTCAATGTCTAATAACCCACAAAATTGTACTAAATAATGTAAAAACGTGTTTAAATTACAACTCGTAATAAAGCATGTATGACTGTTTTATAAAGCTACAAACAAGCTTAAAAAACTTACAAACAGTCTTAAAAATTTCTTTTTATGTCTAAAAAATCTATTAAGAACTATTGGTTTCTAAGACCTCTGTTAATCATATGAAAAGTTAACCAAAGTTTGAAACATCCACTCAAAACAAAATGTTGTCCAAAATAACTGGCAATGAACAACCCATCTAAAAATTTTTTTTATAATGAACAAAATTATAACTTGGCCCTCCTCAGTTTCAAAACACTCATAATACTAATACTGTCATTTAAACCAGGAGGCTTAGTTGCATTCAACTTGAGCTGCCACAACAGTTCCTTGTATTCAAGTCAGGTTTCCCAGTCACCCCCTCTACTGTCATGTAGGACTTGCTCTAGGATTAAAAATTTAAGTTGCATATTAGGGCATGTGCTAAGATGTTTAAAAAAAGCATTGTTTTCCTTTTTTCTTGGAAACATCATAAAGATGCTCATATATCCTTCTCCTAAGGGTTCTCTCAGTTTTACCTACGTAAAAACTGGAGCATTGAGTACAAAAACCTAAATAGACAACTCCTTTCGTACCACAGTTGTAATGGTGTTCAGCCCTGAATTTAAACCTCCTAGAGGGAATGAAAAACGAACTGTCATTATGCACATAAGGGAATTTAAACAGATTTTGTTTCTTTTAACTCAATTGACCAAGTCCCTAAACTCTGAATCCACAAGTTCTGGGACTTCATTGCCTGGTAACCAACAAAATGGACTAGGTTTATTTGCTACAGCAACTATGGGGCTTAACAACAGAGTTTCCCCAACAGCGGAAGTTCCTGGCGGGATTTTATTGGGCTACACCGATCCACAGGAGCAGCAATTGCACCCGGTCAGAGCCAGCCACGCTAAGAGTAATTCTGTGAAAAAAGATTTCAGTTTTACTTCATGGACTGAAAAACAATTTCAATTTAAACAAGGTACTGTTACTGTTAACAACAGCATGAGTAGTTGTGCTGAACATGACTTTAAAACTTTCAATGACAAGTTGTATGCATTTAAGAGCACGCAATTAGAAATAGATTATTTGAAAGAATGTTTGCATGTGCAGTGTGTCCCGAAGGGGTTACGCTGCTATAAATTTCCAAACAATGCTGTGGCTGGTTCATCTCTTTATAACAGCTTGGTTAAAATCTTTGACAAAGCAGGGCTTGAAATGCTAGAATGTATGATAAGGGACTATGAGGAAAAAGCAGGTTTATTACTTAAAGAAGTAACATCACTTAATGATTCTGTGGTGAAGAGTAAGAATTTTTTAGGTGTTAAAAGAGAATATGATCGGGTTTTTAATGAAGTAGATCAATATTGTTTAAAAATTGTGAACCGTAAAATCAGGAAACTGGAGCGTGACCTCAAAGAATACAGGGAGGGTAAGGCCTACCCTTTGTTGGGTAGAAATAGGCAGGACACCAAACAGTTTCATAACCTAAATAGTGACATGGTTTTTAATGACAATGTCCCAAGTGCTGAACTAGAGATACCAAGAAGAAGTGAGAGACTTGCTCAGAAAAATAGTCAGAGTGGCCTATCGGATTTTCACTATCCCCCGGGCAGACCAGGGGGGAGGAATGTAATGCATCAACCGCAGATGTGGAACAGAGCACGCAGATAATAAGTTTAGGTGATGTATTTGATAGGATTTCTGTTGATGAAGCTTTCAGAAGATCTCATGACAATTGTGTTTTAACTAAAAAGAATAATTTTGTTATATACAATTATACTGATATCAACATCTCTGATGACTTTTTTGAGCTTTTTACAAAAGGGCTTCACTTTGTACCTTCACGTAGAGTTGACTTATGTAATATTTTAGTTGATTTGAAGCTTTTTGTTAGACGCTTGAATCTTGCTTTTTATTTTAAAGGTCAGTCTCAGACTAATGAAGGGCTTTCTAGGCCTAGCACATTTAACCCACCCTTAAACCCACTGTTAAAATTATTTGAAGGTTCGGTGGAGGCAGATTTAAGAGACTTTTGTTTGAACAGGTCTCACATACCATCGGTTAATTTTAGACCAGAACTTGGTCAGTTAATCAAGAGGCTTGGTGATGAAGACATTCAGGTGATGAAGCCAGATAAGGGTGGAGGCGTAGTTTTAATGTATAACATGATATACGACACCCACATTCACAATATGTTGCAGGATACTGAGCGTTATGAACTGGTTTCTAGGAATGAATTAAATTTAGCACATTCTAAAATTTCTTATTTACTCATGGATCATTTATTACAGGGTGTGATAAATGAAAAACTATATAATTATCTCTATGTTAGAAACCCAAGGATGCCTGCAATTTTTGGAATTCCCAAGACACACAAGGGCTTAGACCCTTTGAACTTTAGACCTATTGTCTCAGGAGCTGGGGGAATAACAGAGCCCTTAGGAAAATTCATTGATTTTACCATCAACAAATTTGCTTTCACTTTACCTCATGTTTGCAAAGATTCATGGGACTTTCTCTCAGGCATCTAGCAAAATCTCTATAAACCAGAGCTTTTAATGGCCACTATTGACATAGTTGAATTATTCCCCAGTATCCCTCATGCTGTAGGGCTGGAATGGTTCAACAATATTCTAGCTGCTGAATCTGGGTTAGGGTCTAACACGATTGGTTTACTGGTTGAATTTATGGAGACTGTCCTAGAAAACAATTTCATCTATTTTAAGGGTGACACTTACAAACAGAAAAAGGGTGTAGCAATGGGCACGGCTTGTGCTTCTAGTTATGCAAACATAGTGTTACACCACTGGGAAAACAAATTTGTTTTTCCACGCATTGGGTTCAACATATCACCAACTATAAACGATACCTGGACGATATTTGTTTGTTATGGGATGGCTCTTTAGATCAATTCTTAGACTTTATGGTTTACATCAATTCTACCACTCCCTTTCTATCTTTTACTTACAAAGTAAATAATGATTATTTGCATTATCTTGATGTTGCCCTTCTTAAAGATGTCAGTAATGGTACTTTCCAATCTAAGATATATAGAAAAAACTCCTTTTCTAATTCCTACCTACATTTCAACAGTGGCCACCCCTTCCACCAGAAGAAGGGTATTGTGAAGGGTCAACATGCTTCAAGGATGTGTAGCACAATGGAGCTTTTTCTTGAAGAGGTTAACTTGCTAAAGCAACTTTTTGATGAAAGGGGTTACCCAGCACACTTGGTAAGTAATTTGGCTGAGGAGGTTACTGCTGGTAGGGAGGCTATTTACTGCCCTCTGTTAGGTAAGGGGGCATCTGGTGGCATTCTTTCAAAACCATCGGAACAGATTGAATACCAAAACAGTTTTGTGTATACCTTTTCTGGTGATTCCTTAAAAATTGAACAATCAATTAAAAATATTGGCCAATTTTGGTACAACATGATGATTTCAAACAGATTGTTAAGGAGCATCCCCATTTTATTAGGAAAAGGGACACGAACCTCAAGGGTCTCTTTGAGATCAGACCTGGTGTGGACAATAAAAGGGTTTATTCGAAACTTGGAATGTATAAGTGTGGTTCATGTAAGCAATGCCCTTATGTGCATAATGACAGTTCGTTTTTCATTCCCTCTAGGAGGTTTAAATTCAGGGCTGAACACCATTACAACTGTGGTACGAAAGGAGTTGTCTATTTAGGTTTTTGTACTCAATGCTCCAGTTTTTACGTAGGTAAAACTGAGAGAACCCTTAGGAGAAGGATATATGAGCATCTTTATGATGTTTCCAAGAAAAAAGGAAAACAATGCTTTTTTTAAACATCTTAGCACATGCCCTAATATGCAATCTTTTTTCTATATAATTTGCTCCTACCCTTTTCAAAAGGTGCCACTTCCAGTTATTTTATCTGCGTTACTATGTAGCATGGTTGGTTTAGACTTTGATTTTCATTTTCCAGTAATTGCTTTTTGGTAGCCAACAGAATTAAACTCAACAATGCCTTACTATGTCTAGGCAATTCAGATTCTGTATCATAGTTCAAAAAGTCATTTACTTAGCTACACCAATTTGCTCACCCAGTACTTCTGACATAGTAGTCTTCATGAAATTTTTAAAGTCTGCTAACTCATTACACTCCCAAAAATATGTTCCCAATTGCCTCTTTCTTCCCTATCACAGCTCCAACATTTGCAATCTACCTGAGGAAAAATTCTTTGGAGTTTGCTTGGGGTATGCAAATACCTTTGCAAACACTTCCAAGCAAAGATCCTAAATCTTCTAGACTTTGTTGAATATTTGGGAGCCATATATATGTCCTCCACTTATTTCTTTATGAATTGCTTATCTAATATCTCTTACCCTTTCTAACCTCTTTTGATTGATTCCTATAGTAATCATACAGTATTTTATATGGCCTACTAATTATCCCTTTTACCAGCAGCTTCTGTTTCACATTCTACTAAAACTTTACCAGTACTGGCCTTTCACTTAGTATTCCCCTATCCCTTTCTCTTTTCCTATAGTCTAATATCAATCCTTGCATAATTTTCCTTCTATTGAGATGCCACATTGCATTAGAAGGGAATTTGTCTTAGCCTGCATGATCTAGGCTACACAGTGGAATACGTGAATAAAACTTAGTAAGGAATATTTTAGAAGACTAAACTTAATACTGAAAACAATGTTGATATCAAAGAACAAAGTCCAGGCCACAAACCAATTTGTTCTTCCTGTCCTGACTTACAATTTTGGAGTGATTGAATGGCCCCAATAGGTGTTGGATAGGTTGGGCAGGAAAACAAGAAGGATGCTTCATGCTCATCAAATGATTTATAAAAATCAGCGCATACCAAGATTATATATTCCCCATTCTGAATGAGGTATGGGCCTCCTCGAAATTGATTACATGGATAGATCTGCAACTGAGGGACTGCATACATATCTGCTGACCTCACAAGACCCAAATGTAGTGAAAGTTTTGAAACATGAGGAGAATAAGTCTAAGATGATGTCCCTGCTTACTTTAGCAGAAGCATATCAGCACCAATTGGGAATGGTAATCAAACCAGAAGTAGATAAACATCAAGCAGTAACTGAATGTACCATAAAACAAAAGAAAGAATATAAGGTGAAGGACCACATGAGAAGGCAAGAAATGTGGAAAATGCATAAATATAGTTGCAAGTATAGAAAACTCTTGCTATAGCCTCATGTTAATCAGGACTGAACGCAAGAATGGTTAAGGAGAGGTGAATTTAAGCCAAAAGATGAAACATTAATATTGGCAGTACAAGATAGTAGACAACGTATATGGTTTACAAAGAGCATTGAACATGTGGAAGAAACAGACAAATGTAGGTTTTGTAAAACAGAACTGGAAACAGTCACACATCTTGTTGCTGGTTGTGATATACTAATGACAGAAGGACTGTATACTGTAAGGCATAATAATGTAGCAAGACAATACTGAAGTACAATATCACAGTCAAAGGAGGCAGCGGAACACAGCAGTAAAATTCAAAAATGTAATCCCAGAACAAACAGTAGAACAAACAGTGAGCGCTTTTGCAGCAACTGCTGCTTTATCAGACAAATAAGGCTCCAAACTGCAGTACATTTAAAAGCAAAACAGCCAATTAGCATATAAAAAACAATTAGGAGTTAACTAGAGCCCTTAAAGCCACACAAAAAAATGCAACTCGGAACTCATTGTGTAAACATAAAGACATTTCATTCATAAAAACATATAAAGCATTTCATTCATAGAAGTATCCTCATAAAAATACTGAACCTAATTAATATCTGTCTAGCTATGGGCCTATTCATTAAAACTGGTTTAATAGAAAATTTATCATTAAGGCCCTTCCCCATATTAGCTTTCATTCCAATAATCCAGTTCAATTCTTTGCTTTCTACCTTAATTCTATGTGCCCCCCCCTTATACCCACATAGACTGTTTCAACAACCATAAACTTAAAAATTGTGCCGAGCACCTAGTAGCATGGTGTGTTTGGATAGCGCATTAGTTTCAGCTCTCCTGGAGATATCATATTGATGCTCCCTCATCCTGTCGCGTAGCCTACGTGTTGTCATCCCAATGTAAAAACAGTAGCAAACCATGCAGTAGGCTAAATAAACTAAATTCATTGTGTTAGTTAGCTCTTGCTTTAAAAAACATCTTTTATGCATGTCTGGATGTTCAAATGCAGCACTACTGTCAATCAAATGACAGTAATTACATGCCCGACAAGGAAACGTACCAATAGTTAACTGTGTATCAGTATTGGAGTTAAGTTTTGGATAACATAACAATTTCTTAAGTGATCTCTTATTCTTATACATATAGCTCGGGGCTTCTCCTACTATTGATTCCACTCTCTCATTAGATCTAAGTATATTCCAGTGTTTAGCATAGAAGTCCTTCAACAACCTAATGTTACTAGTATAAGTAACTGGTACTCTCAGTTTACAGTTGGTCACTTTCTGTTTGCAAAATTGAGTGGGTGAAGAAAAATAGGGCTTACCCTCCTGAGTTCTAGATGCATAAGCTCGAGCTGTAACCGAGCTAATTTCTTTCTTATTATAACCTCTCTCAAGGAATCGCTGTTCCATATGTTTCAATTCACAAGAGAAAGTGGAGTCACCTGCTGTTAATCTGGATGTTCTTAACATCTGTGCTGTCACAACATTGTTAAAAATATGCCCAGGATGCATACTCTGTCTGTGGACAAATGTATTCCTATGGCAACTTTTCCTATAGATTTCAGAAGTAAAAGTGCCATCAAGTCCCCTGGTAATCCTAACATCAAGAAAATCCATATTAACAGTAGAACTACTGCCCGTCAAACTAAAAAGGTCAGTGCTACTGCTAAGTTGACCAAGATATTGAGACAGCTCATCACCAGTCCCCTCCCAGAGGAGAAAAGATCATCAACAAATCTCCTGTAGAAAACAACTTGTCCAGACTTAAGCTGAGGCATGATATGCATTTCCTCCCATTTTGCCATAACAAGGTTGGCGTAGCTATTGGCACAAGAAGTGCCCATAGCTACACCATCCCTTTGTTTAAAAATACCTTCTTCAGACATAAAAATGTTATTATCAAGAACAAGTTCCATAACCATACATAGTAAATCTATCTTGTGGATCTCATATGTGCCATCCTGCTTTAAATAATCTCCCAACATCTCTATTCCTGTATCATTGGGTATGCACGTAAAAAGGGATTTCACATCTAATGCTACCATGGTGCAACCAACAACAGGTGGTTTAACTTGTATATGAACAAACAAGTCCCTAAGGAACTGTTCAGTATCCTTTAAAATATAACGGTTCTTAACTAAGATTGGTTTCAAATGTTGTTCAACATAGATGGAGAGGGGTTCAGTGCACCATTCCCTTTCAGCTACTACTGGTCTCATACGAGGTTTACTAGCATGCTTATGTATTTTAGGGAGGCCCTGTATAGTAGGCAAAGTCAGTTCTTGTATAGTAAAATAATTAAAAAGATCAATGCTAATATGTCCAAGCTGCAAACATTCAAACAATTCATTATGCACTATACTAATAGACTGTTCAACTTGTTGCATTGTAAATGGAATATAAATCAAAGGATCATTAAGCATAGTATACATTGCATCCTTATAAAATGTATGGTCCATAATTACCAAACATGCACCTTTATCTGCTGGTCTAAAGCTCAAGGTAGAATCCTGACACAATTGTTCTAGAGCTAACCTCTCATTAACTGACATGTTACAAAAAGTCTTTGTATTGTTATTATTTTCATACAAAGCATAAATGTCCCTAATGCATGCTTTTTCAAAAACATCAACAGCATCAACTGTAGGCGGTATAAAGCAACTAGTTTTCCTAAACATATTAGCATTATTATTATTAGAGCCATGTGAATCATTAAAAACATCTTTAAACTAACATTTCTAGTAAAAGTCTTAAGTTCTATAATATTTTCAGTGAGAGTCATTTTGGTAGCTGGTATGAAACTCATACCTTTATTAAGAAGGTTCATTTCAATAGTCTACAACTAGATAAGTTCCAAACTAGCGTTGTTCCTACATATTCTTCAATGTTAATGGAGTCCCTTCCTCGGCCGATGCCTTCCTCTTGAATGGTGCTCTCCCCAAAGGTCGTTCATGAAAATTAGGCATACGAATGGGAAGGGGGTTGGATAACAAACCGTTTGTTGGAGCACACATAGCTGCCAATGTATGGGAAGAATCCTTCCTTCGTGCCCCACTATCTGACACGCTAGCTGAATTAGTGCTGATGTCATCCGCAGACAAAAGGCATGCACGTAAGCCTGAGAGTGCCTCCCTCAAGCTATGTTCAATATGTGATTTTTCAACATTTAAGGAGGAACTAGAAGGAGCAACAGGAATCTCAATAGTAGATACAGTTTGTTCCGGTCCTTGAACAGGATCATTAGAAGATGTTTTAGAGCGACTGTTGTCCACATTAATATTGGTAGTTGCAGATCTATCCTCCCTAGACCAAGCGAAAACTCTTCCATTAGAAAAGTCAGCAATATCACGTTGTATCTTTCTCCTTTTATTATTAAGCAACTGTCTTTCATAGGCAGCAGTAGAGTCTATAATGTGTTCCACCTTAATATCTACAGCTGAATGTGGATATGTCTCATAGAGACCCACTTGTGCTTTCTCAATATCAGATAATAAATTGTCCTCCTGTGGTTTAAAAAATTGTATTAGGAGTCTCATATAGCTATAACTTGTATCCAAGTTGATTTGTTGCCATTGAGTCAAAAGATCATTGTACATGTTGCCATAGGTAGGCATAGTTAAGACCCTTAGGCCACGAGGAACAATACACAAATTGAGACATGCCTCAAAGTGGAATCTGTGTTTTTAATCTAATTAATCTTCTGGCATCATTTTCCAGCTTATGTAGATCCCTTCTCAGGGCATTGGAGTCATACTCACAGTTATTCAAAGTAGGAGGTGCATTAGCTGCTGGTAAGATATCCAATAAGGGATTCTTAGAGCTCCCAAGCACAGATGAAAAATTTTTATGGCCAGTAAAAGGCACGCTGTTCAGCTCAGACGAATTGGAAGAATCTCGTGGTTGACAACAACCTTCTGCCATGTCCTTACACCAAATCCAACGCAGTATAAGGCAACAAAAAACAAAGACTATGGTGTAGGTGTCCTCCAAAAAGTAAATCATACAATATCACAGTCAAAAGAGGCAGCAGAACACAGCAGTAAAATTCAAACATTTAATCCCAGAACAAGCAGTAGAACAAACAGTGAGCGCTTTCACAGCAACAGCTGCTTCATCAGACAAATAAGGCTCCAAACTGCAGTACTTTTAAAAGCAAAACAGCCAATTAGCATATAAAAACAATTAGGAGCTAACTAGAGCCCTTAAAGCCACCCAAAAAATGCAACTCAGAACTCATTGTGTAAAGTATAGTAGTCCATGAAAAGAAGACAAAAGTAGCATTAATCATTGAAATTGCTGCACTCAGTGACTACAGTGTCTTACGTACAGAGAGACACAAAGTCATAAAATACCAGGATTTCCAGGCGGAAGTGAGGGCAACGTGGAAGAAAGATACACAGTTCCAGTAGTAGTAGGAACAACAGGTCTTATAAAAAATAATTTACAGTCATACTTAGATTTGCAATCAATACATGTAGCTCCATAATGAATTGCAGAAAGAGTCATTGCTGGGCCCATTGCGGGTGCTGTGAAGAGCATTTCTGGCTAACATCAGAGATTGAAACAATACTAATTTCATGAACTTTAATCATACTTTGACTTAGGAATTGGGTTCCATTCTTGTCATTGTATTGTAAACCCAAAAGACTTGGAGAAATTTAAAATACTGAAGAGATAAAGGCAATTGTCATATGAAAGTACTTTGGAGCCTTCAGTAGGAAACCAGTGTAAAAGTTCAGTTGAGTCGCACAGCTAGGGAAGGAACAGGAAACCACTGAAGGTAATATGTCACAGGAAGATATTCTGGAACTTTCTGTAGAATGCCTGCAGGAAATGGAGAAAAAAGAATGCACCCTTAGTTTAGAAGAAAATGTCACAAGGGAAGAGTTGCTTGATTTAACAGAGATAGATAGACATATTAAGATCAATGAATGAAATAGATTACAGAAAATCAGTAAGACCCCAAATGTTAGAAGCTTGTTAAAACAAATGAAGACAGTAATCATGACTTGTTGGGTCTTTCGGCTTTTCCCAGTTAGGGGTCGCCACAGCTGAACTCCAGTCCGCTAATGATTGGCAGTAGATTTTTATGTGCTGAGTTGCCAGCCCTGACGCACAACCTTCAACGAAGGTATGCCCATTCATGCATGTCTCCACACAGAAGACACTCTAGCTGAGAATCGAACAGGACAACATCTTACTGTGAGGTGACAACGCTACCGCAGCACCACCACCACAGTGTGTATATATATATATATATATATATATATATATATATATATATATATATATATACATACATATATATATATATATATATATATATATATACATACATATATATATATATATATATATATATATATATATATATACATATACATCACGACTGCTCACAGAATTTCATGTGATATAACAGAAGTAAATAGGATGTATTAATATGCAGTAAATTAATAACAGATAAAGTCTTACCATAAAAAACATAGGGCAATAAGGGGAAAGAAAGGGAAGAAATCAAATGCTATCATGGAAGTATTAAAACGAGAAAACTATAAAGCAATTAAGATTAGAAGTGTCACTGTTAGAAGAGTACAGAAGAGGGAACACATCAACAAAAATACTTAGAAAGATAGACGTGATAAAAGCAATGTGCAGTATCAGAGCAGACCAGGATCTACCAGGGTTCCTATCAGTTCGTCAAAATGTCAGCAGTTTGAACACCATATGTTCGAACTGTGAAGTTCGAAAACTGATTATCGCGAAGCTGTGGAACACCGAATTCTTTCCCAGGGAAAGAATTTGGTGGGCCATTTCTGTGGCTTCTCGATTTTCAGCACTGTGGTGGAAAGTTATGGGTCGGGTTCAGGTAAGTGTGCGATTGTGTGGACGTTAGGATTAGGGCACGGGTTAGGTGAGTTAGGGTTAGGGCGCGGGTGAGGTGGGTGTGCAATAGTGGCAGACTTTAGGGTTAGGGCAGGATAGGTGAGTTAGGGTTAGGGCGCGGGTCAGGTGAGTGTGCGATAGTGACGGACCTTAGGGTTAGGGTTTGGGTTAAGGCAAGTGGATAGATAGTAGTGTATGTACAGTTTAGTGTAGGGTTAGATGTATGATTTTAAGTGTATGTGTGTGGATTGCTGTTTTTTTGGTGTGTTTGTGTTGTGTGTGTGTATTTCTTGGAACAGCAATTTTTTTTCCTGGGAAAAAAAATCGCTGTTCTAAGCCCTTAATGGTTTTGCACTTTGAGGTTAGAAGTTCGAACATATAGTGTTCGAACTTCTGCTGTTTCGATGAAATGATATAGACCCGATCTACCGTACACTTTCGCAAATAATAAACTAAAGATATCAGCACAGGCAGAAAAATGTAGAAGATATGCAGATAAACATAAACAAAAAGTACAAAATAAGGAATTCATTGATGACCCAAAAAGTTTTATAGAAAATTGGAAAACAAGGCAAAATAAATAGAAATATCACCAAAAAAAGAAGAAATAGATACATTTTGGAGAAATATCTATGAAGACCCTGTGGAACATAACAATGATGCTGAAAGGATAGAAGAAGTAAAACAAACCATAAGAAGTTCAAATGTACAGGATATGAAGTGGGATGAAGTAACTGCCAAAGAAATTGAAACAAAATTAAGAAAAGCTCCTAATTGGAAAACCTGAGGTCCAGATGCAGTACCTAACTTCTGGCTAAAAGTATTAAGATCTACTATTTATATGCATATCCTGAACAGACACCATCCTGGTTAACAGGAAAAACATTACTCCTCCTTAAGAGTAAACCTACGAGCTATTCTAAAAACTATAGACCAATACCTTTGCTACCAATGATGTATAAATTATATGCTGAAATTGATGCCTATATAGTTTGTAATCATTTAGAAGAAAGTTCAATCATGGCAATAGAACCAAAAGGTAATAAAAGAAAGTCATATGGAACGAAGGATCATATATCGCTGAATAAAGTCATAATGGAGAATTGTAAAAAAGGGGAAGAATCTAAGTATGGCATGGATATACTACAAAAAAAAAATCTGACAGCATCCTACATTCATGGATAAAGGAGTACTTATAGATGTATAAGGTACACCTTGCATTGATCGATTGCATTGCGGTGACCATGAAACAGTGGCACACCACTCTGTAGCTAAGCCATGATAAAAGACAAATTATTATCCCAGGGATAAAAATTCAAATGAGGTATTCTGGGGTGACTCTTTGTCACAGCTGCATTTTTGTCTTGCCCTTAACCATTAATCTGTCTACTTAACAGATCAGGTCATGGTTACAATTTAGCTCCCAGAAAACAACAAAGTGTAAGGACTTCTCATCATCTATTTGTGGATGATTTTAAACTGTATAGTTCGTCAGATGAGGAGCTGAAAGTACAACTGCAAGTGGTTAAACTTTCTCAGCTGATATGAGTACCGTTTGGTCTTGATAAATGTGCACAAGCAACCTTTAAAGTAGGAAAGCTGCAGCACAAAGAAAATATCAGTCTGGGACAGGAATGTGATATAAAGGAACTTGAGCAGCAGGGAGGGTATAAATATTTGGGAACTGATGAAGGCTCGATAATAAAACGTGAACAAATAGGAACAAAACTTAGAAGGAATATTTTAGAAGACTAAAATTAATACCAAAAACAGTCCTGACATCTAGGAACAAAGTCCAAGCTATAAACCAATTTGCTGCTCTTGTTCTAACTTACAGTTTTGGGGTGATCAAATGGCCCCAAAAGGTATTGGAGCAGTTCATAGGTGTTTACTAGGCTAATGACCACAAGGGCCTTTTTAAGCTTAGCCATGCATCGCAAATCTCTGACGATTTCTGATACCCTTGGTAAGTGTAAGCATGGGCCTGGGAGATGAACCATTTACACGTTACCTGTTTGCATCAGAGACATAGGTATGAAACCGGGGTGAATTTCCGGTTTCCCATCCAGTTGTCCAAGTGGCACTTGAATTGGATTATGGAGGAACTTTGCTTCACGTGGATGGAGATCTTGTTCCATAGACAAGGTAGTCTCTTTGATACATACCTATTCCTCTAGCAGGTTCTATTTATATCACAGGCAAGGTTTAAGTCCTTAGAATGGGTAATTCCAGTACTGTTTGTTTTGTGGATATGCAGGAGGTCCATCAGAGTGGGGTCTGACAATGCCCTGTATGCTAGTTATAGCTCTCCCCTCAAAAGCTTGTAGGAGACAGAATACAGGGATAGGGCCTTGAGGTGGTCTGCATAGGACATATTACTTATGCCCTGTATTCTTTTAGTGAGGAACCTCTGTAGATGTTCTAGTTGTTGGATATGCCTGATTAGGTACATACCAAAGTACTCAATGATAGGTCTGATGAATGCTGAATACAGTGGAACAATGAAGTCCTTGGAATTAAATACCATACCTTTGTTTATAAGTTGCGCAACATAGAATAATTTCCTTACCACTGTAGACACGTTATGTTCAAAGGCTAGATTACTGTATATGCGTGTCTCTATGCCCCCGACTACTGGGTCAACTTTAAGGGGTGTGTTGTCAATATGACAGTTACCAGGGATGGATGACTTCCCAAAGGATACTATTATGCATTTCTTGGCATTTAGTTTTAGTTCATGACTCTGACACCAGTTGTTCATCTGTGTCAGCCCCTCCTGGAGAACATTTGTGTCAGTGTGAGATTCAATGACAGCTCCTAATTTGCAATCATCTGCAAATTTAGTCAGCCAGAGACCACTGACATTGGCCTTGACTTCTGAGAAGTAAATGCCAAAAAGAAGCAGTCTAAGGACTGATTCCTGAGGGCCTCCACTTGTGACTGGCCTCTTTGTAGAGGTGGATTCCCCATTTCTAACTTCCTGGGTCCTGTCTGTGAGCCAGTTGCCTATCCACTGGGTGACATACGGGTTTGTACCTAACCTCTTGAGTTTGTCAACAATGCCCGAGTGGGGCATTGTTTCAAATGCCTTGGCCAAGTCAAGGTAGGCAGTGTGAATGATTTTGCCCTCATCCATTGCTTTGGTGACCTTCTCAAAGAAGTCCACCAGGTTGAGTAGGCATGATTTGCCCTTTACAAAACCATACTGGGTTGAGTCCAGTGTCTGGAGGTTTATTATATCTCTGTTGATCATCTCCATGATAATTCTTTCCATGGCTTTACATATAAGACTAGTGAGACTTATGGGTCTGTAGTCTCCAGGGTCTGTAGATGGCCTACCTTTATGCAGAGGAATGACTGTTGCCTTTATCCATTCATGAGGCACGAAGCCTGTTTGGAGGCTACAGTTAAATAGTAATTCCAGAGGCCCTGATAGGTCATGTTTCATGCTATTTAGAAGGCATCATTGGATATTGTCTGGGTCCACTGATGCAGTGTTCTTGGTCTTAGAAAGATCATTAAGGACCTGTTTCCTAGTGATAGTAGGGGGAGTTATATTTGATGATATTCCCTGAGGAAGGTTGAGGGGGAAATGGGAGTGAAGTTGGAGCTGAATTTATCAGCCAGGAGGTTTGCTATATCTTCTGGCTCAGTATAGGTGGCTCCATTTACAATGAGCTCTGCACACAATTGTGTATTACCTTTGAGGTTGCAGACATAGCTAAAGAATGCTTTGTGGTTATCCTTGGCCTGGGAGGCCAAACTTACCTCAAATATGGCTTTGCTCGACTTTATTTGTCCTCTGATTTGTTTGTTTAGTTAAATTAAAGTGCTTTTTATCTTGCTGGGTGCTACCTCCTAATTTTTGCCATGATTTTCTTCCTCCTGTTATACATCTGACTGATTTTGTGATTCCACCAGGGTGGCTTGTTTTTTGAGTTAGTTCTGTACTTCTTTCTGGTGGGTACAGCTGCCTCTATACAGCCATTAACATGCTTGTACAGGTTTTCTGCAGGGCTACTGTTGGCCGAGGGAGGAGAAGAGGGGGAAGGCATGCCCAAAGGCAGGTAAAGGCTAGGACTGTGATAGTGAGGGTCAGAACTTTGAATGTTGGCAGTATGACTGGTATAGGGAGAGAGCTAGCTGATATGATGGACCGAAGGAAGGTTGGTATATTGTGTGTGCAAGAGACCAGATGGAAGGGGAGCAAGGCTAGGTGTATTGGAGGTGGTTTCAAATTGTTTTATCATGGTGTGGATGGGAGGAGAAATGGCATAGGCATTATACTGAAAGAACAGTATGCTAAGAGTGTTTTGGAGGTGAAAAGAGTGTCGGATAGAGTGATGTTTATGAAGCTGGAAATTGATGGTGTAATGACGAATGTTGTTAGTTCATATACTCCACAAGTTGGGTGTGCGATGGATGTCAAAGAAAAATTTTGGAGTGAGTTGGATGAAGTGGTGATGACTGTACCCAAGGGTGAGAGACTGGTAATTGGAGCAGATTTCAATGGGCATGTTGGTGAAGGGAACAGAGGGGATGAGGAAGTGATGGGTAGGTATGGTGTTAAGCAAAGGAATGCAGAAGGTCAGACGGTAGTGGATTTTGCGAAGAGGATGGACATGGCTGTGATGAATACGTATTTTAACAAGAGGGAGGAGCATAGGGTGACATACAAGAGTGGAGGAAGATGCACACAGGTGGATTATATCTTATGTAGAAGGGCCAGTCTGAAAGAGATTGGAGACTGTAAAGTGGTGGCAGGGGAAAGTGTAGTTAGGCAGCATAGGATGGTGGTTTGTAGGATGACAATGGTGATCAAGAAGAGGAGGATGAGTGTGAGGGCAGCACCAAGGATCAAATGGTGGAAATTGAAAAAGGGTAATTGTGAGGTGATGTTCAGGGAAGAGTTAAGACAGGCACTAGGTGGCAGTGAAGAGTTACCGAATAGCTGGGTAACTATAGCAGAGCTAGTAAGAGAGATGGCTAGAAAGGTGCTTGGTGTGACATCTGGAAAGAGGAAGGAGGACAAGGAGACCTGGTGGTGGAATGAAGAAGTACAGGAGAGTATACAGAGAAATAGGTTGGCGAAGAAGAAGTGGGATTGTCAAAGAGATGAAGAAAGTAGACAAGAGTATAATGAGATGAGGTGCATGGCAAAGAGAGAGGTGGCGAAGGCTAAGGATAAGGCGTATGAAGAGTTGTATAAAAGGTTGGACACTAAGGAGGGAGAAAAGGACCTGTACTGATTGGCTAGACAGAGGGACCGAGTAAGTAAAGATGTGCAGCAGGTAAGGGTGATAAAGGATAATGAGGGAAACGTACTCACAAGCGAGGAGAGTGTGTTGAGCAGATGGAAAGTGTACTTTGAGGGGTTGATGAATGAAGAGAATGAGAGGGAGAGAAGATTGGATGATGTGTGGATAGTGAATCATGAAGTGCAGTGGATTAGCAAGGAGGAAGTAAGGATAGCTATGGAGAAGATGAAGAACGGAAAGGCTGTTGGTCCAGATGACATACCTGTGGAAGCATGGAGGTGTTTAGGTGAAATGGCAGTGGAGTTTTTAACTAGATTGTTTAATGAAATCTTGGAAGGTAAGAGGATGCCTGAGGAATGGAGAAAAAGTGTTTTGGTACCGATTTTTAAGAATAAGGGTGATGTGCAGAGCTGTAGTAACTACAGAGGGATTAAACTGATCAGTCACAGCATGAAGTTATGGGAAAGAGTAGTGGAAGCTAGGTTAAGAATGGAGGTGATGATTAGTGATCAGCAGTATGGTTTCATGCCAGGAAAGAGCACTACAGATGTGATGTTTGCTCTGAGAGTGTTGATGGAGAGGTCAGATGGAGTTGCATTGTGTCTTTGTGGCTTTAGAGAAAGCATATGACAGGGTGCCTAGAGAGCAGTTGTGGTATTGTATGAGGAAGTCGGGAGTGTCAGTGAAGTATGTAAGAGTGGTACAGGATATGTATGAGGGTAATGTGACAGCGGTGAGGTCTGCAGTGGGAGTGACGGATGCATTTAAGGTGGAGGTGGGATTACATCAAGGATCAGCTCTGAGCACTTTCTTATTTGCAATGGTGATGGACAGGTTGACAGATGAGATCAGACAGGAGTCCCCGTGGACTATGATGTTTGCAGATTACATTGTGATCTGTAGTGAGAGTAGGGAACAGGTGGAGGAGACCCTGGAGAGGTGGAGATATGCTCTAGAGAGAAGAGGAATGAAGGTCAGCAGGACTAAGACAGAATTTATGTGTGTGAATGAGAGGGAGGATAGAGGAATGGTGAGGATGCAGGAAGTAGAGGTGGCAAAGGTGGATGAGTTTAAATATTTGGGTTCAACAGTTCAGAGTAATGGTGAGTGTGGAAGAGAGGTGAAGAAAAGAGTACAGGCAGGATGGAGTGGGTGGAGAAGAGTGTCAGGAGTGATTTGTGACAGACGAGTACCAGTAAGAGTGAAAGGGAAGGTCTACAAGAGGGTAGTGAGACCAGCTATGTTACATGGGTTGGAGACAGTGGCATTGACAAAAAGGCAGGAGTCAGAGCTTGACGTGACAGAGTTGAAGATGTTAAGATTTGCACTGGGTATGACGAGGATGGACAGGATTAGGAATAAGTATATTAGAGGGTCAGCTCAGGTTGGAAGGTTTGGAGACAAAGCCAGAGAGGCAAGATTACGTTGGTTTGGACATGTGCTGAGGAGGGATGCAGAGTATATTGGGAAAAAGATGCTAAGGATGAAGCTGCCAGGTAACAGGAAAAGAGGAAGGCCTAAGATAAGGTTTATGGATGTGGTGAGAGAGGACATGCAGGTGGTTGGTGTGACAGAGCAGGATGCAGAGGACAGGAAGAAATGGAAACAGTTGATCTGCTGTGGTGACCCCTAACAGGAGCAGCTGACAGACGAAGAAGAAGAGTTCTGCATAGGCAAAAGTGTTCTCAGGGTTTATAGGGGCCTGGAATTTTGCCAGGTTCTCACTTAATAGCAGGAGGTTAGCCTTAGAATAGTTCCTGAATATCCCCAGTTTAGCTGGGGTCCAGGTTTTATTTTTACTTCAAAGGAGACCATTTTGTGGTCTGACCTTACCAGGGAAGGCATTACAGTAGGGGGTGGGCAGCATTCTCCCATATTAGTGAGTTGGACAGGAAAACAAAACAAATGCTTCAAACTTATCAAATGATATATAAAAATCAGTGTGTATATACCAAAATTACATATTTCTCCTTCTGAAGGAGGTATGGGCCTCCTCAAAATATATATAGATCTGCACTCATAGGACTGCATACATATTTGCTGACCACACAAGATCCAAACATAGTGAAAGTTTTAAAACACGAGGAGAACCAGTCTAGGATGACTTCCCTGCTTAGTTTAGCAGAAGCATACTGGTGTCAAGCAGGAATGGAAATCATACCAGAAGTAGACAAAAATCAGGCAACTGAATGTGCCAAAAAAACAAAAACAAAGAAGGAATATAAAGTGAAGGATCAGATGAGAATGCAAGAAATGTGAAAAAGGCATAAATATAAAGTGCAACAAACTCCTGGAACAACCACATGTTGATAAGGATCTGACAAAGGAATGGTTAAGGAGAGGTGAATTTAAATCAAAGATAATGGGTTAATATTGGCAACCCAGGATAGTGGACTAAGTACACATTGGTTTACAAAGTTCATTGAACATGTCAGAGAAGCAGACAAATGCAGGTTCTGTAAAAAAGAATTGGAAACAGTCAGACATTTTGTTACTGGGTGTGATACACTAGTGGCAGAGGGCCGGTATACTAAAAGACTGCTGCTACATGGGGGATTATGCAAACATCACATTAGTGAAGTGATTAAGACTCTCTGGAAACATGAAACACAAAGTATTATAGAAAATTATAAAGTTTATATCACATGGGCTCACCCATTACCAACAGTTCAAAAAAAAAAAAAATGTAAGAAGACCACATATAGTAGTCCATGAAAAGAAGACAAAACTAGCGTCGATCATTGAAATTACTGCACACAGTGATTACAATGTCTTATGTGCACAAAAACACAAAGTCATAAAATTTCAGGCTTTGCAGACAGAAATGAGGGCAATGTGGAAGAAGGACACCCAGACAGTTTCTTATAAGAAAAGCGCAGTCCTGGTCTGAACTGTCTGCAAACAGCTAAAGTTAACTTTGAACCTAACACCACTCTTAAGTATTCAACTGCAGTACCACCTTTATCATTCTTATAAGAAAAGTGCAGTCCGGGTCTGAACTGTCTGCAAACAGCTAAAGTTAACTTTGAGTATGTGTCTACCTGTTTGAGCCGATATTCATTTTCCCCTGGAGAGCACTGTGCTTTGGCTTGTAAGCAGCCCCCCTCACACACACACACACACACACACACACACACACACACACACACACACACACACACACACACACACACACACACACACACATCTTCCACTTTCTCTCTTATTCCCTTCTGTTAGCAAATAGTATCCATAACTGATCAATACTGTGTGTTTGTTAATTTAAATTGAGACCACAGTAGCCTACTGATACAAGGTTATCCTGTTTTTCCACCTGAGAAATGGATAAGAAATGACTTACAGTTTCAGAGCAGTCCTTGATCAATTCTGATTGTTTCTTAAACACAAACTTGTCTTTGCTTTGGCTCATTAGCAGCAGTACAAAAGAACTGCCTGCTCACACCCTTGTTCTCCCCTCCCCCTTCCCTGTTTATTACCTTAAGCCAATCCCAAAGTTAATAAATATTACCTGTGGCAGGCACCATTTTTAAAACTACAACCACCCTTTGTCACTATCATATGTTCAGTTATCAGTTTACTCTGTTACCTGATTGTATCCAGCCCCCCTCATAAGAGCAACTAACAGGGTCCCTACCCGCTTCGCTCCCCACCCTGCCCCCTATTTCCTCCTGCCCCCAGTGGTCCTACCTATATTACTCTCACAAACCCCTCCCATCTTTCTAATAGCCAACCACAGCACTAACCCAGCACTATCTCCTCCATTTTCCCACTACTATCACACCTCCTCAACTAACATGTACAAGCATACATTACCTATGCTCACTGCATGCACTCTCCTTGCATATCTTACATCCTACCAAAGCTCCATCATTCCCCCACTCAACCACGACCACTGTACTACTACTCACACCACCACTCATGTCTCACCCTCACTCAGCTCCCCTCCCACCAACTCAAGAACCATCTCTATGCACCCCTCGCATATTCTGCCAACAATATTACTCAAACATAAAGCATCCCTACAACTTAACATAGTAACCCTTCTGCCATACCTATTACCCACAGAACACAATCATAAAGTTTCCCTAATAAACAAACACATTCAAAAACTGAGAAAACTAATAACCTCATGCATATCAAAACTAGCCCTAAGTGGAGACATCCACCCCAACCCTGGCCCTACCATCTCCAACCCCAATCCTCATAATCAGACTAGAAACCACAACTTCTCCCATATCACAGCCAATAGAAAGCCAAGTGACTTCCTCCTACTAAGCCTAAATATATCCAACAAACTCCATGCCACCATAGATTTGTACTCCCCAGATATAGTCATCCTTACAGAAACCTGGCTAAAACCTCACATTACTAGTGAGCAAATACTCCCTACCGGTTACGGCATACTAAGAGTAGACCGGCTAAATAAGAAAGGAGGTGGTGTAGCTATAATATTTAAACAGCATCTAAACATCCAGATCTTAAAATCATCAGCTACACAAATAGGCAATGAAGAAATAATATATACCAACCTCAAAATAAACCAAAACAAAACCATCAACATAATTGGATGCTACTTCCCACCTGGCCAAAACATCCCTCCACTAGAAAACCTCCTCATCTGGTCTACCCACATCTCCCCCAAGAAACTATAATTTTAGGTGATTTAAATATTGACTGGCAATCCTGTTCTGGCAACAATCCAACCCATCATATAAACCTTCATGGCTTCACCCAACTAGTCCAGTTGCCAACCAGGATAAATAAAAACTCCAGCAAGCACACTACCCTGGATTGGATACTAGTCAGTAAGAGCCCCCAGTCATATATAACAGGTTGCTTATCAGATAGTCTCAGTGATCACTCCCTAACATTCCTACTCGAAAAATATCTATACCAAGCTAAACCTGTCATCTACCGTCAAATACGTAAAAAACGAAACTTTAACCCACTCACATTCATCTCATCCTTCAAATAATGTAATTGGCATCCCCTAAAGTTCCTCAGTCTTGATGATGCAGTTGAATTTTTTAATACTACCTTCCTGAGCATCCTTAATTACCATGCCTCCATAAGACTTTCCAGAACGAAAACACAACCCTCCCCATGGCTACAGAAAACCACTAAGTCAGAAATGAAAAACAGGGATAAAGCCTGGGAGCAATGGCGCAAAACCAAAACCCCCTCAACTAGACAGAAATTGCTAGAACTACACAATAGAGTCAAAAAGCTAATAAAACAAGACAAATTCCAATACTACCAGTCTGCCCTAGACTCCTCACAACACAGCCCCAAACAATTCTGGTCCTCCATAAACTCCATTCTCCACCCAGGTAAAGTCAGTACCCCTCCTCCTAACATCCCTCACTCCTCCAAAAATATTGTTACCTCATTCAACACAGACTTCACACAAACCATACTATCACTAGCTAAACAACACAACCCCCCTCCCCTCCAGCCCACACCTTCAACTAGTAATCTCCCCACTGCCTACTCTTTTTCTCCTGTACCTACCTCCAACATACAAAAACTCTTAACTAAACTTAAGCCCACCAGATTAACAGCAGACAACCTCCCAAGTGAATACCTACAAATCACAGCTGATACTCTGGCCTACCCAGTATCCATCTTGATTAATGGATCTCTGTCAGAAAGTTACGTTCCCACACTGTGGAAAGTATCACATATAATTCCCCTCCACAAAGGCGGCCCCTCCACAGAACTAACCAATTACTGCCCCATAGCTATTCTCTCTCCACTCTCCAAAATACTAGAGAGATGCATACATTCTCAGGTCTCAGACTACCTCCTTACTAACAACCTCCTTTCCAATACTCAGCATGGTTTCTGACCAAACCATAGCACCACCACTGCCTTTCTCTCCTTTACTAACACTATCCTTCAGCATAAAAACAATGGCTATCTCTCCTCTGCTACTTTCCCAGACCTATCTAAAGCATTTGACATGGTTCCACACAAACAACTCATCTCTGTCCTCAATAACCTATCCTTCTCTCAATCAGTCACCAACTGGTTTCAGAGTTACATGTCTGACTGTCAACAACCCATTGTATGGCAGAATGACATATCTCCCCAACTACCTGTCTCCATAGGGGTTCCCCAAGGATCCATCCTTGGACCCCTACTCTTCTCTGTTTTCACCAATAATGTAGCCTCTGCCACCAAACATGGCACACTCATACAATACGCAGATGACTCAACCATCATCTGCTCAGCCCAGTCCCTACCCAAACTGCAAAAAGTCACACAGGAAGCCTTCCGATGCCCAATTAATACTCAACCCAAACAAAACTGAACTACTCATCTTCCAACCCACCAAACATACTCAAAACAACTCTCACTTTAACATCACAGCAAAAGACAACACCACTATATACCCAACTGAACACACCAAATTTCTAGGAGTGGAAATAGACAATAAACTAAAATCTGACATTCACATATCCATGACCATAAAAAAAGTCCACAAAAAACTAGGAGCGTTATACAGAAATAAGCAACTTCTCACCAAAGCATCAAAGATTTCAATAGCAAATTCCCACCTTATCTCCACCCTACTTTATGCCTCTCCAATATATACCAACCTAAGGCAATGTGATCTAAACAAGCTAGAGACCTGCTACAACAAAATCGCCAAATTCACCACAGGGGCATCCCACCATAGTCACCACTGTCTCTCACTTGCTATACTGGGCTGGCTTGAACTCCCTCACCTCCTTCAATGGTATCAACTATCACTTGCCCACTAACTAGTAAACCATCCACTAAATGTCTCATCCCTCCAGAATCTACTCCAACCCTATCACACCACCAGACCACTAAGATCCAGCAACAAAAATCACTTGCAGATCACTAAAGCCAATAAATCTGCTGGTGAAGCACTATTCTCTTGTGCTATAGCCAAATTATGGAACTTCCTCCCACCCACAATTACCTCCGTACCATCATGCACCCACTTCAAAACTTTACTAAAAGTGCACCTAAAAACATGCAGGCTATGCCCTTGCAACTCCCACTCTAATATCACCTACCCCATCCAACCACTACCTTTCTTTCCACCCCACTAACTACCTTGATTATAGCAAGCTCAGATGCTCATAAGCCTAGTACTTATTATACAGCAGGAACTTCTTATTGTAACATTTGTTAATGTCTGTTATGTACTTCGCAGATAAAGATTCTAGTTGTCTACTGATGTACTATGTTCTCCATCTGTTAATATGTTTGTAATTAATTGCTATGTTAAACTGTTAATTGCTATGTAATCCAATGTAACTACTGTCTGTTTATTTTAACTGTGGAGCTTTTCTCCCCAGGCCTCCACTGAAAATGGACCTACGTCCAGTCGGACACTCCCCATCAACAAATGTAAATAAATAAAATAAATAAATAAATAGTAGAAAGAGCAATGGATCTCATACATGTAATTCTGTACAAACTGCAGAAGCAGTTAGTTCTGGGCACATTGCAGGTACTGTAAAGAGCACATTTGGCTGACATCAAAGATTGAAACAATATTAATTTCACAAACTTTAATCATACTGTAACTTAGGAATAGGGTCCATTTCCGTCATGGTATCAGAAACCCAAAAGACTTGGCGAAATTAAATTGTGGAAGACAAATCTGATATTGTACCATATTTATTCAAAGGAAGAAGTCAAACTAATCAGTACAATCATCTTGGCACACATATCAAACCTGCAAAACTGAAGCCTCCCTCCACAAATACCGTCAATTACGCAACTTAGCCAAAAAAACAGGTTAGATCTGACAAAAAAATCATACTACATCACACTTCAACACAAATACAGAAATTATCCCCAACAATTCTGGGTATCCATCAAGCAACTCTTGAATCCTGGTCAAACCATTACACCCTCCCCTAACAATTTAAACCCCAACATTAGTATATCAACCCAATTTAACATATATTTCATTAACTCTATTCTTGCCCTAGTTAATAATTATGACAAAAAATCTCCTATCATCCTCTTAACAGCTGACCACATACCCACGACCTTCTCATTTCAGCCTGTCCCAACTTCTTATATCAAAAAACTCCTCCTCCAACTTAAACCCACTAGACTAGATGTAGATCAACTTCCAAGTGAATTTCTTTGACTAGCATCAGACTATATCTCCTTCCCTATCTCTATATTAAAAAAACGCTCAATCATTGAACATTATGTACCTAAACTCTGGAAAATTTCCCATATAATACCCCTACACAAAGGTGGTCAATCCACTGAGATATCCAATTATAGAACCATTTCCATAATCTCCCCTGTTAGAAAAATACTAGAAAAATGTAAACACTCTCAACTACTGTCCCACCTCATACAGAACAACCTAATCTCAATTGCCAACATGGTTTTAGACCTAAACACAGTACCACCACAGCCCTCTTAAGTTTCACAAACACAGTCAGTCACCATAAAAATAGTAATCAATTTGTTTCTTCCATTTTCTTAGATATGTCAAAAGCATTTGACACTGTATCACATCAAAAATTACTACTTGACTTGGAATCTATCAGTCTCTCTCTAGATTACCTGGTCCCACAGCTACTTAACTGTCAGAAGAAAAAATTCAAGCGAGTCACATCTGCCTCAGGTGATGAAAAACTTCTTTATTTGCAGCTAACCAGATTACAGCAGCATGTTGGCCAAGATGATCTGAATCTGATCAGCTTGTTTACTGACATCAACTTTTATACTTTCCTGTTACTAGCCAAAATAGCTTTTGTTACATTTCTGACAGTTGACAGTTGGCTATGAAAAACATCTAGGATCACAATTTACCTCAGAAAAGAATGCTTTACCTCAAGACCACAGCTAGTGTAGAATGTTTACCTCAAAACCACAGTTAGTACAGAATGTTCAAAAAGGTACAGCATACTTAGTTCAACAGTGGTAGCTGGAATTTTCCACAGCCTGCCTCAGTAAATTAACTCTTATTCAGAAGTATAGAAAACAGATGTTATTCAAGTTCATAAGCAAACTACATCTATCATAGGTAAAGCCCATCTTTAATAAACATGGTTCAATGACCTTTTCTTACCAACACTTCAGCAAATAGCATATTCATTTTGCTAGATGGGAGAAAGAGACAAATAACAGTATGTTTTAAAACTTTTCTCTTAACATTTCCCCTCAAAACACTTTATTTGTCTTTTATTTCAGCAATATATGGTAAAACTAAGTTTTTCTTTGCATACATTACTTCATTTGCAAGACAAACTTTTAAACTTCAAAACATTTGCAAAAGTCACATTTCAATGTATTCACTTTCACCAGTCTGTTGCAACTGCTGGTACATCGTCTTCGTAACAGCAGTATCAACCAGTCTTTGTAGAAGACCTCTGATACAGGGTATACAACAGCAACCACATACCACCACGATAGCCACAGCGACTCCGACGGACACCAGGAAACTGCTGATGAGATGACTCCATTTTCCAAACCACGCTCGTAGAAAGTCTGTAAAGGGATTATTTACCCCAGAGTTCTCTGCCAATTCTTCGGATAACATCTCCAAACCTTTCAAAGCTTGAGTGATGCTCCCATCAGGGGCAATGTTATTCGGAATATATGTACAACAGAAAGTCCCAAACATCCTGCAAACTCCTCCTTCTTTGGCCAGGAGCATATCCAACGCAATTCGATTCTGCCATGCCACCTGCGAAGTGGCCTCCAGTTGTTCAGCAATACCTTTTAATGCATCTTTGGTATAGTTCACAAAACGCTGCTGGTTATAGTAAATGTAGTTGATCCAGTCCACATTCTTATTGGGTTGAATCCAGACAAAGATGGATGCAAAACCAGCTGCTATTTGGTTTATTGCTTTGTATTCATCAGGCATGCCTCTTGGTACGCCAATGCTATCGATGTAGACACCGCTATCGAAAGATTGCTTCGGTGCCTCTCTTTTTCTCTTATTCAACCACCTCGGCTTTATTTCAGGTTCTCTTATGAAATTGCTTGCTGGAACTGGGAAAATGTAGAATGGCAGAATTAACTTTGCAAGTGCACAAGTTCTCTTCCAGGGAATCGTAAGCCTTGATCTGAGTTTGTTGTCTCCACATAACCACCAAACGTCTGCTAAACTATGAGTTTGGTTCTCCAGAAATGGATTTTCATTGTCATTCACAGTAACATTGCAATAGTTCTGTCCCATATTGCCATAATTCTTTCCTGTGCCATCTCTGGAAATGCACATATACGAACCTGGATAGGAAATCGCTGTAGGCGGTTTCTCAACTTTGCTTATGACTGGAAAATGCTGAGTTTCATTTTTGCATTTATCTTCAGTTTTGTTGAAGAATAATTTCAACAGACACGTTAGGTTACCTTCATCTTGCATCAATGGGACTGTCACTAGTTGCTGTTTACCTTCAGCACAAGAAACACAGTTCTCACGATGTGCCTCTTGGGTACTATATCTAACTCAAGGCAACCATTCATTATGGTGTACGAATCCCATCTCGAGTAACAATTGTTCTTCTTCTGTGAAGGCAAAATCTGCTTTACTTGTAGCATTTTTAAGGCTTTGTACTTTAAGTTGGAGGGTCCCCAAAGGGTCAGTTCCAATTGGAAGAGACACTCTGATTCCATATACTCCTGAATCACTTTCTTGTGGTGACACAATGGTTATAGTAATTACTTCAGTACCTTGGAAATGCGCAATTTTTATTCTTTGTTGTCTGCTTTTATCTTTCTCTGGTATCACTGCACCACTTGTTTCCCATCCATTCACATCTGTTGACCACCAAACATTTGACCAGGACGTACACTCTCTATTGCACAAGTATTTTGCACGAGTCAAGAAATCATTATTGTTCCATTTAGAACAGTCCAAAATTCCTTCACAAAGTTTTACCTTGAACACAGTAGTAACACCTGTTTGCGCTTGCAGCACCACCATTCCTTTTTCTCTCACAACTGTTCCTTCTCGTATGGACATATTTACTTTCCCCACCAAAATCATCATCAAGTACCAGTTGAACATGGCCATCCTTCCTTTGTAGTCAGACTTTGCATTCAGGGGTCCGATGGAGTCTGACCAACATCAATGGCAGAAGGAAAAGTCTTGAGTTTTTTACAGTGGGTGATATGAATCCACAAAGTCCTCTCTGTGATCTTTACAGCCGTAGGTGTCGAGATAAGTACTTGATATGGGCCTTCCCACCTGGGGGATGACCAGTTCTTTCTCTTCACAATTTGGATCCACACCCAGTCCCCGGGTGCCATGCTTAACAAGGTTTCACTTCTGGAATCTGCAAAGGAGTCATTGGTTACAAGAGACTTGACATTTAGCAGCTTCTTCATATAATCCGCCAGATCCTCACCCCCCTCACGTTCCGCTGGCAACAATCCTTGCCACTGCGGGACGTAATATGGTCTCCCAAACAAAAGTTCAAATGGTGTAAGTCCTTTGTAGGAGGGTGAGATTCGCATGTATAGGAGTGCCAAAGGAAGGCACGCAGTCCAGGATCTATGCGTTTCTGCCATCAGTTTGCGGAGTTTACTCTTCAGGGCACCATTGTGTCTCTCCACCAGTCCAGCTGACTGGGGATGGTAAGCACAATGGTGTTTGAGATCAATTTGAAACACTTGACCCAACTTCTGAACAATCTGGTTTACAAAATGAGACCCATTATCACTATAAATGCACCTTGGAAGGCCAAATCAGGGAATTATTTCTGTTGTCAAAAGCTTTGCTACTGTGTGTGCATCAGGATGCTTTACTGGAAAAGCTTCTACCCACTTAGAAAAAGCATCAATTATAACTAGACAGAACCTTTTTCCCTCTGAAGGTGTCAACTCAATAAAGTCCATACAGAGTGTGTGGAATGGATATGGAGGGGTAGGGAATGCCTGCTGAGATTTTTAACTCCCCCCTGAGCATGATACTTTGCACATAATAAACAAGATAAACAGAATTGCTTTGCATAAGTTGAAAATCCTTTACACCAAAACACCTTAGACACTATTTGAATCATCGTCTGTACTTCTACATGGGCAGGTCCATGGCTAACCAATGCAGCATACCTAAAAAGGTTTGAGGGTAATACCATTTTGCCATCTGATGCCCTATACAACCCATCCTGTTGAGTGATACCATATTTCACCCAACGACATTTTTCTTTCTGTGTTGTCAATGTTTGCATTACTTTTAGTGTCTCTAAGTCTAAGAGGTGTCCGGGCTCTAAATCATTGTCATGTAAAAGCAAATCATTTTCTTGAGCTGCCTTTTTTGCAGCCATATCAGCAAAAGTATTTCCCCTAGAGACAGGATCTTTTTTGTTAGTATGTGCGGAACATTTACATATCGCTATCTGAAGTGGTAATTGCACTGCATCTAACAACTGTAAAATTAAATCTCTGTGATTTATTGCTTTGCCCGTCGCAGTAACCATTTCCCTATTCTTCCATTGTTGAGCGAAAACATGTACAGTGGAGAAAGCATATTGACTATCTGTATAAATTGTCACTTTTTTACCCTCCCCTAAGGTACAAGCTCGAGTCAAAGCCACTAACTCAGCTGCTTGTGCAGAATATATGTTTGACAATCCTTTTGCTTCTAAAACTTCAGTTTCTGTGGTGACAGCATACCCTACTAGTGTTTTTCCTACAGTGTCCTTCTTTGCTGATCCATCTACAAACAAAACAAGATCAGAATCTACCAACGGAATATTCGTTAAATCTGGTCGGGGAAGTACTTTGTCATGAATGCTCTCTAAACAAATGTGTGGAGTACCTTCTTCTGGAGTCGGCAAAAGTGTCACCGGATTAAGAGTAGTACATCTTTCTATGGTCATATGTGGCTGTGTCAGCAGCACTGTCATACACGACAAATGTCGACTAGGAGATAAAAAGGTTATCTTATCTTGCAAAAGTATGGTAGCTACTGAATGTGGAACTCGCAATTTTAATGGGTGAAACAAAACTAATGATGCTGAGGCTTGCACTGCCATGGCGGCTGTAACTACAGCTTGAACACAATGCGGCAATGCCCTTGCAACAGGATCTAATCTGGAGGAATAAAAATCTATCGGTCTCTGTTTATCCCCATGTACTTGTACCAGAACCGAAGTCATATATCCTCCCTTACAATCAACCATTTGTACAAACTGCTTAGAATAGTTCAGAAAACCCAAAACAGAGGATACTGCTATCAATTGCTTAATTCTATTAAATGCTTGTATTGCCTTATCTGTCCACTGTATATTACTTTTAGCTGCCATGGGAGTGTCATAGATCAGTGCGGTCAATGGCCCTACTTCTTCAGCATAATTAGGAATCCAACTTCTACAAAAATTAGTCACACCTAAAAATGACATCTCCCGCTTAGTCGTAGGCATAGGTGCTTCAAGAATTGCTTGTTTTCTTTTATTTTCCAATTGTCTACCTTCCTGTGAGATTAAATAACCCAAGTGCTTTACTTGTGCTTTCCACAACTGTAACTTTTCTTTATTTACTTTATGTCCTTGCTCAGCTAAAAAACTAAGAAGGGCTAGGGTATCCTTTTTACAACTTTCCTGCATGGGTGAGGTCAACAAAATATCATCTACATACAACAGAACCTGGCTTCCCTCTGGGGGAACAAACTGAGCTAAGTTCGCAGCCATTTCTTGTGCGAATATTGTCGGACTCTCACAATAACCCTGTGGCAATCTGGTGTATGTGTATCTTTTACCTTGGAAAGTGAATGCAAACTAAAATCTACTCTCCTTGTGTAGTGGTATGGAGAAAAAGGCATTGCTTATATCTATGACAGAAAAATATCTGTGCTTAGGTAGTAAATCATTAAGTAATGTATAGGGGTCAGGGACCACTGGTGCTCTTGGGATCACAGCTGAATTAACTGCTTGTAAATCCTGAACCAACCTCCATGACCCATCCGGTTTCTTTACAGGAAACAACGGAGTATTGCAGGGTGAATCTGGGCATTCAACAAGAATTCCTACCTGTTTTAGCTATTCAATAACTGGTTTAATTCCTTCCTCTGCTTGCTTACTTAGTGGATATTGGTGCTTACAAGGTCTAAAACCTGACTTTGCAGTTATACAAACTTCACCTGCTGTTTTCATTAATCCTACATCTCCTTTACCTTTTGACCATAAATCTACAGGCAAGGCACTTAACGCACTATCTTCCTCTTGAGTTAGGAGGATTTGTCATGCCATTTCTGTTTTGTCATCCCTGAGGTGCACACTTGGTCGTGCCCAAGTCACCCAATTTAATCTTTGTACCTGGATCTGTTGATCTTTCAACTGACTTTCAGACATTGTGTTCCAAATCGTTACCTTTTTCGCCAAATCTACCCAATGTGTCCCCACTGCTTTAGTAACTGAGATATGTGGGCTATAACCTGAGCGATATAAAGAACTCATTTCCTTGGTCAAAGTACAGGTTACTACTGTATTACCTTGCGTATCCCAAAACATATCATTCAAAATTATCCTTGCACACTTGTGCTTAAAGAATTCTTTTTCAAATTCTTTATCCGGACCAGAGGCCTTATAGAACATTGTACAATGTAAGTGCACCGCAACCTGCGGTGACTCGCTCCTAGATTTTCTTAGAGCTAGATTGATCAACTCTGTATCAACCCTCCCCGGGCCATCTGAAATCAAGTCTAGGCTATACCAGTAAAACAAGTCTTGTACTCCCTGTACTACTAAGCCATCTGCTAACCTTTTTGCCTCAATACCTTTAGGTGTGGGAATTGCCGCTATTCCAAACACATGCATCAGATCTCTTCCTAGCAAATTAACTGGACAAACTTTTGATATAATTACCCTACACCTAACAGTTTGGTTTGTTTGCGGATCTGTGAACAGTAGAGGATGAGACAGTGGTTCCTTATAAATTTTCCCGTTTGCCGCTTTCACAAGGACAAACTCATCTGTTTCGCAGTTCGGAGGCAGAACTGCTGGACCCAAAAGTGTACGCGATGCACCTGAATCACATAAAAACTCCACTTTCTGTCCCTCAACCAAAAACTCTATCATGGGCTTCTGATCTAGATGCGTAGCAATACCCAAATTTGCCAGGTTTATGACTTCACAGTCACAATCCCGCCCTTCCATTAGAGTGTTCTGACATTCATCGTAGAGAGTGTCTGCCTCTTCATTATCCCCATAATGAAGATGGCACCTTTCTTTACTATCATATAGTCATGCGGAGCCCTTGTTCATAAGCTGTGGGGGATGTTGCTACTCTTCACAGTCGGCAGCGAAATGCCCACGTCTACCGCATTTAAAACATTCTCCACGTTTTAACCTTTCCCTATAGGCTGAATGTCCACCCGGTTCATTTAACGTGTCCCATTGCGGGCCCACACATTTTTTTATGCCACCACGGTGCCCTTGCCCCCTTTGGTCCTGTACTAGGAATATCCCACCATCATCCCCTACTGCCAACACTTGTACTTTCTTTTTCTTTTTTAGATTAAAATGTCGCTCAGCATGCCGTGCATATTCAAACAAAGGCTGTAGTCTACATGTTCTGTGATCTACCATGTGCTTAGTAATAAAACTACTTATCGGAGCCTTACAACCTTTAAGAAAAGCATTTTTCAATTGCTGTTCATATGGGCTATCATTAGTCTGATCCTGCAGAATCATCATTCCACAATGGTTATTGAACACTTCTGTCAGTCTTACAATATAATGATCCACAGATTCATCATCATTTTGGATGCACTGATTTATTACTGTCCAATCTGCTCTTGGATGCCACTTATCAGAAATTCTCTTTAATAGATCAGTGACTCGTGTGTCTAACACCCCAGAATTATGCTTTAATGTAGTGCCGTCATCTGCCTTACATGTCCAAGTACCACAAACTAAGTGCCAATCTGGACCTAAGATTTGTCGCACTACTTGTTCTACTTCTAAACCATTTAGATGATAACTTAAACGCATACCAATATGTCCTCAGAAAACTTTTGAAAATTAACCTTGGGATGAGGAATACCATCCGTAGCTCATTTTATATCCTCTCTAGCCCAGGGACGATAAACTAAAATAGTTGGTTCTTGTCCAACATCTCCTGTTTGTGGGTTTGCAACTTGTATTAAGGGAAGAGCTTCTGAATGGTCAGAAAGTTTAATAGCCCAATGTCCTTGCCCTGCTGGTCCTGACCTTAACTGCATAGGTTGGTCTACCTGTTGCAAAGCAACCTTAGGTACTACGGGAATTTGTGGGTAAACTGGAGGGGGTCACAACATTTCCTTGAGCAGCTAATAACCCACCCTGCTGTACAGATCCCACATCTTCAGACTGATATTGAGGAGGTTCCCCCAGTATGGCAGCAGCAATTTCACCATACGGTGGGGCGGTTGCCTGCCTTTGTACTGCACAAACTGTGTGCTCATCCTCCTTATCTAAAAATAAAGCTACTTTTCCACTTGGCACCAGTGATCCCTTTTGATTTATTTTTGTTTTTCCTGACACTGTTTTTCTTTTATAGCTCATTTATTTGCTTCTTCTAACCATTTTTGTGCTTGGGGAAATCCCAATTGTCTCTGCTTTTTAGTTCTAGTTCCTGCATCTCTTTTCAAATCTCTAACCAATTTTGCACAGGCATTCTTATTCAGTGTACCATCAAAATCATATTTCAACTTCCACTTCTTCAAAAATTTAACATTATTTTTGTTTAAACTTTTCATATACTTAGCATCAACATTTAAACAGGCATCACTCTCACACTTGCAGCACCTTGAACCCATGTTTTCCTTAGATTTCTTATTTTAGGACTGTATATTTTAGGACTGCATCAAAATTATTTTTACAGGGCTTATTACAAAATGGGGCTATCTTAACGGGGATCCTAACAAAATAACAGGTAATCCTAACAAAATAACAAGTAATCCTAACAAAAATAATCTTAACAATTATTCCTACCCACCCTTAACTAAAAATAAACCCCCTGTCAACAAGGTTAAATTAAATTAAAAGAAAAATTTATTTTTCATCCTACCTGAACCAGATGAGACTCCGTTTCCCCTTTTCGTTCGGAAACCGTCCCTCAGATAGGGATCAGAGAGAGAGGCCGGCCTCTTTCCAACGACAAATCAGTCAGAGGGCTTTCCATCGAGGGAATTTTAAGATAAGAAACCCTCACCTGCGCAGGTTTTTCGGTCTGTCTGTCGGTCTGATCCGTATCTTCATAGAGGTTTCTGGTCCGAAGGACTAAAATGTCAGAAGAAAAAATTCAAGCGAGTCACATCTGCCTCAGGTGATGAAAAACTTCTTTATTTGCAGCTAACCAAATTACAGCAGCATGTTGGCCAAGATGATCTCAATCTGATCAGCTTGTTTACTGACATCAACTTTTATACTTTCCTGTTACTAGCCAAAATAGCTTTTGTTACATTTCTGACAGTTGACAGTTGGCTATGAAAAACATCTAGGATCACAATTTACCTCAGAAAAGAATGCTTTACCTCAAGACCACAGCTAGTGTAGAATGTTTACCTCAAAACCACAGTTAGTACAGAATGTTCAAAAAGGTACAGCATACTTAGTTCAACAGTGGTAGCTGGAATTTTCCACAGCCTGCCTCAGTAAATTAACTCTTATTCAGAAGTATAGAAAACAGATGTTATTCAAGTTCATAAGCAAACTACATCTATCATAGGTAAAGCCCATCTTTAATAAACATGGTTCAATGACCTTTTCTTACCAACACTTCAGCAAATAGCATATTCATTTTGCTAGATGGGAGAAAGAGACAAATAACAGTATGTTTTAAAACTTTTTCTCTTAACATTAACCAACCAACAACAATCAGTGATATGGGACAATGAAATCTCTACTCTTTTACCCATCACCATAGGAGTCCCACAGGGCTCTATTCTCGGCCCACTACTTTTCTCCATCTTTACTAACAATCTTAGCTCCATTACTCGCAATGCCACAATTATACAGTATGCAGATGATTCCACTGTTATCTGTGCAGCCCCTTCTCTTCCAGACCTCCTATCCATGACTCAGTCTGCTTTCTCGGACATAGAACTTTTCCTATAAAAACGATAACTCATACTTAAAGCAAATAAGACTAAGCTTATGATATTTTCAGATAACAAACTCCCAAATCTCCCTTCATCAATACACATACTCACATCCAATGGAACTATAATTGAACCAGTTGATAGCACTAATTTACTTGGTATTACAATAGATTCTGGCTTGAAATATGATTAACACATTGCCCTCACCATTAAAAAAGTACGTATTAAACTTGGATGTCTGTATAGGTCCAGAACATTTATCACTTCATCAACTAGACAAGCACTTGCCAGAACACACCTCCTCTCCACACTACTATATGTCTCTCCCATTTTTTCAAATCTGAATAAGACTAACCTAGCTAAACTTGAAACATGCTACCACAAAATCGTTCGTTTTGCTGCCAGCCTACATAATAGAATCCACCACTGTACTGCCCTGAAACAACTACACTGGCTTGAACTTCCAAACTTACTAACACTCAACCAACTAGCTATTGTCCACAGCATCCTATACCAACCTAATGCCTGCCCCGCTCTGATAGATCTAGTACATCCTTACAACACTACTCGTTCCCTCCGCTCATCTAATAAACTGCTATTGCAAGTTATGAAAGCCAATAACACTTTTGGTAAATCCTTATTTTCATGTCAAGTAGCAAAAATGTGGAACCGCACTCCTCAAGTCATTCTTAATACCCCCTCCACCCCTAAATTCAAACTCCTTCTTAAAGAGCATCTAGCTAGCAACTGGCTCTGTTCCTGTATTACCCCTGATAATTTCTGTCTCCATTTTGCTCTGTTCTGCTATATCTTACCTTTACTCTGTCCAAACTAGCTTCCTGTATGCATGTATATATATATATATATATATATATATATATATATATATATATATATATATATATGTACACTGATTTATATTTATAACATGGCTTGATTTCATTATTGTACAATGTTTATTTTTATTACTTTTCCGTTTAAGATTATCGTTTTATTTGCTCCTTCTATTTATCTGTTTATCTTTTTGAGGCTTTTCCCCCCAGGTCTCTGCTGAAAAGGGGCCACTGGCCCAGTCAGACTAATCTAGCAAACAAATGTAAATAAAATAAATCAATAAAAAAGCAGCTCCAAAGATATTTGAAGAGAAATACAGGCAAAGGCACCCAGATATGGAAAATGTCATAATACAAAAAATAAGGTCCCAAAGGTGGAAGGTAGAACATAAGATTAGTAAAGTAGAAGTTAAACAAATAGAAGCTAAAGTTATGGAATATCTGTGAAGTGAAGGATTTAGTGTAGAAAGACTAACACAGGTTATGTCACAGCATGGTGGAACAATGAGTGCCCAAAGTAAGGAGAAACAGAAGGAATGGGATATATCTGAAGAAGAAATATGGACATAGGAAAGAAAAAGAGATTTAATTTGATGCAATATTTATGCAAATGAGAAAGAAAAACTAATCAATACAAAAAAAGCAGCACCAAAGGTATTTGAAGACAAATACAGGCAAAAGCATCTGGTTATGGAAAAGTTAACAATACAAAAAAATAAGAAAACAAAGATGGAAAGAAGAAAAGAGAATTAGTAATGGAGAAGTTAAAGAAATAGAAACTGAAGTTATGGATTACCTGTGAAGTGAAGGATTTAGTGAAGAAAATCCAGCTCTGGTAACATCACAGTGTGATAGAACAATCAGTCCCCAAATTAAAGAGAAACTGGTGGAATGGGAAGCGTCTGATCAGTTGCCATATGAAGATACTTTGAAGCCTTCTGCAGGAAACAAAAGTTCACTTGGAGTTGCACAGCAAGGCAAGGAGCAGGAAACATGGTACCTCTGATGCAGTCAATGTTGTGGAGAAATAGGCCAGTGAGTTCCCATATAAAAAAGCAGTGGATAACACAGGATGAAGTTGAGGAGACTATGTCACAGGAAGATGATCTGTGACTTTCTGTAGAATGCCCAAAGGAAATGGAAAATAAAGAATATGCCCTCAATTTACAAGAGTTGCTTCATTTAATAGACATGGTTAGAAATATTAAGATCAATGAACAAAATAGATTACAGAAAGTCAATAAGACCCAAAATATTAGCAGTCTGATAAAACAAATGAACACAGTAATCAAAACTATTAACAGAGATTCATGTGATAAAACAGAAACAAATAGAATATATTACTGTATAGCTAAATAAAAATCTAACCACAAAATACAGGGCAATAAGGGAAAGAAAGGGAAGAAATCAAATGCTATCATAGTAGTATCAAATAAAACTGTCTCAGTACCAGACTAAAAAAACTAGTGTGCCACAGGATTCCATTCTTGGACCCTTCCTCTTCAACATCTTCATCAATAATCTACATACTGCCTGCCATTGCAGCACAGTAATCCAATATGCCAATGACTTCATCATCATTTCCTCTTCTAACAACATACCAGACCTGTTGCAAAACAAAACACGACATGCCTTTACCTCAATAGAATCATGGCTAAAGGATGCACAATTACTGCCTAACCCTAACAAAACTAAACTTTTACTTTTCACTCCTAAAACATTCTCATCTGAATTTAAAATCTGTTCCTAAAACAAAATAGAGATTGAAATTGTAATAAGTGCTAAATTACTGGGTATCACCATAGTTAACAGACTCACATTCAACCAACACATACATAATGCTATTAATTCAAACTAGGGACACTTTATAGGCACAAAAACTTTATGGATCCAAACACCAAAAGGACACTAACAAATACCTATTTGATCCCCACCCTACACTACTGTGCTCCCATTTTTATTAACCTACACATGACACTCAAAACCAAATTTCAGTCTTGTTATTACAAAATTAGTAAATTTGCTACAGGCTCATCATACCGCACCCACCAGTGCAATGGTCTTAAAGAGCTAAACTGGCTTGAATTCCCCCACTATCTTAACTACCTATAGCTTTCAATTGCACAAAAACTAATATACAAACCTGATAGCTATCCTGCCTTATAATCTAGTCCTCATACCCACACTCCCACCAGAAATCTCTGCACTGCTGACAAACAAATTATAAATGTACACAAACCCAATAAAAGAGCTGGCCAGTGTCTCTACTCCTATGTCATAGTTAAACTATGGAACAATTTACCAAATAATATTACCAGTATAGATAATACCAAAACGTTTAAGCTTACACTAAAAAACAACCTACTCAACTCATGGATGTGCCTGTGTCCTACAACCAACATCTAACCCCCACCTTCCTATTTTTCTTTCTCTCTCCTCTCATCCCTCTCTCTAACCTCTTAATCATCCTACTAACTTTAATTTTTCTCCTTTCACCCCCTCATATCTTTCCCTCTCTCTTTACATTCCCTTCTCACTAATTCTTAACTTCTTAATATAACACATCACACAATTTCCCTAACACCTTATCCTTACATTTAAACTTCACTTTTACTTCTACCCTTTTACTCCTTTCACCTGCATTAATTTCCTTAAAGATTAACCCTTCCTCTCTAGAACCATCAAATGTTTGTGTTTTTCTAATGGTAATAGTCCAACCTATTTATTCATATTTTGTAAAAAATATATTTTATGTGATGTTAATTTTTTCTATCCAAAATTTTAATTAATGTATACTTTCTCTACCTCTTGCTATACCGCATGCATCTAGCCAATGCTATTTATAATTTCAAGTTATATGTTTATTGTTACTGTCAATGTTTTTAATCACTGTTGGAGCTTTTCTCCCCAGGCCTCTGCTGAAAATAGTTTTCTGACCCAGTCGGACTTTCCCGGTTACCAAATGTCAATAAATAAATAAATAACATAAAACAAAGCCGTTAAGGCAAGAAGTGTCACTGTTAGAAGAGTATAGAAGAGGGAATGGATCAACAAAATATTTAGAAAGATAGATGTGATAAAAGCAGTGGGCAATATTAGAACAGATCAGGATCTATCATACACTGTTGCAAATAATAAACTAAAGACATCAGTTCAGACAGGAAAAACTTAGAAGATATGCAGATAAGTATAAAAGAAAAGTACAAAATAAGCACTATCATACACTAATGCAAATGATAAACTAAAGATATCACCACAGGCAGAAAAACTTAGAAGATACCCAGATAACTATAAAGGAAAACTACAAAATAAGCAATTCATTGATGACCCAAAAACGTTTTATAGATAATTGGGAAAATAAAGCAAAAGGAATAGTAACGTCACCAAAAAAGAAACAAAAAGAAGAAATAGACACATTTTGGAGAAATATCTATGAAGACCCTGTGGAACATAACAAAGAAGCTGAATGGAGAGAAGTAAAAGAAACAGTAAGAAATTCAAATGTACAGGATATGAAATGGGATGAAGTAATGGCCATAGAAATTGAAAAAATTTAAGAAAAGCTGCTAAGTGGAAAACCCCAGGCCCACATGTAGTATCTAACTTCTGGCTGAAAGTAATGACATCTTTAAACAAAGATTTAGCTCTGAGTAAGAACTACTTATATGCATACCCCGAACAGACACCAAGCTGGTTAACAACAGGAGAAAAGATGCTCCTCTTAAGAGAGAACCTGCAGTCTATCCTAAAAACTATAGACTAATAATTTACCTTCCAATGATATATAAACTAAATACTGGAATTAATGCTAGTGGAATTAATAGTCATTTAGAAGAAAGCTCAATCATGGCAATAGAGCAAAAGGGTAACAAAAGCATGTCATACAGAACAAAGGATCATTTGTTGTTAAAGGAAAACTCCACCTTCTTCTATAGTTTAACTCAACTCTTTGGTTACTTTTCTCCCTACAATATGATTGCAGTACTGTGTAGGTAAAAAAAATGGCTTCAGAAGGCAACCAGTAGTTTTAAAGTGCATAAAGAGCTTTTCGTTTAATAAAATCAAATGTCTTCAGATGCAAACATTCAAGGTACAAGTTTCAGTTAAATAAAATACCAGGAAGTGCTTGAGCCTATCAGCTCACATGCTGTGATGACATCAGCAACAATAGTTAACCCTTCCTGTTCTACACACTATGAAAACATCTGTTTAAAACTAAAACAATGCTGACAACCATGAACAAGGAAGATTGAAGCTATGGTTTAAAAGTAAAGTATGCTGATAGGTATACTTTAAAGAACAAGAGCAACCAGTTCGGCTTTGTTAAGGGCAGATCCTGCCTCTTAAACCTGGTCGATTTCTTTGAAACAGTCACCAAGGCCATTGACAAGGGGAAGGTGGTCCACACAGCCTACCTGGACCTCGCAAAAGCCTTCGATACAATACCCCACTCGGGCATTATAGATAAGCTCACCAGCTTAAATATAAACCCCTATGTCACTAGATGGGTTGCAAACTGGCTCAAGGACAGAACCCACATGGTTAGAATAGCTGGAGCCATGTCAGACTCCAAACCAGTTACAAGTGGCGTCCCACAAGGCTCAGTCCTGGGACCTCTCTTGTTCGGCATATATTTCTCGGAGGTACAGGCCAACATGGAAGGACTGTGGTTGACCAAGTTCGCAGATGACTGCAAACTGGGCCATAATACACTCTCCAGCCGACACAAGCATCCTCCAAAAGGGCCTCATAGAAACAGACAACTGGTGCCAGAGCCATGGCCTCAAGCTAAACGCCAAAAAGTGTATAGTCATCCCCTTTGGCAAAAACAAAGTGCCCACAAATTACCACATAGGTGGTAATCCATTAAGTACAGAAGAAGTAATTAGGGACCTGGGGACCCAAGTTGATAGCAATCTCTCATTTGACAACCACATGGCCAAAGTGGTTAGAAAAACATTTTATATAGCCCACCTAATCATGAAGGGATTCACATCTAGATCAGGGGAGGTCATCGTGTCTCTTTACTCATCCCTCATCAGGCCCATAATTGAGTACAATGCCCCTTTTGGGATGTACCTTACCAGACACCTGCAGCAACTGGAAAGACCCCAAAAGTACCTCACCAAGAGGATCAAGGGGCTCAAACAGATGCCGTATGCTGCCCGGTTAAAGAAACTCCAGCTATACTCAGTGGCATACTGCCTGCTCAGAGGCAATCTGTGCCTGACATATAAAGTCATGTCCAACCCGGAATTAATGGACATGCTGCACCTCAGAAAATCCAAATCCCATTGAGCTACGCGCTCGAGGGACTTGAACCTCAGCACTGAAATAAATAGGACATGCTGGAGGGACAGATTCATAACCCAGAGGCTCCCTTCACTCTGGAATAAAATCCCAGTCCAGGTTAGGCAGAGTCCCTCATTGACTCTCTTCAAGAGGAATCTTGATGAGTGGATGGGAGATCGTAGGTTTACCCCGGGTATCACTTCTGTGTCACTGTTAGACAGAGGCACAGTATACTAACCTCGAAAAAGAGCATAGCAAAATTAATTTAAAATGGGTGGCGAAAGCCATACACACTCTGGCTAGGCTTATAAATGCCCTAGGGCAGATAGCCTAGTATGAACCTATGAACCTTTATGAAATAATAAGGTTACCTAGAAGGAATTACTATTACACTGCTGAAATTCTGCACTACAAACTTTTTTTGCACTACAAACTTGTTTTACATTTCATACTGGTTCATACCTAATCACCTGGCCCAGAAAAATAACTCAGTTGGCAGTTTGAGAAATAAATTTAGGCATCATTAACAGTGACTAAAATTACCATACAAGAAATTAACTTGATGTTAGTACATAATTTTAACTAGCTATGATGACTAGAACTACACTTGTCACTATTTACTTCCTTTCCTCACTAATTTATTGCACTCCCATCTTTACTAACTTCCAGGCATCACAAAAAGCAAAGCTTTAACAATGCTAAATTTGCAGCAAATACCCCTTTCAGATACCACCACTGTACAACACTAAGAAGCCTAAACTGGTTATAACTACCCCATCAACTAACACATACACAGCTTCTTACCACCTACAAAATTATCCAGCATCCATCTTTTTGTGCAGCACTTAATACCACTGTATACAATTATGTTCCCACTCAGTCATTATGATCAGTCACCACAACTCTTGTCTGTCCACAAAACTATTAAATGCTGGACATTGTACTCGTACCATGCTGCTAAGGGCAGGAACTCATCTGTATCTGTCAGGTCAATACCCTCCCTCCAGTCCTTTAAAACCATTCTGAAAGATTGTCTAACCAAAATATGTCTCTGGTTTTCTCAACCCCAGGATAAACTATATTCCTGAATATGAACAAGTACCTGTTCATACCTTACACCTCCTTACTTCCCCTTCTGCAATTATTTTTTTCTCCCCTGATTCTCTATCTAAATTTGTCATATCCCTGTTTTTTCTCACCTCATATTGCAATTCCTATTTGTATTATACAACCTGAGTTTAAATTCTCTAAACTGTTTAACATTTCTCTAAATATCAAATCTTTGTCATATAAGCTGTAACTATTTTTAACCGCATAAATAAATAAATTCCACTATTAGGGACCATAGCTCAGTGTAACAAGTTACTTATAAGAACAGAAATGGAAGAGTTTATACATTTCATCTCAGGTTAGTGCTACCCATAAAGGATGAATGTATAAATAAATTTCATTCTTTAAATGGAGGATTTCTTTAGGGCAATTAGTGCATTTAGCTGATTTAAGGCTGGCAAGACTTGTGTTGACATTGTGGAACTATGTTGTGATTGCAAAGACGAAACAGAACCCTCATCACTACTTGCTGGTTGCAGTAAATCATTCAGTCCACTGTTTGCTAAGATTGTCAATTAATTCTAATAGTAAGAATATAGTTGGAAATTTTAAACATGATGTGATGAATCTCGTGCTGAAAAATGTCTGCTTTAGAACTTGGTGTTCTAACAACTAATTGTCAAACTTTGATTCATTTTCATACAGAAAAAGAATCTATCAGTAATTTGCAGAGTATTTAAAACAGAAAATAGCACGTGCTTTAAGTATAATAATTGAATATAACATAAAAATGGAGGTCCAGCACACTGCAAATTGATCAGTTGTTTGTTTACTTTTGTTAAATATTGGTGATGACAAAAATTGTTCCATATGCATAGTAATTCATTAAGTACTAAGAATAAAGGAGCTTCCTCATTAAAATTAATGATGTATTATCAATGAGTTGGGCACTGTGAAGTAATTAAGAGATAATTTTGGTGTGGTGGTAAAATTTAAAAAAAATAATGCCTCTCAGATATCATGATTAACAATCATTTATCTGATATAGACTCAGCAATTTTAAATGGTCAGATCCATTTTTTTAGATATTTAGATATGATCTACTCTTTTTTTCTTAAAATAAGTATATCCAGCTCATGAGCACATTATTATATTTATGCATTCTTATTTCATAATAATTATCACTACTTATCAGTTCATTGAAATTATGGATGTTTACAACTGTTACCCATGTCCAGAAAGGTGCCCCAGTATTAGATATAAACAATTATAGACCAATTAGTCTATTAGTCTATTTTCTGACTCTGCCTACTTGGCCTTATACAGTCACTGAAATTAAATGTACAAACAAGTATTGGAAAAAGATCTGTGAATATTCAGTGGAACTGTGACAGCCCACCACTTTACCAGTAATCAAGGAGCTTCAGTCCTCACCACTGGCAACAGTGGGGAACGTACACCAAAAGGATGACCAGGTACACACACAGTATTTCCAGATGCAGCTCTCTGCATCAAATGCAATTTCTGTTAAGAGCACACAGAGACCACAGTCAGTTCGGGCATGGTTTATCCCTCTTTCTCCTGATCCCCAATAAGACTCCCCACTGGCACAGCTATAGGGTTGAGAACTCAGGTAAGTGGCCAAGCCAAGACCTCCAACACTGACTCTGCCCTATCAGTGCTTTGTGTCCCTGCCCAAATAGCTGACACACACGCTGTTGGAGATTTGTTTTACACACACATACAGACACATCTGGGAAAGGCTGGCACAGGTTTACTAGCTATGCCCCCTTTTGCCCAGACTATAAGGTAGATATCACTGCCACCAACCAACTCCTTATTAGCTACTTTAATGCCCCTTAACAAATGGTGTCCAATCTTATTGTGTAATATTAATATTAATACAAATGGTAGTTTGACCAAGAGCAAGGCTGTTAGGAATGGCCCACACAGTGTCACCAAATAAATATGCAAATACTCTCAAAACTTAAATATCTCTAGACAGATCAGTCACAATGAAAGGTTTAAATATATTTAATAATAAATAATAAAAGAACAAGAAAATGCTCAGTATATATTCACAGTGACATCAGAGTTCAAAATCACAGAAAATATTTAAAGCAACATTGCAGGACAGTCTCAAATAAATAAAGAAAATTATCTAAACTAAGCTTTCGTATATTCCTGACTATATCCAAGAGAATTGTACTATTCCCTAGAAACTTACTTCATCAGAGCAAGGCAGATGTGTGGTGAATAGTTCATCTAGTTGTTGTTGTCAGGTCCAAAACAGAACACAGAATGCTCTGTCTCACTCAGACCCCCGGATTTACTAATCTTCCGTGCAGGACTAGCTTAGTCCTGCACGGAAGCGACCATTTAGGAGCAGGATGGCAGCGTGCCATGCATATTAATGAGGCACGCTGCCCTAGCTCCTAGGCTTACATAGAGTGTGTAAGAGTGCAGGAGGCATGTCTGAGAGCAGAGGTCTCAGAATAAACATGCCCCTGCAATGTAGAACAGCAGAAAGGGGTATGCGATGAGTGAGCCCGCTCACAGGTGTCCGCATATCCTCACCAACAGTCCCCTTGTGTATAACAGCAACAGAATGTAGAAATAAAATGAAGAAACCCTTTTTTATTTTTAAAATCTGATTACAGCTAACCATAGGTGCTCGGGTGTGCCCATCGCTTAGCTACGGTTAAAGCAGTTTAAAAGGCTGAAGAGGATAACAAGGAAGATATAAGCAAATGAAGCAGCATAGCAATAGTGTAGTGGGCAGAACATTCGCCTGACGAGCAGGCATTCCCGGTTCGAGTCCCACTGCAGCACATTCCATTTTACATGGCAAAGCACGTTATGACCAATATTTTTGTTGCATAACCCACTAAATAACATATATTTATGAACTGGATTACTGCAATAAATGCACATGTGAGGTGTCAGTGTCATAATGAATAAGGCACTAGTAAGCAGGTTTAAGCACAAATAAGCAGCAGTAAGCATATTTAAGCATTAGTAAGAGGCCTTAAGGCCATTTGCGTGACGGTAAGCAATGCCTACACTAGCTAAGCAATTCTAAAGCTAACTCTCTGTAAGCAGATGTAACGGCAGGTTAGCAGTGCTTACCATCATGCAACCCTGCTTACAACTGCTCAAAAGTGCCTTAATCACTGTGTATCCAACGGCCCTTGTTCTGCCCATCAACAAAATAAACAGCCATGCAGGTCTCGCACCCAGGACCCTATATACCATAGTCTCAGTAGTTATCCACCAAGCCATCACAGAAGTACAGAAGAATGAGGTAGTAGCAAACAAGTCCTCACCATAGTATAACCAAGCTGAACCTGTGAAAGGCATCAGTATACAGTCATATGTGCCATAACCCACTACATAACATAAATATGTGAACAGGAGTACAGCAGTAAGCCCAGAAGTGAGGTGTAATTGTAATAGAGTGTTGAAGTCCCCAATAAAACACAAGGCCCCCATAGAATGTACGTACACATTAATCATGGATACCAGACATACATATAAGGTGTAATGAATAATAACACAATGCCAAAAAGGCATTATAATGAAACTCTAATGTAAGCAACGCTAAGCATTGTACAGGCCAGCTTAGGAGGTGTGAACAATTTGTAGACCAGCTAACTCATTGTGCACAGTGGTATACCCCTTTAAACAATGCCAACCCTAGGTAAGCAGGTTTGCCCACAGCTTAGGCTTTTCAAAACTGGCCAATCACAGAAAAGTGCGGGAAATCAGCCCTACTTAAACTCAAGAGGCGGGAGTACATCTCATAACTGGTTGTAGCTTCCCCTTCCAGACACTATGGCAGTAAGGGGAGAAGGTGTGCGCTTCCGGGAGCAGTGCTGGTGCATCCAGGAGTCCAAGGTCATGGCAGGACTCCTAGTTAAAGACCATACTCATAGACTGTTGCAGGGCCAGTACCAGGGCTCCCAATATAAGACGGAGGCCTGGGACCATCTCGCCCTTGACCTCACCCATGCCACTGGCATAACCTGAACTGGTGAGCAGGTCAGGCACCACTATCCCTACCTGAAGTGGCGTAAGGGGGAACTCTTAGAGAAGTGGCTCCAAGAGGCTAGAGCAGCAGGGGATGTTCCAGCCATGTGTAAGTAACACCCCAGTATGTGTGTAATAATTGCCAGCTCAGATATATCATGGATAGGTATGGCTAAATATTCCTCTTATGTCCCCCACAGCTGCAATGGAGTGGGCCATGAACCAGAAGGCCCACATCTGTCGCATGGCGAGGTTGCGACGTGAGGCAGGTCAGTAATACTTGTGCATTTACTGTCATAGGAAATAAAACTAAAAGTAGTAGTAAATCAGTTGCCTGTATAAAACCAGTATTGTTCAAGGCGAGTACTGCATACACTAGAGATTATGGCAGGAAGAGTCTCATATTGTTTGTATGTCAATAAAAGTGTAATATCCTGACAAAACAGGTCTAACTGCTGGTCTGCATGTGTGTATACTGGTATCATATGGTAATGTAGATTTGCAATCATGTAATAGTACTGTTGTATTAAGCACTGTTACCCACACCGTACACCATAAATTGAATGCGTAGGAATGCCTGTATATGACAGGTGTAATCCCCTGAGGCCATTTAGTACAACTGAGAGACACAGACAGTAAACAGGGAAAATGCAGACAACAAAAACCTAATAGCACATGTAACTGAGATGTGAACTGTTGTTTTTTTTAGCACACTCAGCCATGGTTCGAATCCTGCCAGTGGTAGTAGTCTGCATACAGAATCATACCCCACAACTGTACAGATATGTCCAGAATGTCTATTAAAGTAGCCCATATCTATTGCCTATCAACCCGTCCCCCTGGGAAATTAGTGGGATGATCCCAGAAGTATAGGCAGCAAACAGGACATACAACTGATTGGCACACATCTATGACAACAAATCTGGCACACTAGCAACTCCCCAATACCTTATGTGACTAAGACTCCACGTTTGTCCCATTTACACCCCAACTTGTTAAGCTGTGGTCAGAGTGTGTACAGTAACAGAGTGAGATGTATGTGTATAATAGTAATGTGGAACCTGGTACTGTGTGTGGGAACATTCAGGTAGTGCTAATAAACATTCCTTCCACAGGTCTGTCAGATACCAATACTGTGCCCAGAAATACAAGAATGATACGCAGTTGCTCTGAATAATGAGATATTACACATCACTATTGCCCACACTGTCCTACAACATATAACTGTGTAGGAAATGTATAAGAGTGTTGTTATACAAGGTTAGAATGCAAAAGCACAGGGGATTAATAAGACAGAAAGCAGATAGGAGATATACAGCAATATCTATAGAGCAGACACAACTGTGATGGACAGTGTTTAGGCTGTAGTAGACACAGCCATGGTCTGAATCCTTTGAGTGGAATTAGGCTGCATACAGAATCATACCCCACAACTGTACAGATGAGGCCAGAATGTCCAGTATATGGGCCCGGGTCCCCTTGACTTCATCGACACGCCGAAACACCGACGCTAAGAAGACCGACACGAGAAGACCGACGAGACAGATGATCGACAATGTGAAATCCTGACAGCCGAAACACCGACATGGGCAACGTGTGAGCGCAAGTCGGTAAGTGTGCGATAGTGAGGGATTTAGCATTAGGGAGCGGACAGGTAAGTGTGTGCTAGTGATGGATTTAGCATTAGGGAGTGGACAGGTAAGTGTGTGCTAGTGAGGGATTTAGCGTTAGGGAGCGGACAGGTAAGTGTGCGATAGTGAGGGATTTAGTGTTAGGGAGCGGACAGGTAAGTGTGAGATAGTGTGGGATTTAGGGTTAGGGTGTGGGAAAGGTGAGTGTGTGGTAGTGACGGACTTTAGGTGTAGTGGTGGGTTAAGTGAGTTAGGGTTAGGGTGCGGGTAGGGTAAGTGTGCGATAGTGATGGAATGTAGGTTTAGTGGCGGGTTAAGTGAGTTAGGGTTAGGGTGCGGGTAGGGTAAGTGTGCGGTAGTGTCGGACTTTAGGGTTAGGGTTTGGGTTAGGGTTAGTGCATGTATAGTTGTGTGTTATGTGTAGTTTACATTTTGTGTGTCGGTGTTTTGGGTGTCGGTGTTATGGTGTTCGGTTTTGTGAGTTGTCGGTTTTGTGCGTTTTTGGTGTCGTTGTTTTGAGTGTCGGGTTTGTGGCGTGTCGGTGTTGTGATAGGGATCCATGGGCCCATATCTGCTGCCTGTCCCCCTGGTAAGTCTGTGGGATGATCCCAGATGTTCAGCCAGCAAACAGGGAATACAAGTGATTATCGAACATCTATGAGAACACACCTGTCACTGTAGCAACCCCTGAAACTGTTAGGAGAGTAATAATTCAAGTATGTCCTATGTATACTCCCATGCCATCAAGCTGTGACCAGAGTGTGTACAGTAACAGAGCGAGATGTATGTGCATAACACTAATGGGTAATCCAGAACTTTGAACTCTGAACAGTCAGGTAGTGCTAACAAACATTGCTCCCACAGGTATGTTGGATACGAACACTGTGCTGAGAAATACAGGCCATTATAACCTGTACTGGTACTGTTCACTTTGGTATTGTAGGGAATTGTGAGTGTTGCAGTTTCTCTGAATAATAAAGTATCACTGGTCACTGGCACCCACACTGTGCTACATAATATAACTGTCTAGGAAAACATGTATATGTGTGTGTCAGGCTAATAAAAGTGGAAGAGGGCAATATCCTAGATATGTCCCGGCACACCAGCATGTGTTCCACACATGTTCAGAGTCTGTGCAGAAAGAGTTGGATAGCATAGTGCAAAACATCAACCCAGAGTCTGGGAGTATGTGTAGAAACAGTTAGTAAGTGTTAACAAACATTCCCTCCACAGGTATACCAGGTAAGAGGTGTATACTGCAGGTAAAACCAGGTGTAACGATGACAACAGCCATATCACTGTCTAAACTATGGCAATAGGGTGGTGTAGTAAGACTTGTAAGGTACAGATAGCACTGACTAGGAAAGTAATGTTGACTACAGGAATATACTAGTTGTTAATTGACATCTCCCCCCCCCCCACCTTTTCTCCAACAATAATCAACATGTCCACCCCACCCGTTATGTAATGACTCTTATAATGTCCAATTGTTTGATAAATATTGCATGGTTCCCATGCATGTGCTATATTGAATAATTCCAACATTGGTGCCATGGTGCCATCAATGTACCTGCATGCTGTTCTTATTACCACTGTGGTCCCATATATGCATGTGTTCTGTTTGCTATGCAACTGTTCTGTATCTGGTGTCTGGGTTAATGGGAATATCTATGCATGCTGTTGTACCTAACCCTGGAATGTGTTGACTATTACTAACCCACAGATGATGAAATCTAAACATTATAGCACGCTTGGGAAGGCCGGTCCTAGTGGACCCACCTGTCCCACCTCAGCTGGCCATGGCACCGGGCACCAGCATGTCTGGGGTCCAACCCGGGACCTCCCTGTCCATTGGTCCTGCACCACCTTCAGGTGGAACCGATGGGGCTCGCCCCCTCCTGGGAGTTGGCATGGACAGGCACCTGTCCCCCATCACCAGGTCGGGGTTGTGGTGTGTAGAGAAATCAGTGAGCAGTTTGGTGATATTCTACTCCAGCTCGAGAGCCGCATTTTGTGATTAAAGAGTCACCCTGGTTCTGCGACTCAGCCCCCAGCACAGCCACCTTCGGGGCTGTGAAGGTGCACTGGTGACTGCCCATGGGTGGGGACCTCAGTCCTACCGTTACCACTAGGGGGCTTGTGAGCTTCCGATATCCCAACACCCCTCCCCATCAACGTGTTTACCCCCACATGTCATATACCGCCCCTGTATGTGTCTTGTTTGTCTTGTCTGTTAACCTACTCATCCTACCTCCCCAAATATACCTACTACCCCTCCCCAACATCCCACTCTCACCTGAAAAAAAAAGTGCAATCTGTTCCCACAAAAAAATCTCTCCCCAGACATAGCTGTCCATTTTGCACAAGTGTCCACTAGACACATGTAATCCGGTCTAATAGGCATCACAACTTATTATTGTTATCCTCACACCTTTCCCAGGGGTTTGAGTGTCCAAATCTACCTCCAAATGCAGTGTATACACACAGCTGTTGCTGTAAAAGAAATGGGTAGCTATGGACCTTCCCTACACCCTTCCTGCACATCCTTGGCTATTTTCCCTACTGAGTTTTTCTCTTTGGCCCCTTTTTTCACCACTTTCCTATCAACCCCATTTTCTTTTCTTTTAAAGAAATTAGCTTGGGGATAAGTGGTAGTAAGCACTTTTAAGAAGCAGTAAGTGGGTTTAAGCCTGTTTGCGTGGGGGTAAGCAATGCCTACAAAGGTTAAGCAATTTAGAAGCTGAGTATAAGAAACTGTAACCGGAAGTTAGCAGTGCTTACCTCCGTGCAAACCCGCACAAACCTGCTTACAACTGCTTTCAAGTTCATCAATCACTCTGTATCCAACAGCCCGTGTTCTGCCCAGCAACAAAATATACAACCTCTGCAAGTATCGAACCCAGGACCCTGCACACCATAGGCAAAGTGATTTGCCACTAAGCCATGCCAGATATACATAAATCTGATGTTGTCAGAAACATATCATCCAGCCCAGTCATGCAACAGTAGAGAGAATGTATACTAACATTTAGATCTATGTGTGTGTGTGTTAATATATTAATATCTAAACAGATACAACATATCTGTATATGTAGATATATATATATATATATATATATATATATATATATATATATATATATTTTTTTTTTAGAAATATATAGACATATATGAACATATATAAATGCAAATGCCTACACCAACACATATATATGTCTACACCTATATGTTGACATATACACAGCAAGTTACATATATGAATGCAGATATATATCTATGTAGGTATATACGGACATAGTTATGTATATATAAGCAGATATATATATATCTGTATAGGTATATATGACCATACATCTGTAGATAGCAATGGTAGAGTAACAAAAACATATATGTGCACATGCACTGTTAATGGGGTTGAGAGGCCCCAAACAATATACGTCTTGTACGAATAGGCATACCCCCACAGCCAAACACATCCACCCTGCAATACACTACCACGTGTTGCAGGTCCCATAACCAGGACCTGACACGACATGGGCACAAGATGTTAACAGTGCTACATCCCACCTGTACAATGTCAGGCTGGTACTGGTAACATATAATGCAGTACAGTCTGGCTCCCATAGGAAATCTAAAATGTGGAAGCTATCAACATCCACAGGATACATATACACAGACACATATATGCAGATACAGATATATATATATATATATATATATATATATATATATATATATATATATATATATATACACATGTACATGTGATGACACATACACATGCAGAGATATGTACAGTAAGATACATATGCAGATGGTGCACACAATATGGAACAGCCCCTACGCCTACAGTTAACACCTTAACAACTGGACACTGTATGGGCCACCCATACAAATGACAATCGTTGCCTGCAACATATACCCACAGAGAGGTCAGAGGAAAAAACATCACACACAGGTTTTCAGAAATGGAAAAACTTTATTTGTGTACTATTACAGTTCTATATGCCATGTCATATAGCTGTTCAGACACTGACACCCATATAAACAGAGTAATGCAGCTGTGAAACAGTTATACTAATACAGTAGTCTGGAAAGGTTGACAACTGTTGTTGTCCAGGCCAGGGCCTTCAAATTGTACAATAGTAAAGATAGACTGGGCCACAGCATACCAAACAATCAACAGTAAGTAATACAGGTGTATAGTTCAGCAGCCTCCATCTACACTCTGTACAGAGTCACTAGGTGGTAAAGACTTCAGCTGACCAAGTGGGATGCAACTGTTACATAACAAGCCATAACTGACACCATCACAAGCACAGTGACAAACAGAACAGTCTGTATGGCAGCAGGCAATAGGCCTGCATTATCCCAATTTATGCAAGTAATGTAAAATAGGTGAAGTGTGTGGTACTGTACATTCAGATACCTTAAGGCAGCTCACCCCAATACCCCCACATTTTGTAACAGCCTAGGTCATTTATGGTGCACCCCCCCACACACACACAATAATACAGGGCCATATACCACTGTTACATACACTGGCCTCTGGAGTGCATAAGGGCACATATGTATCGTGTTGGTGAAGCCCATACATATATGGCCCCAGCCCCACCTTATGTGTGGGGGATACAACAGCAGTGGACTGATGGCAGCAATGGCAGTGTGATATACTCACAGCCCACTACAGAACAACCCCTGACAGCATGTCATATGTGCAAAGCTTGTTATGTAGGTGGGGGATAGAGGCTGGAACACAGGCCCATATGTGGAAAACTATTGCCATACACTAAGCAAGTTGCTGGTGTTACAGGTTAGTCTGCAACATACCCTTAGTTAGGGAATTGAGGTTAGAAACATAAATGGATGTAGCCATGTACTGATAGCACTCAACACACACACTGCCAGTGAAATATCTGACACAGAACCTGTGTGGTGGACAGACAAAACATGATAGGCACACCTCTGGCCACCAAGAGGATAGGCCCACAGTTGAGAGCTATGCAGACAGACTGCATTCCAAGGTAAGCTAGTATGTACACACACACACCCTGTAACACCAGTACTATACAAAGCATAACACAAATCTACTCACACTCTGTCTGTAGTTCTGGAACCTCCTACAAATATGTAGCTGGCCTGAGTGTGGCAGTTCTCCTGTAAGAGGCATTGCTACCTGCTGTCTGTAACACTGATGCCCACACACAGGAAGGGTGTCCATCACACAGGAAAGGTAAAGGAACCATGCCCACATGATGTAGGGGATTTATAGTAGGTGGTTGCCATGACAGTGGTAATTGGGAAGTGCTACACAGCAAGCTGCATGCAGTTAGCAAGTGTAGGACACTGATTGGTGCAGAGGCCATCATCTGATCAAGTGCATCACCTACTAAAGCCAGGCTGCAATCTAGTCAAAGCAGCTCAATCCATTCACTGGAGAGAAAGGGAGAGAGAAAAGACGAAAGCGGGGAAAAAAAAGCCGAAGCTCTTCAAACTAACAGCTGAAGTTGCAGGCATTTAGCCAGCTGCCTTTCAACAAAAACTCATTTCCACAACAAGTGTGTGAAGTATATGTACATGTATTAGAATGTAGTACCTGGTCCATCATAATGGGATAGATGATGTGGAATGAGTTATCTGTGCCATCAGGCGTTGTGATGATGTTCAACTGAACAACTGCTATGGACAATAGCGTCTGTCCCTGTGGGTAGTGGGCCATAGCTGTTAACTGTGCAGGTCAGCATTGACAGACAAGATGTGAGCCGCCATATTGTGTGTTGTGTAATGGGAAGTATGCATATTACGTGGCCAATAGCTGGTGGTGGAAGTAATGCCATTATGATGGACATGTGGGAGCCACGGCCCACCGCTGGCAGGATACTCAGGTAAATCTGTAATGTAGCATGCTGGAATGCCATAGGTGTGTAATAGGGTTACCTGCAATCAGGTTCCACATATACCCCACTAATGTCAGGCTATGTACATATGTGGCACCTGTCTGTGTTTTAGCAAGGCTGAACAGTGCAGCTGTGCAGGAAGGTGCGAGATTGCGCAGCTGATGTCTGAATCTACCCCACATATAGGTATGCATATGTGTACATATGTCACATATATAATATATAAAGATATATATGCATATCAGCATGTATGCCCAGAAATATACATATACCCATGTGTAGACATATATATGTGCACATATATACATCACATATACCTACACATATATAGATATATACCTATATGCACATGTCTACATTTGTACAAACACACACACACACACACACACACACACACACACACACAAACATATATGTATGCAAAGACATGTCCCCTATATCACTACCACAGTGATGTGAGCTATGTGCGAGGCAGCAGCACACATAGCAATACACACAGATATCTACAGCTGGAAGTGCGTGCACCATGGACGGGTATGTCACATGTTACTCCCTTGTTGGCACCAAATTGCCCTTGTCTGTGAAGTATGCAATGGGAATATGGGGAAGTATGACAGGTACGCATGTAGAGGTGGTCAGGATTGCTAGATATAGGGGACAGTCTACAGGGGTGGTATGTGACACATGTGGTGGGTAAACACCATGGATGGTGTGTGTGGTTTGTGATGTGGATGTCCCATAGTCCCAAATATGGGCACAATGAGAACAAGCCTCCCACCCACTGCCACTCACAACAGCAGTCCATGTCCTGAAAGTGCCTGGTCTGGAGGCTGAGCAGGAGGAGCATGATGGCTGTGTGAATGTATACTGGGTGCCGTAGACTGATGTAGCACATCCCTCATGTGTCTGTGGAGCCCAGCCTGGAACAGACCCTAGACTTGAGCTCAGGGGACAGGAACATGTCTGTGTGTGCCCGGGGGGGGGCAACATCCCCTGGATGGTTCCACCTGATGGTATTGCTGTAACAGTACATGGGGAGGCCCGAGGTTGGGACAGACGTGATGTGGCTAGGTATCATGGGCAGATGGGTGTGGAGAGATGGATCAGCTGGCCAGTAGAATATATACATGTTATTGTGTCACTGTTATAGAACATTTGTTGGTAGTAATAGTCTACACAATCCCAGTACATGTCCAACAGCGTGCATAGATATCCCAAATAATACAGACTGTCAGATGTGCAGCAATCTCAGAGCAGCCATACCACTGGCATATATGTAACCACAGTGGCCCTGACAATGGCATGCAGGTGAATAGCCTGTAACCGGCCAGCAATAAGTGTCCACACAGGGGACGTGGCTACAATCACATAGCAGAAGGTGTGGTACAATACAAATTCTGTCCAAACAGTAGTTAAGCTGTAGCCATACGTAATGAGTTGTGTGTACAGTCTGTTGAAGCTGATATGTTGGGGGGGGGGTGACAGAGAAGTGTATTACGAACTGTGGTAACCTTGCTGTATGAGTTGCTCAGACCTGTTTCCATCTTTATGTCTTTCAGCCAAGATGGCACATGCATGGTTGCCCACCTATTCCAATGCTGAGAATGATATGTTGATAGCACACATAATCCAGCAGTTTCTACTGCTGTTTGGCAGGCACACACATGAGCAGCAGGAGTGGACTGTCCTGTGGAACAACCTAGTCCACAGGGTCAATGATGCCAGACCGCACAACCACAGTTATGAGCAGGTCCAGTATCATTGTACTGACCTGTTTCGCAATGCCCATTGGCATGCTGCTACAGTCCGGAGGGATCACCTTGCCACAGGGGAGGGGGCCATGCCATCCATCCCCCCTGACACGTGTGGAGGAGCTCCTGGCAAGCCTCGTGGCACCTGCCCATCCAGACCGCCACCAACCACTGGACCCCTTCGTGGAGGTGGGTGTCACCCATACACTGGCCGAGGATTGTGCAGGTAAGGACACAGTGCACATCAGTAGACTAATGTTGTGTAAACATCCACATCGGTACAGGTATATCATGCATATCTGACATGTCATAGATATATTGTGTTGCTGCATTGTAGTGCTAAACAGATGTCCAGATGTGGTAGTATGGTGAGAATTTATCATTGATATATGGTAGTACTGCACCCAGCCTGTAGCAGTGCCACAGGTGTGGCCACTGACATTGCATCTCTCACCCTCTTATGTAGGTCCCTCCGGGATAACAACAAGGCAGCAGCCTGTAGCTGGTGAGTATGTTTTATATAGATGCATGCCAACAAACCGGGCATGTAATGGTGATGGTATATTCCATGCACACATCTAACACACCTACCCTGAATGCATGCTGTGCATGTGCATGTATTGTTGCTGTGAAATGCACGGTCTCACAGGGATGACCATGATGGAGCATTGGAAGGGTATGTCAGATACCTGCATGATAACTAACATCCTGTCATTGCAGAATGTGTCCACAAGGAGTAACGTACTGGTGGTAGACATGGCCTACAGCAGTGACATTTTCTGAACAACACCCATATACAGTGCAACATCAGTGTATATACCTGTAGGACAATGGCAACTGCTGCAAAGATACACTATGGCATAAGACATTACAGTAGTCCACATTACCAGCTGGGTCTAGGCCGCAACATGTGGTGTTCAGTGTATGGGACACTGCAAAGTGACACACATGTGTAGGGTTTACCTGTCATGCATCTGCATAAAAGCTGAGGGAGAGGGGGTCTCAGCATGATACACCAGTGCACTGCAGCAGGGATCCTAAGGATGGTAGGAATGGCTCTATCTGCACATAGTCAGGTTCAGGACCTATGGCAGACGTAACCCTACCCACCCAGCAATAGTGATGGCAGTGTGTGAACACTATGGGATGTGCACATGAGTAGACCTTGCAATCATGCAGAATAGAGGGACATGTGTAGGGTAGACTGAATATACACTGGCAAATGCAGATGGCCCATGCTGGTATATCCCTTCCAGGAGCAGTGACTGCTGTGGTACACACAACAAGAGGTGTGATATATCATCATGATAAGGGTGTGCACACATATGCCCACATGGTGTGTATGCATTGTGGTCAGCAGCCACACACCTAACACAATTTGTAGACACTGCATGTGAAAGTACAGGACATATGTCACATACCGGGCTTGTGCACTGCTAAGATATGCGGTGATGTGGTCCCATGGCAGATCAAGGATGTGTGTGTAAAATCAATAAAGGTGTGTACACCCCCCATAGCCATGGTATGCTCTGATGGTTGTCAGTGTAAGAGTATTGCAGTGGTCATACATGGTCTGTTGATGTTGACAGCTGTAAAGCAGACATCAGGCATTCACCAATGACAACAGTCCACATATCATCCCAGGTATGTGTTGCTGAAAAACATAGGGGCTGTGAGAAGTAAAGCTGACATAACTGGCACAGTACTACACATTCTGCAATGGGTTGTACACCTGTGTGTTGTGGTGCACAGTACATGGCAGGGTGCAGAACAGGTGCTCAGCAATACTGTGTACATGGGTGCAGTGGTATCCAAGGGAAGGAGAATCACCTAGTGGCATAGCACATGCATCACACATATGCATACTGTTGCTAGCATGGATTGACTATAGCTGAACTGCATGCTGTTCTGTACCATATGTTCTGCATGTTGGCAGATGGGTAATAGGAGGACTGTGTGTACTATCATTGTGCAACCTCACCTGTATGTGTGTGTGTGCATCCTGGTGGTTAGTTAGTTTGCCTGCAGGGTCCCTCTGGTGAAGTGGATGGAGGTAGATGCATGTATGATGCATGTGTGCATGTGTGTGTTTGTGTGTGTGGCCATGTATGCACATGTGTGATTGTGGGGTGTTCATACACCTGTACCTCCCTTTGGGACCATGCAGTACATGGGCATGGACTGCCACATTACACACCAGGAATACCTGTCATGTGTGTAATCACAGGACAGCAAATAGTATAATATGGTCTGTAGTATGGAACAGGCATCCAGAGGGAAGGTAGACTCCAGGTACACACTTAATATTGCAGTCAGCAGAGAGGTCACCTACAACCCAAATATGCAGCTCTACAGATGCATTGGGGAAGTACTAGTCAACACCAGGGAGTGTAGCCAAATATTGCAGGTGTCACATGATGGGCTGACACAGCAGCATATCTGGCATGTACTGAGCATTACATACACATGACACATCCGTGGGAGGTATTATGGATACAACATAGTAGCCCACACATATAGGGGCCATGCATACTGAATGACAGCAGTGACGCCATGTAAATCCACTACACACGAGTCAGGCAGGTAAAGTAGAAATAGGCCTTGTGTTGTGGCCACTTGTGTGGGCATTTAGAGGACTGTGATGTTAATGAGTGGTATCAATGTGTGTATGTTAACAAGTGTAATGCAGGATGGGGTAACACATGGACATATACGTGGGACTGTCTGTAAAGCCATGGACAGGTAGGTATTACGGAGGTGTGTGTGTGTGTGTGTGTGTGTGTGTGTGTGTGTGTGTGTGTGTGTGTGAGTGTGTGTGTGTGTACTGTTAGGTAATGCTGTACAGGTTTTAAAGTGTTTTTATTGCTTTCCCCAACAGGTGGCAAGGTGCGTCAGGGACCCTCATTCATGCTATCTGATGTAGGTGTCCATACAGACACAGATGATGATGATGATAATAATGTTGAGGCACAGGTGGGGTTGTCAGGGGGCCGACACTCTGCACCAACATTTGACATCCCCCTTTTAGCCACCCCACCCCCGCACACAGTTTCAGTGCCTATATGCACCCCATCACCAGTGGCCATAGCAGAGGGACAGCTGGCGTTCAGTGGCAGTGCACAGGAAATTGTGGTAAACATGCTTACTGTGTCCGCCCGGTCACAACAGGCATAGCCAGATGTCCGGCAGGCCGCCACATAGGTAGATATCCCAGGATGCTCGTGGTAAGGCTGCTGAACATCATGCCCCTGGCAGAGGCGACATAACTGCTACCAGCAGAAGCATGTTTCAGGCTGTCATGGCGGCGCAGGAACATATAGAACATTACCACAGACAGGGCCTGAGGCTGCAGAGGGCTGCTCTCGCATCTTCAAATGACAGTGCCCATGAACTGGCTGGTGCCATTCATGGATTAACTGAGTTCATGGATAGACAGTCTGGTGAGATGATGGCCCTCATCAGCCATGGTCTGTCCGTGCTTGAACGTGTGGTGAGAGTGTGGCAACATCCAGGTGGTCGTAGGCCAGTAATGCCAGCAGCTGGTAGTCAACATGGATGTGCCAGGACATCAAGGGGCTCCCATAGTGGCAGTAGCAGCCCTGGCAGTGCGGGGGGTGTGCTGTCCATACCACACACAGCAGGCCACATGCACGTGGTCCTGGCCAGTCTCTGGAGGGACCTGGTACCAGCGGACAAATGTCATCAGCAGGTGAGAGTAGCACATCGAGGCCTGTGCCTGGACATGCCTGCAGAACCCCTGGCAAGCACAATCCACATGTCCATGGCTGGAGGCAGTGAACTGCACACCCTTGCCAGGTATGGTCTGCAGCTGTCCATAAACACCTGTGTAGGGCAGCCACATGGCAGAACTGTGTGCATGCATACCCACACACTATGCAAACACACCTAGGGCAAACCCATACTTATACACACCACATCACCTTGGCCAGCTCCCCAGAGTACACCCCTCACCCACACACATGGTGTCAAATGTATGGCCCACCCTCAGCCTCTGGCAAACCAACACCACACCCTTGTGCATATGATAATACCTGTGCCCCATCCCTGTCATCCGTACCATCGATGCAGGGACAGGCTGATATGTTTCTGATGCTTACGGTGACTGTACCACAATACTGCAGTGTAAAATGTTGTAGGGAGTAGAGTGTGAGGCATAATTGGCAGGTACTGTAGCCATCCAGCAATGATGCCTTATAGATGTTAGTAAAACTGGTTGATTGTGGTCTCTATAATGTTATCCAATTGTGTTGTAGGTGTACATGTGTCAGCACTAGAATGCCCTGTGCATATGATGATACCTGTGCCCCATCCCTGTCATCCATACCATCGATGCAGGGACAAGCTGATATAGTTCTGATGCACACGGTGACTGTACAACAGTGTACCACAGTCCTGCAGTGTAACATGTTGTATGGGGTAGAGTGTGAGGCATATTTGGCAGGTAGTGTAGCCGTCCAGCAATGATGCATTATAGTTGTTAGTAACACTGGTTGATTGCGGTCCCTATAATGTTATCCATGTGTGTTGTAGGTGTACATGTGTCAGCATGAGGATGGTCTGCAGTCATATTGCACAACGTGGTATGTCACTGTGCTGACACCATGGCTGTGACATATCTGGGGTACAGTCGAACACATTTCACAGGTTACTACACCAGTTATTGCCTGTGCCACATGGACAGGTAGCCCACTGAGGCATGTGTGTCCTGCAACCTAGACCCATCCACATACATGAACACTGTTACTTGCCAACACTGGGACTAGACCCCTACTGAACTATGTCATGATACTGACATGTGTGGCTTACATTGCACACACCGCACAGTGTTTAGGGTGAGGTGTGTCCCAGGTTACATGGTACATGCAGAACATCCCCTGGCATGCACAGTATGCTAATGGGGGATGTAATGGGTGTATTTGGATGATACATAGTGTGACATACCATCATATATACATTTACAGACACATAACAGCCAGACACACATGTGAGATAGCAGGGCCTATCGCTGCTAACTACCTTGACCGTGTCTCCAGTGTGTTACAGGTTGGCTGCACACATCACATGCATAACTGGCTTGGATTGTGGTAACAGTTACCGGTATGATTGATGGTGACAGTGGTAACCATAACGTGGTACATGGGACATATACCTGGATATTGTACTCCCTGAAACCCATGATGACACTCTGCCATACCCACCATCACACATTGGCCACGACTGCGATACAACCCATAGTATACCCCAACATTGGTACTACAGGGATATGCATCTCATGTGCATGCCACACACGTAGTAGGGTGTCAATCAAGCGTAGGTTGCCTGTACATATCCCAGCTGGATACCTGCCATCTGCACATCTGTACAGGGACTGACAGTCATCAGCTTGGCAGGTAACTATGCAGTAGCATAAGTGCATTGACAGACCAGTAAGGGGTATATACTGTGACACAGCTCACACACCAAGGATACAGCAGGGAGGTCTCAGTGTCCAGCCATGCTTGCAGGTGTGCCTGTTGTCAGTACTACATTAAGCACTCTGCTCTTGCCTGAGTTAGCACTGTCAACAGTAGTACTGCCATGTTACACTACATACCAGTGTGACAGCATGTACCCTGGGCTACTACACCTGTATGTCACACAATCATGTGGATAACAGTGCTGTACAGGCCTCATATATGTCTGTGTCCCACACATGACACTCACACCCCTTGCTACTGTAATGACAGCACATAGGTGCATGTATTGTAAATGGCATCACATACACTTATTACAGGTTATCAGATTGGGGTGTGTGTCCTGGTTACCAGGGCTAAGCTATGCTTAGCAAGTATCAACATTGCTGCAATATAACAGCTATGCTGATTTGCGCACTGGTAAGCACTGCCTACACTGTCTAAGCACCTGTATGTTTACCCATAGCTTAGCAACACTTAGCTTCATGCAAACCCATGCAAACGCACTTAAAGCTGCTTAAAACTGCCTTAACCACTCTTTATCTGAAAGTCCTTGTTCTACCCAGCAACAAAATGAACAGCCTTTGCAGGTCTTGAACCCAGGACCCTTTATACTGAAGTCACAACACTTAACCACTACACCATGACCACTGTGAAGACAGCTGTTGTTTTACCAATATAGCTGTCAATACACATATTGAGTAGCATTGAACAGTTGCCTTTAGTTCCTAAAATGTGTAGTCCTTGTTATTAATATGACTGTTGCATCACATATGTTGTTTTATCATTGTGTGCACATAGCAGATACATATAGTGAGGTACATGTGGGAGGGTATACACAACCGTGACGTTTACTCATGACAGGAATATGGTTGTATACATATCATAGGTGTATATATGTCTACATGTACATACACATGTATACTCATACATATATCTGTATATACATCTGTATAGTGCTACATATGTATGGCCATGTGTACATCTCTTTGTATGTACATATGTGTGTGTGTGTGTGTGTGTGTGTGTGTGTGTGTGTGTGTGTATATATATACATATATAAATATATATATATATATATATATATATATATATATATATATATACACATATATGTAATGTATATATACATATGTGTAGCTATAGGTATAGTGATATGTCTATATAGATATATGTGTATATAGCTATATATGTATGCACATCCTATGTGTACAGATATGCCTAGTTATGTTAGTATATATATATATATATATATATATATATATATATATATATATGTATGTATATATATGGATCACCTTCATTTTGTCGACATTTCATTTCACCGACACTCAACTCAGCAGGCCCAATTCACTGACACTTCATTTCACCGACACTTCATTTTACCGACACTCATTTCGTCAAAAATGATATATGGCCTATTCCCCACTGTAGAGCGACCCTGGAGTTAGAATATATAGTAAGTGGGGGGGGGCACTGCAATGCCCCCCACATAGTGGGATTCTATAATGGTTTGTTGGTAATAGTTATTCATTGCGCTTGTAAGAATGTATCTGTATACTTTAAAACGTTTATGATATGTGGGGGACTTCACCCCCCCACCCCCCACACACCCCCTTACTATATATTCTAACTCCAGGGTCACCCTACAGTAGGGAATAGGCCATATATCATTTTCAACGAAATGAGTGTTGGTGAAATGAAGTGTCGGTGAAATTAAGTGTCAGTGAATTGGGCCTGCTGACTTGGTTGTCGGTGAAATGAACTGTCGACAAAATGAAGGTGACTCATATATATATATATATATATATATATATATATATATATATATATATATTTATTCTGATATACCTACTACTGTCAATATATCTGTAGATATCCATACATATAGGTTCATAGGTTCATTGGTAGGTACTAGGCTATTGGCCCTAGGGCCTATATAAGCCTAGCCAAACGGTACCCTGGCATTTGCCACCCAAGAAAATTATTTTCCTGTGCCCCTGTCAAGCAGAGCCACAGAAGTGATCCCGGGGTGAATTTCCTATCTCCCATCCAATCATCAAGATTTTTTCTTGAAGAGTGCTAATGAGGAGCTTTGTTTGATATAGATAGGTAGTTTGTTCCAGAGAATGGGAAGTCTCTGGGACAGGAATCTATCTCTCCAGTATGTTCTGTTTATTGAGGTGACAATATTTAGGTCCCTAAAACATGTAGCTCAGAAAGATTGGGATTTCTTTATGTGGAGCATGTCCAACAGCTCTGGGTTTGACATAGCTTTGTATGTTAGGCAGAGATTGCCTCTGGGTAGGTGATATGCGACAGAGTAAAGCTGGAGTTTTTTGAGACGGTCTGCGTAGGGCATCTGAGGCTGGTAATCCTCTTTGTGAGGTATTTCTGTGGCCTTTCCAGTTGTAGATTCATGTGAGGTACATACCAAAAGGGGTGTTGTACTCTATAATGAGTCTAATGAGTGATGAGTAGAGGGGAACAATGACCTCTTTTTTCCTGGATGAGAAACCTTTTGTGATGAGGTGTGCCACATACAAGGATTTCCTGACTACTGTGGTGATGTGATTATCAAATGAGAGACTACTGTCCACCTGTGTCCCAAGGTCTCTTATCACACTTTTGGTGTTAAGTAGACTACCGCCTATGTGGTAGTTCATGGGTACAGAGTTTTTATCAAAAGGGATGACAATGCACTTTCTGGCATTGAGCTTGAGGCCATGGCTTTGACACCAGGCATCTGTTTCAGTGAGGCCCTTTTATAGGATGTCCACATCATTAGGAGTTTTGATTATGGCTCCTAGTTTGCAGTCATCTGCGAACTTTGTAAGCCAAAGACCTTCTGTGTTAGCCTGTACTTCAGTGAAGTAGATACCAAACTGGAAAGGACCTAGGACTGAACCCTGTGGTACTCCACTTGTCACTGGTCTGATGTTGGATTTAGAGTCTGCTACTTTCACAGTGTGGGTTCTGTCAGTGAGCCAGTTGGCAACCCATCTTGTGACATAGGGATTTGTACCTAGTTTACTGAGTATGTGCATATGTATCACTATCTGTATATGTGTAGACATATATTGCTCTGTATATGTATATATCTGGGTGTGTATATGCATATCTATGTACATATACATACCTATCTATATATCTCATTATGTATATGTGTAATTATATATTTAGATATCTGGATAATTATATGTACGTATATTTTCACCATATGTCCTGAACATGGAGTGTAGCCCTGCCCCAGCCAGTATAGTCCCAACTTTGTAGTGCAAGGGGATGTCAGGTATGTATAGCAGGTATATTAGTAGACTATAGCTACTGTAATTTGGATTTTCTTCACAGACATGGTGTGTGTGGGAGGTCATATCTGCTTTTCACATGTGCACCATTGGCTACTGACAGACATCCTAAAGACATCATAGTACAGTACCACTGCTAGCACATAATTCCCTTGTGGACTGCAGCAGATATATTGGCCAATATATGTGGACATTCTGACACACTCTGTACAGTCCAGAGGTATACACAGAACCCCTTAGTGCAAAACATGTGGACCAAGCCTGACAATATGGATGTTAACAGCCATGTAGATGGGTATAACACATAATGACTGGTATACATTTGCCACCATAGGTTATGAATTCACACACCCCTGTCTGTCTTGACACATAATAACTGTTGGTACAGGGGTGCCATGGCCATATACTACCACTAGATATTGGCATACATCTGTACAGCATCCCACTGCTCTGTCTGACATACATGACTGTTAAGGGAGGCCCAGCAGCAGTACATCTGGGAAGTATCTGTACATGACATCTCACTGGGTAAGTACACTAAGCTGCTAGGCATGTAACAATGCACTGTGCAGGCTACAGGCAGACTGGCTCAACACTGGCCTACATCTCCTATGGGGGAATGCACATGTACCTGCATATATAGCAGGCTCTACAGGCATGTCACAGCACAGGGTAAGATACACTTGTGTGAAAGTGCATAACCACAACCAATGTGAGCACAGCCACAGCCACATATGGTAAGCTAGCATAATATTACAGTATATGGACTATCTGTTCAACACCATCTTCATATGTGCCACTCACAGACTACCCTACATATACTGGGCTGCTACACAGTTTGATCTGATACCTGTCTGTGGTATGGGACATGTGTGTGTATGGCCCTACAAACATGTAAGCCAATACAGTAACATACAGTGGATCAGCATGTAACATCAGATAGGATGGGACCTAGAACAATGACATCTACCACAGTCTGTGCACAGGCCAAAGGACATATTAACAATACACACACTTTCGACATTCACCATAAGTACACAGACCTCAGTGCTGTACAAACAACCACAGAATGTCCAGGTTATGTCATCAAATATAACCCCTACTGTACATAACATGTGTAGCAGTCTACCTGATTGGCTTGTTATCAGATATCATTACACTAATTATGGTGTACAGCACATATGCACTTCTTAATACATGACATATGTACAAAGGTTGACAGAGTTGTGGCTGGAAGCACATACACAGGGCCAATATTGACATGTTGCTGTGATAACCTCATACATTTACTGTTGTAATAGGGTTTGTTGCAACATATGTCCTATGAGGGATATGAAGTCAGTAACTGGCATGGCTTTCACCATCTACAGACTGCAATCCTCACACTACCTTCTGCAGTTCACAGATAGATGCTCTATGGGTAACACATGAAACCAAAGGCACAACACACTGCCCAGTCTGCAGATGGCCCTACAGATGGGGATTCCTCATAAACATAGAACTGACATGACAGGTATTAAAACATGTAGGATAGCCATATCCACACACACACACACACACACACACACACACACACACACACACACACACACACACACACACACACACACACACTGTTAAATCGACACTACTCCAAATGCAGTATAGCAGCACTTACAGTCTGTAGTCGGGTCAGGCACATCCCCCTCCTATGTGTTGCCCTGTTTCCACAGTGTATGTTGTTAGAGGTAAATCCTCAATACATCTGAGATGCTGTTTGCCAAACAACAGATCTACTTCCTGCTCACAGTGAATGAAAAGGGCCAACACCAACATGATGTTCCTAGATATTGGAGTGTGTTTCCATACAATTGGCTATGGGAATATTACCACAGCTGTTCCACATGCAATCAGCTAGGGAGGGCTGCAGTTCATGCAGAGGCCATCAGCTGATCATGAGCATCACTTAAAATACACATGCTGCTGCCTAAGCAAAGCAGGTGTAGGTCTCCACATCAACCAGAGAGGGAGTGAGAGAGGCAGACAGAGGCAAAGACAAGTCAGGGAGGGGTGGGAGAGTAAAACTTAAGCATGTTTGTGTCACACACCTACCAGCACAGGGTATCAAACCCCTGATGACTATGCAGTGCTATCACATTTCTATGCAGTTATTGGATGCGCCACATAGGTTACATGTTGTGGAGCCCTCAGAATGCATATGTGATGGTGAGTAACATCTGCAACAGGGATATGGTAGCTATACAGTAGGTGTAGTACACATGCTTGTCTGCATGAACAGGTGCCAGTGTTAACACAGCCACATTGTCACAGGGACGCACACACATTGACACACTTGGCAGGGCCAGGAATACAACCCATCACTAGTGAGATTGCCACAACAGATTACTGTGCAGGCATCACATGCACCACAGGGGTCATACAGAGGTTATATTGCCAAAGGGTATGGGGAGGTGTCTGACATCAGACAGCATGCTGCAGTATGCCAATGGGGGTTGTGAGTGTGAATGTGAACATACGCATCATACAACACACACACACACACACACACACACACACATACACACACACACACACACACTGCCAGTACTGACATGCATGGGTGCATTGATTCACGGGTGTGTAGTGGTGAATTGTGCCAGACAGCTATACAAGGCTAGGTGATGGATACACCTTGGCATCAGGCCACATGACAATGGTCTGTATTGTGGCTCAGGGGTGTAGATTCTGGATTTGCCCACACAGGTGGGTATTGTATTCACCATCTAGTCACTTGGGTGACTAATGCGTGTGGGCAATGCTGTGCATTGCTTGCCATGTGTGTGTTCCTTAGTCCATGACATGGACGGTGTCTGTGACGTGCACACCTCCCACATACATGTACAGTGACATGTGGAACTGCACCTGGGGTGTCTGGCCCTTGTTGTGTACACAGATTATCATCAGATGTGCCAGACCTGGCCTCATGTGGCAGGAACTGGTAATGGACAGCAGGTTTACCCTGCACCTACATTGATAGCATACTAACAGCATACCCTGGTGTCAGTGGCATCTGTCCATACAGGGCATGTTTTCAGGTATGGTATGTCCTTTGTGGGTCACATTTGATGGCACCACAAGTGTTGCAGGTGTCCAGTGGGGAATATGGGGAAGGTGCACTGTCTGCATGTACGTGCCTATTGGCCAGATGGACAGGGTGCCATGCCCTCTGTAGGCCACTGCAATCACTCCATAGTTACTATCAGTGGGCAATATGCAGTGTACTACCAACATAGTGGGTGTTGCCTAGGCAAGTGTGTGTGTGTGTGTGTGTGTGTGTGTGTGTGTGTGTATGAGGCATGGGTTGAGAGTGCTGTCTGGCTAATACTAGGGTTTCTAACTTTGTTTGCATGGTCTTGATGTCACATGTATGGGTATGGATCTGCACCCCAGCCTCTCAGCTATTTCACATCTGTTATCCCTGTATGGTGGACATTGTGATATATACTAGGGCCACCATATAAGAAATTTGCAAAACCGCTCCATATTGGGCCCAGTTGTTACACAGTCACAACCACCTCCACACAGGATACGAGTTACAAATGGTTTACCTTCATGTGTGCATATTGCACAAGGGCGGACAGCAATTGTCTGAAAGGCAGTTTGCAAAGTTTGCAAATGTCGAACGGAAAAAAGATCGAATGTGCAATGAGCGACTGCACATTGACATTCGCTTATTGCACATTCGGCATTTTGGGGCATTTTGCACTATAGTGGGGATCAGGAAATGGTCCATTTCCCCACTGTAGTGCGATCTCGGAGTTAGGTTTTTTCTCGACATTTATTTTCAAAAATCAGCAAATCTGCTTTTTGATTTGCTGATTTTCGAACATTTAAAACTGTCGCTGTTTTCATTTTCGTGGTTATAATTTGCTCATATGACCAATCGCACCATTGTGTTTCGCTGTTGTAAAGGTAAACCGTTACAAAGACAAACACACACACACACACACACACACACACACACACACACACACACACACACGTGTCATGTCTGGGATTAGAACTCCTACCTGACTATTTTATTACACTACAGCAGTACACAGTTATAGTATGCACCACGGAGATTACTGGAATACTCCTTCCCCAAAGGTGGATTTCACATTGGATGACATCAGCAGGATTGTCAAAGTAGGGCATTTGAATTGTGGTGAGTGTGGCTAGGCTAAAATGCACTGCTCCCTACACAGATATTGCAACACACACAAAACATCCCAACCGACATGTGTGGGTATAGAACCCCTAACAGTGGTCTATATCACACTACAGCATGAAGCTGTTATAGTACGCGCCATGGAGATTACTGGAGTACTCCTTCCCCAAAGGTGTATTTCACATTAAATGACATCAGCAGGATTGCCAAAGTAGGGCATTCAAATTGTAGTGAGTGTGGCTAGGCTAAAATGCACTGCTCCCTACACAGACACTGAAACGCACACAAAATATCCACAACTGTCATGTGTGGGTATAGAACCCCTAAAAGAGGTCTATATCACACTACAGCATGAAGCTGTTATAGGATGCACCACATGGAGTACTGGAGAAATCCTTCCCCAAAGGTGTATTTCACAGTGAATGACATCAGCAGGATTGCCAAAGTAGGGCATTTGAAAGCTGCTGAGTGTGACTAACCAAAAATGCATTGCTCCCTACAAAGACATTGAAACACACACATTCAGAACTGCCATGGGTGAGAATAGAACCCTACCAGAGTTCTATATCACACTACAGCAGTACGCAGTTATGGCACGTACTATGGAGATTACTGGGCTACATCCTTTCCAGATGTGTATTTCTGGGTGGATGACAGCAGTCTTACCAAAGTATAGCATTCGAATTGTATGTAGTGTGACTACCCTAAAAAGCATTGTTCTCTACACAGAGTCAGACAGACACGCACACACAAACACACACACACTTGCCATGTCTGGGATTAGAACTCCTACATAACTAATTTATCATACTACAGCAGTGCACAGTTATGGCACATGCTATGTTGATTACTGGGCTACAACCTTCCCAGAGGTGTATTTCTGGGTGGATGACATCAGCAGCCTTGCCAAAGTAGAGCATACGAATTGTATGGAGTGTGACTACCCTAAAAAGCATTGCTCTCTACACAGAGTCAGACAGACACACACATAAACACACACACTTGCATTGTCTGGGATTAGAACTCCTACCTAACTAATTTATCATACTACAGCAGTACACAGTTATGACAAATGTTATGGAGATTACTGAGCTACAACCTTCCCAGAGATGTATTTCTGGGTGGATGACATCAGCAGCCTTGTCAAAGTAGAGCATATGAATTGTATGGAGTGTGACTACCCTAAAAAGCATTGCTCTCTACACAGACAGAGTCAGACAGACAGACACACACACACATACAAGCACACACTTGCCAAGTCTGGGATTTGAACTCCTACCTAACTAATGTATCACACTACAGCAGTACGCAATTATGGCATGCGCTACAGAGATTACTGGGCTACAACCTTCCCAGAGGTGTATTTCTAGGTGGATGACATCAGCAACCTTGCCAAAGTAGAGCATATGAATTGAATGGAGTATGACTACCCTAAAATCATTGCTGTCTACATAGAGTCAGACAGACACACACAAGCACTTGACAAGTCTGTGATTAGAACTCCTACCTAACTAATTTATCACATTACAGCAGTAAGCATTTATGGCACGTGCTACAGAGATTACTGGGTTACAACCTTCCCAGAGATGTATTTCTAGGTGGATGACATCAGCAACCTTACCAAAGTACAGCATTTCAATTTTAGGGAGTGTGACTACCCTAAAAAGCATTGCTCTCTGCACAGAGACAGACAGACAGACAGACACACACACACAAACACACACACACACACACACACACACACACACACACACACACACACACACACACACACACAGTTGCCATGTCTGGGATTTCAACTCCTACCTAACTAGTTTATCACACTACAGCAGTCTGCAGTTATGGGACACACCACAGAGATTACTGGGCTACAACTTCCCCAAAGGTGTATTTCACAGTGGATGACTTCAGCAGGCTTGTCATAGTAGGGCTATGGGGTGGGCAGTGTGTGTGCGTCGGCCATAACCCATTCATCTAGAGGTTGACATGTCACATGTGGGCACACACAGGGTCATATTTCACAGGTACGTGTATACAGCTGCTAGATGACTACTTCCTTGTACAGTCATGTTGCACAGCTGGCATGTGCACCACATAGTCTGTAATGCTGGCAGAGACTGGTGGCTAGTATCTGCAGTGAGAGATATCTGAACCGCATGTTGTTGGGGCCCTTTGGCTGTGTGCTGGGTGGAACAGACCTGGATGACTCCTTATCACAATCACCCTCTTTCACACATCTATGTACGTCTACCTTTGACTTATTATAGTGTGTTGTCCTTACATATATGCCTGTATTCCTATCCACTGTGTGTGCAAGGCATGAGTGGTGCATGCTGACAAGTGTCTGCACTAACAACTGTGACTGCCAGATATGTCTGGTCCACTGGTGTTTGCAGACATGGCCTTCATGTGTTTAAGTGTGTGAGCATGCCCAGTATGACCTTTCAGTATGTTGTTGGCTGACATTGCCTTCATTTCTCTAAGTGTGTGAGCATGCCCAATATGCACATATGTATTTATTGTGTGGACCGAGGTCAAGTAGTTTGTACTGCAGTGCTGACCTTTGTGTTGTACAACAACAGATAGCATGCTGTTTCTGCAGGGTATCCATTGAGCATTTGGCATTGACTGTTACTACATTTCTGCATAGAATGGGGGGGGGGCTCACCTGACTATTTCTACATTACTACGCAGGATTGGGGGGGCACACCTGACTGTTACTACATTTCTACATAGGATGGGGGGGTACACCTGACTATTTCTACATTTCTACACAGGATTGCAAGGGCATACCTGACTGTTATTACAGTACTATGTAGGATGGGGGGGGCACACATGTCTATTTCTACATTTCTACACAGGATTGGGGGGGGGCACACCTGAGTGTTATTACATTACTACGTAGGATGGGGGGGCATACCTGACACTTGTACACATTTGCTATGACTGTACTGGTATGTCAGGTACTCCATTTCATTCTGTAATCGTACCTATCATGCTGACTAGAGGCATACCAGTGTACTACAGATTGTAGCTCTGGTTGTCCTACATATTAGTGTCTGACTTTCTACCCTTCAGAACTAACATCCCACTACCTGACCTGGAATAGTCTGTCTGTGTAGGCCTGGGTGGAGGTTAACCATAGCCATCATTCAGGGGTCATAGCACAGGCTCTGTTTGGGTTTGTCTACACCTGTCCTGCTGACTGAGACTGTTGTTGGGTATGTGAACCAGCCTGACTGACATGTGTGAGTCATATGGACACACATGTCACCCAGCACATTTCCTGCAGTGGGTTTTGTCACCCTGTGTAGTACTGGCTACTATGGTGACTCCAGTATGTGTTACAGATGTCATGGTGTCACTATGGGTGTCTACTTTCTGCTGCCATAACACTCAGCCACCCAACTCCCTTGGATGCTCACATCCATACCATAGATACAGGTAACGGCACATTCTACTCCATTTGGCAGTTGGTAGGTTGATTGACTTACCTTGTGGTTGTGCCAGGATTGCTGATGGTGCTGGAGGGCTGCCTATGTTGGATGCACATAGTACACTCCCTATACATGGTTATGCATAGGTAGTGTCATGTTTGGCATCCCTTTTTCCTGTATGTGCGAGTCAGAGAGAGGTGTCATTCCCTGGGTCCCTGCTGCATCAGTGTATGTGCTACGTGTTTTCTCTTTACCGTGGCCTTGGCATACTGGGTGCCCCTCCATCTGCCTACTGGGGCAGGGTCAGGTTGTTCCTCCTCCGAGTCACTCTGTGCCTGTGCAGGCCTTGGCATTGGAGGGGAGATGTGTGGCCCTGCCCCATGCTGTTCCTGCTGCAGCTGTTTCCGCAGGAACATATTGTGTAGCATGGCACATACCATAACAATTTGGGTATATGTAGCTGGTGAGTACTGCAAGGCTGCACTGGATGTGTTCAGACACTGGAACCATGACCTGAGCATCCCAAACACATGCTCTATTATACATCTGGTCTGTGCATGTGCCTCATTATGCCATTCTTGCTCAGGTGTGTGTGCATTTCTGATGTGTGTCATCAGCCATGGCTCCAGTGTGTAGCCAGCATCCCCCACTAGGTGACCGTGGGGGATGTCCCCTTGGCAAATCTCTGGTACAGCTGCGTCAGATGCCAAATGTGGGTATCATGATAGCTTTCAGGGCAGCCAGCACACACATTCATTATAATGCCCTGTGCATCACACATGACCTGGCAGTTGATTGAGGGGATGTCCCTGCGGTTGATGTAGGCCCTACCCTGATCACCGGGTGGTGCTCTGATGCATGTGTGTGTGCAGTCTTTAGCACCCACTACCTCAGGGTATTCTGCTATTTGGTGGAAGAGACGCATATTGCTGGCCAACACCTCACATGTGTTGGGGAAATATACGTGCTCACTGGCATGTGCTGACATGGCATCCAGGAACTGGTGGAACACTCTGGATGCTGTTGCCTGTGAGATCCCCATGATATCCCCAGTTGAGCTTTGGGAGGTACCTGTGGCTAGTATTCCAAGGCCTACACATACCTTGGTATCCACTGGGATGGGTTCCCCTTGGTCAGTTTGGTGCATCAGGTGTGGTCGGCACAGCTCAACAATTTGCTGTAGGAGGTCTCTGTCCACCTTATAGTGCTCCACTATCTCCAGCTCATATAGCCCCTGGTAGGTTACCCTGGGTCTGTACACTCTTCTCCGTCTCCTCACTGTGGATTGATCAGCAGCATTCACATTCTCACAACCCTCAGCCTCTTGCACATATTGTTCTTAGTTGCCTGCTGCAGCCCTTCTCATTTTGTAGGTTTGTTTGTTAAAATTTCCCCACTTGTATATACCGGTGGTGTAGAGTGTGGGAAAAACTAGAGGGGAAGGTGTTTGCATAGTTTATAGTAGTGTTCTGGGCTGGTCTGGTCTGCTGCCTGTGTAATTGGCTGATTCTGATACATTCACCTGCCAGCTATGCTAGTTCTCCTTGATTACCTTCTTACTGCTGTTTTCCCTTACCATTGCCTTCCTGTTTAAGCCCGAGGGCATGCCGCACAAACAGAGTGCTCAAATGTGGACAGTGCTGCTATTTCCTGGTTTAACTTTCTTTTTCTTCCTTTAAAACCCAGTGCGCGGTATGCACACCCGCTTAGGCAATGTAAAGAGTGCTAGGCAGATTCAGACACACCCCCTAGCTTAGCTGTGCTAAGCTAGGAGCAAACCCAAGCCACAGGGCTCCAGTCCACTTACAGTATGCCTGACACCCCCCATGATGTCTCCTAACTCCTAGGCTTGCACCAAGCTATTCCTACTCTTACACTGTTGGGACCTGACTCGCATGCTGGGAAAACTGGGATTTACTATCATTCCCCTCATTTGCATAGGACTGCCTGATAATGCATAGTTACATGTCTCACACTGAGTCTCCCCCCTTAGCAACCACTACTCACTGGCCATGTTGTCTTCTGCCTTCCATTGACTTGCATGACAGAATACTGCTTTTAGTTAGAATGCTTAATTTAGGTTCATTTTGTTATTTCCCCCCCAATCCCATTTGTGTGCTGCTGCCCTACGTTTAAACAGCCGTGATCGGCTAAAAAAAAAAAGTTGATTTTTGTATTTTGTTTATTGTTTGCAATGCCAATGGGCTTATACTTGGCCATTGGCATGCTTACTACATGATATGCAGCCTATATTTGGAGCTGTCACAGCTCCGTTTTGGATTTTGCAGAAATGTACTCGGTTACTAACCAAGTACATTTCTGCAGATAGCACTAATCCTGCACGGCCGGTTGCAAGCTTCCTGGATTGCAAAATCACCTAATTTGCATAGATTTCTCCTGCAAATGTGGTGATTTGCATACAGGGGCTTAGTCCGTGCAGGATTAGTGCAGGAGCGCTCGTGCACGCCCCTTGCAGGCTGTTCCTGGATCGCATGGCAGACATATTGCCTGCTTGAGCTCCTGCACCAATCTTGCACACCATGCAAGCTATAGAAAATCTGGGTGTTCTCAAATTAATATCTCAAACATTACTGCTGGGATAGCTTGCAGAATGACATCATTTCTTGCCTTCTGACTCTATCCCAGGTGAAACCCCCACTGCTGGAAGCTAGCAGTATTTAGTATCTAGCTATTAAAATACATAGACCTCAGATCTTTGGCAGATACTGGAAGTCATAAAACAATTGCATTCCTTCTCATTTCAAAACTAGTAATTATTATATCATTAAAGACAATACAGAAAACTCCCTAGTATAGACATTGTGTCTCTTCCTACCATAAAATAATTTAATTTCAGCTATTTTTTCTGAAGCCAATCTCCTGTATTCAAGTTTCCATTGTTTAAATATATACATTTAAATGGTTACAATAGTGCATGTATATTTCTGTTCTGTTCCAGTAGGACACGCTGTGTTTACATTTTAAGCACAAGCACTTTATAAAATATCTTTTCAACACACGTCTATACAAACCTAGTTTGATGTACACATGGCATACAGTTCTAATACAGTTGTAACACAAGCATCTTATATAAATCATATTGATATTCACAAATGACATATAATTATTTACAAAATTCCAGATAGCTGTGCTGGCAGTATCTCCTTTCATCACAGGAACATATTACAATCTGGTTAAATTCTTTCTATGCTAATTAAAATATATCAGTGTACACATCAAATACTCAGACAGTTAAAGCAGAAACAAAGATCTCTCTACTTAAATTAATTAATTTGTTCATCTGGTATAGTCAGTAATCATACTTCCTGTTGTTACTATTTTCTAAAGATGTTTCCAGTTTGAGAAATTTAAAGATTGGTTTGTAAGACTTATACATACTCTTAATCCCAGTATTTTTAAAGTCATCACCTTTATTTTCTGTTATATATAGTCTACATAAGGATAATATGACCTAACATTTGAAAAAAAAAAAAAAAAAAAAAAAACCATAAGGTCGTAATTTAGCTGAATTTCTTTTTTGAGAATGGCTAAGATTTGTAAAGATGCATTAAACCATCGGGGCAGCTCATGAGGGTACATACTAATGCTGTTACACGTACATTTAGTTTAGATAACTACTGCTTGATCACCATTTTGATTCACTTTCAAAGGTGGAATTTTTTATATTGAAAAAAACTATAACATTTCCAGTTATCTCAGCACAGTACATAGGTGTAAGAACTTTAATAAATATTGACATAATTCAAATAATTAAAAAAAATTAACAAGCACAGGAATCTGTCTCGTTCCAACCTCACTACCACAAATGCTGAGGAAAAAAATAAAAACAGAGAAATTAGTGGTCTTAAAACTTTGTTGATGAGCTCGGTCACAATCATTTCCAAAAATCATGAAACCCAGGTAGTGTTCTAATCCAAAGCAATAAGCCTTTATTCATCACAGACAAATGATCCTCAAATAATTAAGCATTTTCTTGCATTGGTGTTGCTAATTTCCATAATTATTTACAAAATTCCAGATAGCTGTGCTGGCAGTATCTCCTTTCATCACAGGAACATATTACAATCTGGTTAAATTCTTTCTATGGTAATTAAAATATATCTGTGTACACATCAAATACTCAGACAGTTAAAGCAGAAACAAAGATCTCTCTACTTAAATTAATTAATTTGTTCATCTGGTATAGTCAGTAATCATACTTCCTGTTGTTACTATTTTCTAAAGATGTTTCCAGTTTGAGAAATTTAAAGATTGGTTTGTAAGACTTATACATACTCTTAATCCCAGTATTTTTAAAGTCATCACCTTTATTTTCTGTTATATATAGTCTACATAAGGATAATATGACCTAACATTTGAAAAAAAAAACATAAGGTCGTAATTTAGCAGAATTTCTGTTTTGAGAATGGCTAAGATTTGTAAAGATGCATTAAACCATCGGGGCAGCTCATGAGGGTACATACTAATGCTGTTACACGTACATTTAGTTTAGATAACTACTGCTTGATCACCATTTTGATTCACTTTCAAAGGTGGAATTTTATATATTGAAAAAAACTATAACATTTCCAGTTATCTCAGCACAGTACATAGGTGTAAGAACTTTAATAAATGTTGAGATAATTCAAATAATTAAAAAAATTAAAAAAAAATTAACAAGCACAGGAATCTGTCTCGTTCCAACCTCACTACCACAAATGCTGAGGAGAAAAATAAAAACAGAGAAATTAGTGGTCTTAAAACTTTGTTGATGAGCTCGGTCACAATCATTTCCAAAAATCATGAAACCCAGGTAGTGTTCTAATCCAAAGTAATAAGCCTTTATTCATCACAGACAAGTGATCCTCAAATAATTAAGCATTTTCTTGCATTGGTGTTGCTAATTTCCATAAGCCATGGAAATACAAATGTCTTTAGATCTTTGGGGCAGAGATTAACATTTACAGCTTCCAAAAATTGACTGTAGAATGGCTATTTATTTACTTACTTGCTTGCTTATTTATTTTTTATCAGGTAGGTAGATAAATTGTTCCAAAGTCACTCTTTAGCCATGACTCGGGCCACCTATTTGAGAAGTACATTTCCAAAATTTGTCAGCTATAACTGCAATTTGCAACAGATTTAAGTATACATTGAAGTTTAGTACAGTTAATAACTTATAAAATCTTTTGCTCTTTTTCTGTGATTAAAGGCACTTTTTTTAAAGTTACTAGCCCATATCTTATTGGCAAATACCAGTATGCCTAACTTTAGTTTCCAAAAGTCTAGAAACTAATACAAAATCAGTTTGTAACTCTAAATGACTCAGTCATCAATGCAGTGGGGCATAAATAATTCTGAGATGAATATAAACCTTTTTGTAAGAATGTGCTATACTCCTTCATTTACTGAGTGGATATTCCTAATAGAAATAATAGTAGTAATAATAATAATAATAATAATAATAATAATAATAATAATCCTATTTATTAACCAGGTGGGCCCACTGGGCATTATCCCTTTTCAGGGGTGACAGCTGGTTAAGAAACTTGCTTAAGGTCACACAGTAAGTAAATGAGGGCTGAAGGCATCAAACACTACACCACAGAAACTACAGCTTGCCACCTTAACCTCTACACCAACTGCCAGATTTGAGATTTTAGAAAATTTGTGATTTTATTATTGGATTTGGGGTGTTTTGAAAAGACAAACAGTCCAGGTTCATCTGGTAAACTAAAAAAACAGTAGAATTTCTGATACAAAAGATCAGAAAATGGTTGCTAGTATCATCCAAGGGAAATCAATTACAGCTTAAAAATTGCATGAATATTAAGGAAGTGTCTGGGTAGAAATAGATAAGCCACTTATAGCTATTCTTAGAGAATTGTCTTCCTCATAAAACATGTCTTTTTCTGCTCCTGAATCTTAATCACTAATACAACTGTGTGATTTTGTCAGGTATAGGCATCCTAGCTTATGTATAAAGGAGAAATGGTATGAGGACTTAAAAAGGCCTAGGCCATGTCTGCCACATAGCAGGTATTTTCCCTGAATTGAATTTCATTTGCTTGACATTACATTATATTTATCTGATAGCAGAACAAGATAACAAGACAATATAGTTTGTTCTTTAAGTGCATTTAACATTATACACTCTCCATCCACACCTCCCCTTTCTTCTTTTCCATCTGTCTTATGTTTTTCCTCTCTGTAATCCATCACGGACTATTCTGGTAGTCCATTTCATTGGTCTACAGTACTTTCTATGGAACAGTACTTTTTGAGATCTCTGAAGTATTTACTTCTTGCAATCTGTCACCTGTGAGTTCCTGCAATCTGTTATTTATACCATCTCCTTTTCCTTTGTCCTTCCTGTTCAGGATAACTCGCTTACATTTTCCTGACAGTAGTATGTCACCCATACTTTTTTAAACTCTAGTCACTCAGATTATGCCCTCCCCTTCATCCCATGATATTTCTAATGGCTTTCCTTTAGATTCCTTCCAGCTGCTTGTCTGGCCTCCAGAACAGCACACAGTATTCAAGGTGTGGCTTAACCAGGGCCTTGTAGAGTGAAAACATTTCCCCCTTGCTTCTGGATACATCTTAACATCTTGTTTACTGGTGCCACAGCTCTCCTACTCTCTTTCTGGTGGTTCATTTCAGGTGTGAGTATCATTCCAGAATCTTCTCCTGCTTTGTTACCATCAGTTCTACTATCCCAGCAGATACTTCACACCACAGCTGCTGTGACTAGAGTTAGTAACATAACACCACATCTATTGTGACTAGGGGTTAGTATTTTGCATTTGTTTGCACTACTCCTCATATACCACCTTCCGTGTGTGACTATGTCAAAGTCCTTGCAGAAATACCAGTAGATTACACATGCTGCTACTCCACTGTCAAGATAACCAATAAAAGGAGACATTTGTTGTATTAAATGTTTGGATTGTTGAATGTATTTTATGCCAGTTTAAGAGAATGAAATCTCATATGTTCAAAAAACGCCAGCATGTGTTTTTAGGAGGTTGCAGTATAGCGGGGGGTGGGGGGGGGGGATTTGCCCTTTCCCCACTGTTATGCTGTCTTGAAGTTGGTGTATATAAAAGCAGGGAGACTGGAGAGCAGGGGCATCCCCCTTTGCATAAAACATATTTTTATTTTTAGGTATATTTTCATTAAAGTGAGATATGATCTCATGGAAAAATGTTTTGTAATTCAGAGATGTGAACATTCAATGTAATGCCACAGACCTCAAATACCACAATCATAAAACTGAAAGAGGTTTGATTGATAACTCCTTATGGCTATGAACCTGTGTTGTTTTTTGTCCTGAAGATTGTTATCCTCTAGAAACATTACCAACCTTCCCCTCAGTATTCTCTTCCTGAATTTTCCTATCACTATTGTTAAGCTGAACAAGCTTGCAGATCTCCAAATTGTTCCTTATTCCATCTTCCCTTCATACAAGGGCACCATAATTGCTGTTTTCTAGTCCTAGCCACTTCTGCACTAGCCAGGTCTACATTGTGGGAGGGGGTGCTCTGTTAGTACACTGACCATGTTCTTGAAGATGCTGGGAATTGTCCTTGTGCTTTATGCTCCCTAAAGGCAGCCAGTTCCCTCTCTGTTTCCTCCCTCTCTATTATGGTATCTGTCCAGTGTTCTCCCCTTTTCTGCCCTGCCTTCATCACAGCATGTCACCATCCCCTTGCTTTGCTTTGTGAAGACTGAAACAAAATATTGTGCACTTTTATCCTTCCTTCCTTCCTTTTCTATTTTCTTCTGTTTCTTTTTTTATCTGATCTGCCACCTCCCTTTTGGCTTTCTCCTTTACTGCCTCATTACTTCTTTTGCTTGTCTACAAGAGTCATTGATCTTTTCACCTTCACCTATTCACATTTAGCTGTGGCCTTAGGTCAGCTGGTGCCCTAGGCAAAAGGGCTCCACAGTGCCCCCCCACACCACCCAGGTGCCTCCAACCTGGTCTACCTACATCAAATAAATACTGGAAAAGCACCCCTGCTACAGCGGTGCCCTAGGCGGCCGCCTAGTTGGCCTATGCCTAAGGCCGGCCATGCTCACATTCTCCTTCCCACCTGCTTTAGTCTGTACCTTTTGCCTTATTTCTAGTCTCACATTCCTGTGTAACCACATTGACTTTCTTCTCTTTTCTGCCATTTTGTCTGTTCCGTGAGATGCCCTGCCCTGACCCATTACCATAACTTGTTTACTCACTCAGTTTGTCATCACTCTTCTAACTTCACCTTTGATCCCATCCCTCAGCAGATTATAATGCAATGTCCTAATATCCAACATGACCACTTTTCTTTGTATTCTTACCCTTCCCTTACTTTATGCTCCATACTGGTATGATCACTTTTAACTAGCAGTGCCTTAACCTAGATATCCATGACTCCCTTTTCACTGGTTAGGATACCTCTCAGAATTCTAAACTTCCTGCTCATGGGCTATTATTTCAGTTAACTTGTTCCTTCTCTGTCCTCGAGCTTGGAAATTACAAGTCTTATCCTGGCAGATTCTTATCCCTCATGAGTGTTATCCTCTTCCTTCACCCGACTACTTTATTATGTCCTTCAGTATCTTTTCCTCCTCCATTGATATTTTGGGGGGAATGATACACTTTTTCAAACCATAAACTCTCCCTCTCTTCATTTACCTTAACTGTCAGGGCACTTAACCTGGATTCGGATCCACCCACTCCTTTGCCTTATTCTTGGGTTGGTGCTCTTCCTTCTCTCTGACCTTATATTTGATGCCCTTCTTTACACTGATTGCTACTCCAGCTCTTCTTGAACAACTTGTATACTCATGCACCTCTGTATCCTCCCCTTATTTGTCACTGGCCCATGTTCCTATAATACTGGCAATGATCATGTTCTTCTCCTTCTTCAATCCTTGCACTTCCCCATCCGTCTGTGTAAATACCTTGCAATGCAGATCAGTGCTACCAAGTGACAGTCAGAATTATCCTTCAGTTTCTGTCTGGTGTGTCTTGCATCTCTGTGTTTTCTGTCTATTGCCTGGATTCCTACTTTTTCTTCTCATTTGTCATTGTCCCTATTCCTTACCATATTAGTTCAAAGGTACAAACCTTGGGATTTGATGTTTTGCCCCATAAGTAAACACCACTGTTTCTTTCAGTCTATGATGGAGGCTGTCAACCACATAGTGTTGGTCTGTGCCAGGTCTTCCCTCATCTTTCTACCAATCAGAAATGTTTCTGTCTCTCTGGTCCACTCATTCAACCAATCATTATACTCTGTAATCCTATCTTTCATCTGCATTCTGGCCACAAGTACAGGTAAAACTTCTGAGAATACCATCTCCATTCATTATCTTCGCTTAGCTTTTATCTGCTACTTCCCTGACTCTGCTTGCTACCATGTCAGCTGTCTTTTCTGGCAGGTCATTGGTACTTACATGCAACCCAACGTGCATAGATTCATAGGTTCATAGGTAGGTACTAGGCTATCGGCCCTAGGGCCTATACAAGCCTAGCCAAACAGGTACCCTGGCTTTCGCCACCCAAGAAAATTATTTTCCTGTGCCCCTGTAGGGCAGAGCCACAGAGGTGATCTCTGGGGTGAATTTCCTATTTCCCATCCAGTCATCAAAATTTTCTTGAAGAGTGCTAATGAGGAGCTTTGTTTGATATAGATAGGTAGTTTGTTCCAGAGTATGGGAAGTCTCTGGGACAGGAATCTATCCCACCAGCATGTTCTGTTTATTTTGGTGACAAGGTTTAGGTCCCTAGAGCATGTAGCTTGGAGGGATTAGGATTTCTTTAAACGGAGCATGTCCAACAGCTCTGGGTTTGAAATAGTGATTATCTCTGCCTAACATACAAAGCTGAGTAGGTGATATGTGATGGAGTAAAGCTGGAGTTTTTTGAGACGGTCTGCGTAGGGCATCTGTTTGAGGCTGGTAATCCTCTTTGTGAGGTATTTCTGTGTCCTTTCCAGTTGTTGTAGATGTCTTGGGAGGTACATACCAAAGGGGGGCGCTGTACTCTATAATGGGTCTAATGAGTGACAAGTAGAGGGGAACAATGATCTCTTCTTTCCTGGATGAGAAACCTTGTGTGATGAGGTGTGCCACATAGGAGGATTTCCTGACTAGTGTGGCGATGTGATTATCAAAGGAGAGACTACTGTCCACCTGTGTCCCAAGGTCTCTTATCACACTTTTGGTGTTAAGTAGACTACCACCTATGTGGTAGCTCATGGGTACAGAGTTTTTACCAAAGGGGATGACAATGCACTTTTTGGCATTGAGCTTGAGGCCATGGCTTTGACACCAGGCATCTGTCTCAGTGAGGCCCTTTTGTAGGATGTCCACATCGTTAGGAGTTTCAATTATGGCTCCTAGTTTGCAGTCATCTGCAAACTTCATTAGCCAAAGACCTTCTGTGTTAGCCTGTACTTCAGAAAAGTAGATACCAAACAGAAGAGGACCCAGGACTGAACCCTGTGGTACTCCATTTGTCGCTGGTCTGAAGTCAGATTTGGAGTCTGCTACTTTCACAGTGTGAGATCTGCCAGTGAGCCAGTTGGCAACCCATCTTGTGACATAGGGATTTATACTTAGTTTAGTGAGTTTATATATAATTCCAGAGAGGGGGATGGTGTCAAAAGCCTTGGCGAGATCTGGATAGGCTGTGTGACCCACCTTACCCTCGTCTACAGCTTTGGTGACTGCTTCAAAGATGTCTATCAGGTTTAGGAGACATGATCTGCCTTTTACAAACCCAAACTGGGTGGGATCCAGAGTTTGGAGATTACCAATGTCTTTGTTTATAAGTTCCATGATGATACATTCCATGGCCTTGCAGACCAGGCTCATTAGGCTAAAGGGGTGGTAGTTCCCGGGGTCCATGGTGGCTCCCCCTTTGTGGAGTGGGATAACCGTCCCATCCATCCTTTTTCCTTGGTTGTCATGGTTATCACTTTAGTCACACCTCTTCCCATATCTTACCAAGTCTAAGCTCGAGATTGGTTTCACTCAGCTCTCTAGACATTTAATCTCCTTAGTGAGGGGTCTCTAACAACCAAATATGTTCTCTGTCCTGAACTGCTTCCGTTACTCTTACTTTCAGCCGTGTGCCAGTATCCTTCCTATTTGTACCCCTTCCCCTTCACACCCACTGCTAGCAGCTTTACCTTTTTGCATTCCAGCTGTCCTATCAGACTGAATCTCTATTGTGTCTGTTTCCCTCCTGTTCTCTTTATAGTATTCATTACTGAATGGTCACCTCTATCACTATCTCTTACTTATTGTTTGCCACACAGCTTTGCTTTATTCATTCCACCCTGGCTTTCTTCCCATCCTCCCTTTTGTGGCCGCATCACCAACTTTCTCCCTTCACCTTACTGTACTCCCACCTTGTCTGTACTCCTGTAGCAACCTTTACCCAGACCCTCCTGTGTTTTTTTCTCTTTGCCATCTTTTCCCACCCCATCCTCTTTGTTTGCCTCTTGCTGCCCTCTCTTATGCAGATCTAATATTACATTTCTTGCCTGACTAGCCAGATCACACAATATCTAGCTCCCATACTCTACCATAGAGGTCACCTCATCTCCAGTATATCCTGTGTCCTCTGTCACCCCAAAGGTCCTTGACCTGTACAGCTGCTCAACATCCTAAGCACATGGAGAAGAATGGAACATTCTGCAATTAATGTAAATAAATTACCTAAAGTCACCTTCGATCTAAGGAGACTAATTAGTGATATACACTACAGACTTTAATTACTCCATTAACCTGTTAGCATAATAATGTTTACTAGAAAACAGCATTGTCATATAAAATAATTGGACGAGGCACTTAAATAGCTGAATGAAACATTTAATATAACTGAAATGTTACTCGCTGACACACACTCATGGAATATTAAAGAAATATATAATTTTTATGCTGTGCTGATTCCATCTGAGAGCCAAGTAAATACTGATTGATACATGATGTTCCCTATTTCAAGATTAGAATTCATTGTACCTACTTCCTTGATTAAAAAAAATAATTGATTTTTTTACTGGACTTAACGTTTTAATTCTCACTACTGAGGCGAGTTTAATTAATATATTGTGTCTGGATCTCCGTGACCAGGAAACACCCTCAGTGATAGGATTAACGCTGGCAGCCAGTGCAAACTAAAATGCAGTATCAGCACAATTCTTTACACTTTCTTTTTTTAATGGCCCAGTTTGTTTTAACAGTTTGAAATCTGAAATATTGATCGGGGTAAGTTTTCTTTAAATCACTGAGTTTGTAGAAAGGGTGGCTGTTCCATGTGTGCTAACTACTTTCTCTGCAAAAATAAAGACACGTTTTAAAAGCGTGCGAGATGAGTTGTCCGTGCTCTGTTTTGGAATCAGTAAATAAAATCCCAGCCTACAAGCCTGGCTTTCCTAGGTGCTGGATTTCTTGAACCATTGTTATCTGCAAACTGCTTCCTTGTTTCATGTTTTTTTCATGAAAGGTGGTACAAAAACACAGAGGCTGGACATGAGGTAGATCAGCCCAAATCCTGCATTCACAGAGCAATGCCAACATCTTGGGTAATAATATTACCCAGGCATGATCAAATGCTTAATTACATTTGAAATTCTAATCTGTGTGCTGATACTTGATCCGTGCAGTACTCTAGTTAAGCTCTTGACAAGCAGAATCTCTCCCTGCTGGAGAGAGTGAAGGATAAAGGATGAACGGATGATGCTCATTCGTGGCAGCGGTGCAACCCCCACCCCTGTACCACAACTGTAAGGCTTTCACAAGTTACTTACAGTAGCGATATAATTTCCGTCCTTGTGTCCACTACTAGCTTTTTCCAGCGTCTACTCAAGCATTTGAAAGTTGCCTTGTGAATACAGAAACGTGAGCAGCTCGTTTTAGCCCACCCAGCCCTTTACCAACGGAGAGATGGGCGAGTAGCTGCCTGATGTGGAGAGACTGACGCTGTCCCCATGCATTAACCAGCAGCTTTCTTCGGCCAGATGAATCTGAAATCTCTTCGTCCCCCAGTGCCTCTCGCCCTCCTCTTCATCCACAGCTGAGGCTGGGTATCTGGACCTGCTGCAGCGCCTTTCCTGGAGTGATCTAGCTACTTTTTACGGGGTGGTCAGATGTTGATCGCTGATGAAACAGGAAAGATGCTAACGTCGGAGATGTTGGATTTTAAAAAAACAAAATACGCAAGGTAAACCAAAAGAGGTACCAAATGTTACCATTACTGTGCTTTCCGCCCTTTTGATTTCTGAAACCTTAGTAATATAACAGAGATAATTTTTCAATGGCCCAAGTGTTCCCAATCACTTCAAACTGAATTCTTAAGAAAAAAAGCATGTGTGGCAAAGGGCAGATAAAGTAATGTGTATATGAAGTACTACCACAGTTAGTAATCTGGTCAGCGGGGGTGGGTGGCCGGGAGATTAGTTTTATGGTCTCTTCTCCAGACACCTGTAGCCAGAACGATTCAATACATTATTTTAAAGCCATAAAGCTAAACAAATCATAGAGTGGTACTCCATACCTAGAGACAAAATACAGTATAAAAACTCTCTCAATGAAAAACATACATATATTATTATTATTATTATTATTATTATTTTTACAAGTGCCATTTTATTCGCTGACTGGGAAGATCCAACAGACCTTTATAGTCAGGAGTGGGCGCTGCACATTAGAACAAAATAACAGAAGACTTAATCATACAAGTGGACAAAGTGATTAGAAGTGTACTGTACCAGCTATAAAACCTCACGGGAAGGAACGGCACTCAAGTTTTCACTGCTAAGAAGTAGTTAATGTTATATATACTCTCGTCATATCATTCAGTCACAGTTTCATGTGTTATTATCAAGTTACAAAGTTGTTCAGCATTATTAATGGCATGCTCCATATCTGTTGTGTAACAAAGACTTTTCTTCCTCAGATTTTTATTTCATTAGGTAAAATAAAAGCATTACAGATGCTGCTTTGTAGGTATTTGAGGTGTGAAAAACAGACAAGAGTACTTGGTGTATGTACACTAGCTACACAAGGCAGTCCTGTGTACTTCCAAACATGTAATGTAGATTGTTCTGCCCCTTAATCAAAACCAAGATTGTAATATTTGTTTTCTTTGTTCTTTCACTGTGTAATAATAAATTTAACACAAAGGAGAGAGAGAAGCTCCAGAGTTGAATTCTATGCTACAGTATTCAGGATCAAAAGTAATGCATCTGCTATGATGGAGGTACCAATTATGAGTTGTAGTACGTTACAGTAAGCTTACCTCAAGTGCTAAGGTAAACAGACAAGACTGGTTTAACAGTTATACTTCAGTTTAAAATTAACTAATGATGTATTTGATAGTGGTCCCTATGATTCCTGTTAGTAAAGTAAGTTCTTATTTAATGCCATCTTATCTCTTTACTTTGTACAAGAAGTTAGCAGTCACTGTATTATCCAACGCATAAACTGTCATTAGATGTAGCTCTCTGTGTTCTTCAATTTCTTGAAGGTAAGATATAAACGTTTTATCTCAAATTCTGCTTTTCTTTTAGTTTTGAATATTTTTCCTTTGTTGCTCTATTAATGATTCCTTTTCTGTATCAGGTATTATTTGTATGTTTGCCATTGCTGTTACTGCATTTACTAAGCTTTATTACAACAAATCAGACTACCTTATTTCTACTAGTAGATAAGGTTAAATATGATGTTCCTATGTAGTTATTACATCCTTTGTAACATCACTACTTTAATTTAGTTCTTTTTCCTGTAATTGATGCTTCTGAAGGTCTACAAACCTTATTGTACAGTCAGTTGACCAAACCAGTCAAAATGGTAAACATCACTCTTAAAAGTACTGCTAAACTTCCATTTCTTTTGGTGAACAAAGGGCTAATGAAGAAAGAGCTTGTTTAAACTATAAGACCCATTCTGATGCTGTGATGCACAATTGTCAAATGTCCCTGATTTTCAAGATCATTCCCAGTTTTACTTAAAACATTTGCCCAGTTCCTCTCAAATGTAGTAACTTTGTGACAGAACTGTGAGAACTATAGTCAACAATGACAACCTTACAACTTGCAGACTTTTTCATTTTACTTCCGAAAATGCACATTGATTTAAATTATTTTATTCAATGAAATTTCTAAGTGATGGATAGCAATATTTTAAAAGTGAGATCCCTGACTGAGGCCCTTTTTTCCTCCTCCTTTTTAGCTCTCCCACAGATTCTTCAGTAGCAAAAATGGAACACTTCATGTTTAAGAAAGAGCAAAAAAGCCCATTAAAATAAATATTTTAAATAATAACCAAACCAATAACATTCTGTAATAGCATGAAAAGGAGAGGGTAACCTCAGGCTTTGCTCTCAGTGTTAAATCTCAGCTTCATGAATACATTGGACATTATCTATTATTCATTATTATGGACTGATCAATTATAAATGCTACAAAGAAATGTTATGAACAGTACAGAAAAGTGCACTATGGATCCCATGTGGAAACACCTTGAAGAAGAATACACATTAAAGAAAAGAGAAAGGTGCTGAAAATCCACCTACTGTCAAAGTGTGTAGGAGAGTGTTGTACATATTTCTAAATGCTGAACAACTTCTGGGATGCAATGCAGGTTTTAATTAGACAGCAAAAGAGTGTTCCATCTGGCTTCTCATATTCCTGATCTACCCACAAAGGAATGTAATAAAATATATTTTAATTAAAATGCTTGCATTTTATCAACTATTTTTGAAATGTAAGATGTATAATAACAAATGTGGCATCAAAACCATTTACTTAGCTACATATAAAATATCCACTCCATGAAGTCAAGTAACAGCTAAATTTGCAGTAGCATTTCTATCCCTTTCTTTTTCTACTAACCAGGTGATTGTAGGTTTCCTTCATATCCAGATTTACTTCCTGGTGCAAGCCAGAAATGAATGCTTAAAAATGAGGAAGAAACATGATATCTGTTTATTTCGAAGTGGAGTAAAATTATGAGATTCCATTGTCGTTGGATATGAATTAAAATGTGAACACCTGACAAGCTTTTGGAGGAAAGGACAGCAGCTATACAGTTGTTTATAGCCAGTTAAGCTCACTGACAGTTATTAGATGTGTACAGAAGACAGTTTAGAAGTGACAAATGATGCTAGGAAGTATAACAAAACACAGAGGCAGTAAAGGTGTGCTCATCTAGAAGAACGGCATATCACTTGACATGTAAATCACTGTCCAGTACGACTGAAGCCACATACCACATATGGAAATAATTTCGAAAAAAAAATCTTTTTATACATATATAAAATGTGTGTACATATGTATCTGTATCTGTATATGTGTATGTATATATGTGCATACGAGTGTATGTCAAGCATCTGGACTATCTAAAGTTTGAACACTAATACAGTATAACAGCTTGAATCACAAAGATGCAAATACACACTACTTTGAATCACAACAATTTGAAGTAAAACAAACCTACTTTTTTTGCAGGGGGGGGGGGGCAAAAGCTTTTCTCCTTTGTGAGATTACAGAACAATTGGAAGTGGGAAATGTATCATTTCCCACCATACCTCTAAGCACATGCAATCTGGACAAAGCCAAAAATAACAGTGTGACAAAGGCTCAAATTCAAGGACAAATTTTAAATATAGCTCTTCTAAACTTAGAAAGTTGCTAGGATAATAGGTTTTGCATTAGCATTTAGTTTCTGATGGATATGAAGTCTACAAAAACTCAAATGTTTCAATGTTTGTGATTATTTAGTGACGTCAATCCTCAATGCTTTGACAGAAAACCACACGTTTTATGAGGAGCAGACCAAAAATATAAGGCAAAAATCTGAAAGTTGTAGGGTACGTTCTGCCATTGTAATGCAATCTCAGAGTTGGTATATATATATATATATATATATATATATATATATATATATATATATATATATGTGTGTTAACATTGGCTTTAGGTGATGGTTACTGTTGATGTGATACTCTGTGATACTCTGACCTCATGTACCAAATGAGTAAGGGGGGGGGGTCGATGCCTATGCTGATTATATATGTATATACACACACACACACACACACACACACACACACACACACACACACACACACACACACACATACATACATACATACATACATATGTGCTGATGAGGTTATAAGCAGGCCAAAACATGCATGTCCAGAACTAGTGGGGTTTGGCTTTATTAGCCTGAATGTATCCACAGAGACTTAAAAAGAAAAAGTAAAAAGTCATGGTCATTCAGAAGCCATATAACTGAAACACTTCATGTCCTTAAGAGTTCAATTGCATATATCCCATGGGCCTCTATTACAAGAGGTTTAAGGTATCATAGGTTCATAGGTAGGTACTAGGCTATTAGCCCTAGGGCCTATATAAGCATAGCAAAAAAGGTACCCTGGCTTTCGCCACCCAAGAAAATTATTTTATAGGTTCATAGGTTCATACTAGGCTATCTGCCCTGGGGCAGTTATAAGCCTAGCCTGATTCTGTATGGCTTACGCCACCCCTTGATTTGAGTATACTGTGCCCTTTTTAAGGTTTAGTTTACTGTGCCTCTGTCTAATAGTGACACGGGAGTAATCCCTGGGACAAACCTACGATCCCCCATCCACCTATCGAGATTCTTCTTGAAGAGATTCAGTGAGGTGCTCTGCCTCACATGAACTGGAATTCTATTCCAGAGTGAAGGGAACCTCTGGGTTATGAACCTGTCCCTCCAGCAAGTTCTATTTATTTCTGTGCTGAGGTTCAAGTCCCTTGAGCATGTGGCACTAAGGGATTTAGATTTACTGAGGTAGAGCATGTCCATTAATTCTGGATTTGACATAGCTTTGTATGTCAGGCATAGATCGCCTCAAAGTAGGCGGTATGCAACTGAGTAGAGCTTGAGTTTTTAACCGAGCAGCATATGGCATCTGTTTGAGACCCTTGATCCTCTTGGTGAGATACTTTTGGGGTCTTTCTAATTGCTGCATGTGTCGGGTAAGGTACATCCCAAAAGGGGCATTGTATTCTATGATGGGCCTGATGAGGGATGAATAAAGGGGCACGATTACCTCTCTTGATCTAGATGTGAAACCCTTCGTGATGAGGTGGGCTATGTAGAAGGTCTTTCTAACCACTTTGGCCATGTGGTTTTCAAAGGAGAGATTGCTATCAACTTGGGTCCCCAGGTCCCTAATAACTTTCTCTGTACTTAATGGGTTTCCGCCTATGTGGTAATTTGTGGGCACATTGTTTTTGCCAAAGGGTATGACTATACATTTTTTGGCATTTAGCTTTAAACCATGGTGCTGGCACCAGTTATCTGTCTCTGTGAGACCTTTTTGAAGGATGTTTGTGTCAGCTGGAGAGTTGATTATGGCACCTAGTTTGCAGCCATCTGCGAACTTGGTGAGCCATAGTCCTCCCACGTTTGCCTGTACCTCAGAAAAGTATATACCGAACAAGAGTGGTTCCAGGACAGAACCCTGTGGGACGCCACTTGTGACCGGTTTCGAGTCTGATGGCTCCAGCAACTCTCACTCTGTGGGTTCTGTCTTTGAGCCAGTTTGCGACCCATCGTGTGACATAGGGGTTTATATTTAAGCTGGATAGCTTATCTATGATGCCCGAGTGGGGTATTGTGTCAAATGCCTTTGCAAGGTCCAGATAGGCTGTGTGGACTACCTTCCCTTCATCTATGGCTTTGGTGACTGTTTCGAAGAAGTCAACCAGGTTCAAAAGGCAGGATCTGCCCTTGACAAAGCCGAACTGGGTAGGATCTAGTGTCTGTAGGTCCCCAATGTCTTTGTTTATGAGCTCCATGATGATCCTCTCCATAGCCTTGCAGACTAAGCTAGTCAGGCTTATGGGGCGATAGTTTCCAGGGTCCGTAGAGGCTCCACCTTTGTGGAGTGGGACCACTGTTGCTGCACGCCATTCTGTGGGCACATATCCTGTAGTGAGGCTGAGATTGTATAGCTGTTTTATTTGAGGGATTAGTTCCTCTTGGAGTTCATGTAGGATGCAACCTGGGATGCCATCTGGTCCCATGGAAGCAGTGTTTTTTGCTTTGGAGAGGACAGCCTTCACCTGAGCATCAGAGATGTTTGGGAGGCAGCCCTCTGCTGGGATAGATACTTGCTCTTTGGGGGGGGGGTGGAGAAGTTTGCACTGAACCTGTCTGCCAGGATAGTGGCGATGTCTGTGGGTTCAGTGTATTTTTTGTCGTTTAGAATCAACTCAGATCAAGTCTGGGAATTGCATCCCAGGTTCCTAACATAACTGAAAAAAGCCTTATGATTGTCTTTGGTGTCCTGTGCAATTTTTCTCTCGAAGCTGGCCTTGGAGGATTTTATGAGGGATCGTAATTTTTTGCTAGTACTGATCAGAGATGCCTTCCCTATTAGGGATTTTGCTCTATCATGTAGTAGCTTCCTCCTTCTGTTGTACAGTTTATTTATGGCAGGGATCCACCAGACTGGACGCCTGCCTTTGGATGATTGGGTCTTGGTTTTGTTTGGGATAGCATGATCCATGCATTCCTGGAGATGTCCGTAGAATGCGTTTATATAGGATTCTGCAGTTTGGGCCGTAGTTTCCACTGGCCCTGGGGCCTTTTGAGAAGTGAGAAGTTCGCTTTTGAGAAGTTTTTCACTGTGGTTTTCTGGGCTGGGGGTGGGGTCGGGATGTGGACAAACATTTTCCTGTGCCCCTGTCGAGCAGAGCCACAGAAGTGATCCCAGGGGTGAATTTTCTATTTCCCATCCAATCATCAAGATTTTTCTTGAAGAGTGCTAATGAGGAGCTCTGTTTGACATAGCTAGGTAGTCTGTTCCAGAGTATGGGTAGTCTCTGGGACAGGAATCTATCCCTCTAGCATGTTCTGTTTATTGTGGTGACAAGGTTTAGGTCCCTAGAGTGTGATAGCTCGGAGGGATTGGGATTTCTTTAAGTGGAGCATGTCCAACAGCTCTGGGTTTGACATAGCTTTGTATGTTAGGCAGAGATCGCCTCTGAGTAGGCGAAATGCGACGGAGTAAAGCTGGAGTTTTTTGAGACGGTCTGCATAGGGCATCTGTTTGAGGCCAGTAATCCTCTTTGTGAGGTATTTCTGTGGCCTTTCCAGTTGTTGTAGATGTCTTGTGAGGTACATACCAAAAGGGGCATTGTACTCTATAACTACTGTCCACCTGTGTCCCAAGGTCTCTTATCACACTTTCGGCATTAAGTAGACTACCACTTACACATAGCGAAAACTCTAGCTTGGCTATACATATATATATATATATATATATATAGATAGATATATATATATATATATATATATATAGCTATATATATATATATATATATATATATATATATATATATATATATAGATATATATATATATAGATAGATATGTATACATGCATATGTATACATATATATGCTCACATATCCATCATATGCAGTGTGTGTGTGTGTGTGTGTATATATATATATATATATATATATATATATATATATATACACACACACACACACACACACACACACACACACACACACACACACACATCTCTGTATATGGTTCCCCTGTATTTTACTATAAGTACATTTGTCCTACAAACACGGGGGGGGGGGGGGTGATGGCAATGGTATGAAAGGCCAAACGGTGCTTATGCAAATGAAAACTACAACCAGGAACCAAATAACTTGAGTGTAGAGTTCCATGATGCATAGGAAAGAAAGTGCTTATGGATTAAATATATTCTGTTGACTGCATTCAAGCTTGTTGGTTTTGTATTTAATATGAAGGCTTCTTCTATAGCAGCATATAGGAATGCAGCACACTACATTTTCAGGCTTCTTGGCTAATCCTGTCTCAGAGAGAGACAAATGGAATTTCAGGATCCAAAGTTTCTAGTTTTCTACTAAGTATACACAGAGTAAAATAATTATAAGGAGTTCCACTTAAAGCACTTTTTTTCACTAAGACTTCTGCAGTTTATTTTCACTTGCACAAGTAACTTGGTCATTTTTGATTTGCTTGAACTTAGCTGATCCAGTGTACTTATTGCTTATGGATGGTTATTCACTATAAGCTGTACAGATTTTTATTTGCTTGATGTGGCTGTAATATTGCTTCTCCATGAGGTCAACATTCAGGAAAAAAAAAAATATATGATGTTTCACTGCTGTTTTGTTATTGCCATTTCTTCAGGTTGCAACAACCTCATAGTAAGAATAATTAACTAAGTCCCTTGCCCCCCTGTACTAACATTGATTTCATTTTTTTGGTAGCTGTGTGTCAGCTTGAAAGAACTATTTTCTTGAGCAGTGTTGGATCAATCCTTTATACACTCAAGGAAACTTGTTTCCTTGACTGCAGTTGGTAACATTCTTTATGCATGCAAGGAAACTGTTTCAAGCTATAGTATACAAGCAGCATTTCAAACAGATGATCTCTCAAAAGCAAACATATTTCTTCACTTCTGCAGATATATTCCTCTAGGTCTTCAGGTACTCACCATTCTGACAGCATGTAATGCCTAGATTTATAATAAACAACACAGACACCCTGAGGATGTGGTGCAACCTCCCTGAGCTCCATATTCAAACTTCTAGAACATCTGTGCAGCATATCACACGCCACTCACTGTGATGAATTTATTAACTGTAGAGCTACAGAGTCCATATGTGACAGACCACAGATCCTTCTACACCTAAAAACTGCAATTGATGCCCGAGGTTAAAGACCCCATCCAGAACCACTGATGAACCTATCAACACCAAAGCATAGAATGACATGTCATGTCTTCTTTTGGCACATTCATTCCTCGTACTTAGCCCACCTCATTCTCTATGCAAGGTTTTGTTCCTCCTACAGAAATATTACTACACAGGGGGTTTCAGGAGCCAGACTAAATGAACAGCCAGAGAAGAGGCCAGAGTTTCTAAGCCCATTTTCCACCAGATGAGGTCTCTCCCCAGGAATATATTTTTTCATGCTTGACCTTCTTCTCATGCATATGACTATGACAGTATAGCTCACCATTTTTGTACCTTTTGCTGGGGAAGGCAAAAATCTAAAAACCTTCCTTGGATAAAAGAGGAAATTCTTTTTGCAGCTACTTGTGCAGTTACATGTGGAGGTCAGCAAGACTTAACATCTGTCCTATGCCAGCAGCTTAACCCATGATAACAATGGTTTGAATGGCTAAAACACATCCCCAGAACAAAAAAAGAAAGTTGGTTCTGTAGATCAAAGTTGTAGGTTTAGTTGCTCTCTAGGTTATCAATTTGGCCTTTTGATTTGGCTTCTGAAATTTAGGAGTAGTAGTAAAAGTTATTCCATTTTCAAGGTAGTGGAACATATTTAGTTCTTAATTTTTTATTTGTTTATTAACTGGGGAGATGGTTTGATACACATGGCTCCTTTTTGGCATGACATCTATATACACCTCAAGCCACAACATATACATATCCTTACCATACATTTACATGCATTGGAGAGATACTTGTATCTTTAGATCTCTCTGTACACTGTAGCAAACGCTTGCCATAAAGAGGATATCATTTACAACAAATGGTAGGGTAAACAAATGATGGAATTACAAGAGTTGTGAGATGGATATGGTACAGTACAAGAAGGCAAGCAGAAAGACAAAGATGGTATGGTCTATCTGGATTTCAACAAAAGTCTTTGACTCAGTCCTCCACGGGTGGTTGTTAGGAAAACCTAAAGACCTGGGGGTACATAAAAAACTAGGAATCTGTATTGTTGTATAATGGACTGGGAAGGACAGAGAGTGTTGTGGTGAGAAGGCAATATTAGGAACAAGATACTGACAATTGAAGCACTGCATGGTTGGTTCTTGGTTTAGTACTTTTCACTATATTGATTTCAGGCATATCTAAGAGAGAACAGATTCAGACTTTCATCAGTAACACAAACGTGCAGCAGCAGAGGATGAGGAGAGAGTCTAAGCAGGAATGTGGAAATGTAACTAAGTAAAAAGAAAGGTGTCAGTTGAATACATACAGATGCAAAGTACTGAATATGGGCCACAGTACTCCTGGTGTATCACCTGGCAGGAGTGGAACTGATGGCAATAAAGCAGGAAAAGTATCTGGGTGGTGTTATTCATGTCTGTACTGAATTACCAGGAGTGCACTAAGAGGTTAGTGGCAGCAGAAAAAATATTGGAGTGTATTCTTAATGGGATGGACTCCAGAAGTGAAAAGGTAATGATGTCAATCCACTGGGTCCTGGCCAGATCACATCTTGGGTATGTTGCACAATTCCAGGGGAGGGAGCAAAGTGAGGGACATCAGGTTGCTGGAAGGAGTCCACAGCAAGTCGAAGGGTCCATGAAGGAAAGTGGATGGCTGTTCTTGGAGACTAAAGGAAATCTTCTCAGCAGCGTCATAAGAGACAAGGAGAACATGATATGACTGCAAAGGATCATGTCATAGAGATGTGAATGGGTCATCCTGAATAGGAAAAATACAGGAGGAAAGGTGGCAAACAAGCAGAAGATTATAGGGACCAGATATTACCTAGATCTACAAAAGTACTTCCTTACAGAGAGGGTGGTGGACTCATGGAGTTGACTACCAGAATGTATTGTGGAGAGGAAATCCACTGAGACGTTCATGGAACATATGCAGAAGGGGTGAACAGTAAGATGGAGATGGAGGGAAGATAAAATGTTGCAGGATGGGTAGGCTTATTATCTCCTTCTACCATCTAGCAGTTACAATGTAATATAATGTAACTCTAGGAGATAACTGTACATTCAGAAGTGCTTGGCAAGCTGGAATTTTTTACTTGTGTACAATCACAACAACAGAGTACATGGCTTATCATTAAAGTATATATAGTATCATTAGTGCAGCAGTTTAGAGATAGTACATGCATCGTCAAATCATCTTTGCAGACAGTTCACCTTATAGGATGGCTGTAAATATTCATAACAGTTGTGAGACAGACTAACTTTAAAATCACTATACACCTGAGAAGTGCAAATACTTCAGGGTATCATAACCTTAGACTTAGTATATTTTTCTCACTTTACACTTGCAGTCAAGCTGTTCTAAGAACTGCATTTACTGACCTCAATATTTCAACAGAAGGCCATTAATGCAATGCAAATACAGCATACTGGTGAAATGCTCTGGCAGGCTACCTTAGGTACAGTGTTCCAGAGTAAATTACAATAGTGCCATCAGTGTCACACCTGGAGTTGGGGGCTACCCTTGGTAATGAGAATTTGCACTGTAAAGGGAAGTGGATGGACCCCAGAGTGTGAGCATCCAGCTGGAAATGATGGAAAGTGTGTGTGGGGGGGAGGGGTTGTAGACAATACGTAGTAATGCTGCACTGAATTGTGGGGTGGAAAGAAAACAGGCATGAGCGTTACTGTATGTTACAAGGAGTGCATTATGATTTGTTAATGGCCTTGTTATGAATCCTCATTGGCAGGGCCAGTTGGAACACATAGTTGAGGCCTCCATTGTACCACCAATGATACCTTCTACTTTATTAATCGAACTGGCAGTCAGTGATTGATCCTGATGAGGTCATTTGCAGAGCTAGATGACACACTGTAGCCTCGACTTTGCAATATTTTTGGTTTTCTTAAATACCACCCAGTATCGTTTTATTTATTTATATATTTATTAATTGAGTGGGTGCACATGTTACAAAAACTCCTTTTGGCCATGAGGCAAAAAAACAATCAAACTATTTTTTTACAAATGTAGACAATTTAAGAAATGCATGTCTACACTACATAATAAGGATTCTACAAGGATGATTATGAAGTGGTGCATGCAGGTTGCTTTATGTTACAAGATCCTATAACTATGGTGTACACAGTGAGCTATAGATAACTGTGAAGAGTAGGAAATTAAATATGGTCATGTGAAAAAGGAACAATAATTTTAATGGCAAATTATTTATTATTATTATTTGACTGAGTTGATGTGTGAAGCAGACATATTTTGTTTTTAATCCAGAAGGAAGAGGTAAAAGTGGAAAAGTCTTTTTTTTCCAGTGAAGAGTCTAGTAAAATACTGAAGATTAATAATAATTACCTACTACAATAGCCATCTCTGCAGCATAGAGGGAGAAAGCCCTGACTTCTCTGCAGGTAAGCTGAGTTTCAGTAGTGGTTTGGGTGCTGTAGGAGCTGGCTGAGAAAGATTGGAGTGAGAGGTCATTATTGGCTCACCCATTCTGGGAGGAGAAAAGAGTCTCTGGTTTGCCACACAGGTAACACTTTAAGGGAGCACTGTATGTTCACCTAGTGGAATTCTGAGCCAGTTGAGTCTGTGTTGCCATAGTGCTGATGAGGGAAAACAAGTGTGTTGAGGCACGTCCCCTCAGGAGGTAACGACTGTAGGATCAGAGGAGTCATGGGGAGCAATGGGTATTTCCAAGAGGAGAAAGGCTGCTCCTCTGGACAAGAATGCTAGCCTGCTCCCTACCATCCAACTCCAACCAGGGAATTCTCAGATGGGAATGAATGGGCCGGGCTCTCACCTCACCTGGGAATATCCATCTCACAGTTCTGCTGAAACGAATGTGCCAGCTGGGTGAGTGTAGGCAAGCCATCAGGCAAGGTCTTAGGGAGGAAGCAAAAAGAAAACATAACAGATCACTTATTTACTACAAGAACATCAAAGACAGTTAAACTAAAAAAGTAATCCTGATCAGTGGGTATTTATAAATTGCACAGATAATAGCAGAAATAACACTTTTAAAGAATGCAGAAGCATACATTTATAATATCAGTCCTGAGGTTCTAGTTACTGGGATGACAGAGGTTTGAGGTTTATGTAATTTAATAGCTTAATTAGTAGAGGATGTTAATCATCTCTTTGAATGGTCATAGAGTGGTCTTTAATCATGTAATTGATGCAGGACAAAATGATATTGGAAGTACTACTGTTTCAGAAATATTAAACACTTTAAGGAAGGGAACCCATGCAGATAGCTAAGTAAAGGGGCTTTGTGTTTTTAATAATGGACGTTGTTACATCTACTAGACTTTGAATGTACTACTTCACTTAACTAGTGCTTACAATAGCAAGCACTACAACAAGTATGGGAATGAGTTATAGGTATAAGCATGTCCAACTCTGGAATAGTTTAATAGTGAAGGCAAACTGTTTTTTTACATGGCCAGGTACCTCTCAGACCAACAAGGTAATCAATGTATTGTCTCAAAAGTTACTAAACTAGTTAAGGGATTGTATGGAAATCTGCAAAAAATTGATCACCTTAGGTACTGTTAATGACTTAACTATTGTTCTATATAATGCAAGAAGCCTGAATTCAAAAAATCAGTGAGTTGCTGTTTATTGCAACAACAGAAACAACTGATGTTTTTTATTTCTGAGATATAGTATGGTGTTGATGCCTCACCCTAAGTTTAGGTAGCGGTGTGTGTGTGTGTGTGTGTGTGTGTGTGTGTGTGTGTGTGTGTGTGTGTGTGTGTGTGTGTGTGTTTGTGTATACGCGTGTGCTCGTATGTGTGTGTGTGTGTGTGTGTGTGTGTGAGTGGCATAGAGGGCTAAAGTCCTAACTACAAACCAGCCGATGGGTTCAGTTAGTGGTTCAGGTGACTGACAAAGCAGCAGGGAGAGAAGGACATGCCTGTCCTGGGGGGAGGGCATTTGCTAGTGAGCTTCCCTAAGAAGAGGTGTGGTCCAACGAGGGTGCTTGCCCTGAGATGCTGAGATGTGACCAATGAGTGTACAGGATGAGAAAAGTGGGTAGGGCAGATAATACAAAAAAAAAAAAAAAAAAACAGAGAGAGAAGCAAAGAGAGATGAGCCCCCAGCATAGCCGGCCTTAGGTATAGGCCAACTAGGCAGCCGCCTAGGGTGCCACTCTAGCAGGGGCACTTTTCCAATATTTATTTGGTGTAGGTAGGCCAGGATAGGGGCACCAGGTGGTGCAGTGGGGTGCGCCGTGGTGCCCTTTTGCCTAGGGCACCAGTTGACCTAAGGCCGCTCACACCCTTAAGATCCATGACAATCCCAAGCAACAGTGGAGGAAGTCCAGGAGGGTAGGAGAATGGTTGGTAGACCCATCATGGATGTGGACACTGAGGACAGAAATAATGATGATGTCTGATGAGACAAAAAACGACTATTGCAGAATGATAGCGGTTGTCAAACTACCTGCATCTCTGTTCATACAACCATTTTTTTTTTAAATAAATGTCCAAATTAATCACCTGACTAGGTAATTGACTTCATGGCATTTCTTCTAAGTGGATTAAATAATCAATGTCGTCTTGTGGCAGGGGATTTTAATTCTCTGTACATTGATTGGAATTTAAACAGTTTCCGTAGGGGAAGTTTCATAGTTTAGTACTAGGCTATCTGCCCTGGGGCATTTATAAGCCTAGCCATAGTGATGTGGCTTTCGCCACCCCATGTAATGGTACAAAAGTGTACAGAATAGATTTAGAATACTGTACCTCTGTCTAGTAGTGACACAGTGAAGACCCCCTTACATAATAGAATTAGTTTACTGTGCCTCTGTCTAGTAGTGACACAGAGATGACCCCTGGGGTAAACCTACGATCTCCCATCCACTCGTCAAGATTTCTCTTGAAGAGAGTCAGTGAGGGCCTCTGCCTAACATGAACTGGGATTCTGTTCCAGAGTATGGGAAGCCTCTGAGTTATGAATCTGTCCCTCCAGCATGTCCTATTCATATTTGTGCTGAGGTTTAAATCTTTAGCTCGTGGTTCTGATGGATTTGGATTTTTTGAGGTGGAGCATGTCCATCATTTCCTGATTGGACATGGCCTTGTACGTCAGGCACAGATCACCTCTGAGTAGGCGGTATGCTACTGAATACAGCTGGAGTTTCTTTAGTCTGGCAGCATATGACATATGTTGGAGACCCTTGATCCTCTTGGTGAGGTACTTTTGGGGTCTCTCTAGCTGTTGTAAGTGCCGGGTGAGGTACATACCAAATGGGGCATTGTACTCAATCATGGGCCTGATAAGGGAGGAGTATAGGGGTACAATGACCTCCTTTGATCTGGATGTGAATCCCTTCATGATAAGGTGGGCAAGGTAGAAAGTCTTTCTAACCACTTTGGCAATGTGGGTGTCAAATGAGAGGTCACTATCGACTTGGGTTCCCAGGTCTCTGATTACTTTTTCCGTACTCAGTGGGTTACTGTCTATGTGATAATTTGTGGGTACTTTGTTTTTCCCAAAGGGGATGACTATACATTTTTTGGCATTTAGTTTAAGGCCATGACTCCGGCACCAGTTGTCTGTTTCAGTGAGGCCTTTCTGTAGGATGTATCTGTCAGCTAGTGTATCGACTATGGTGCCTAGTTTGCAGTCATCTGCAAACTTTGTCAGCCACAACCCTCCCATGTTTGCTTTCACATCTGAGAAATAAATGCCGAACAAGAGGGGTCCCAGGACAGAGCCCTGTGGGACACCACTTGCGACTGGCTTTGAGTCTGACATGCCTCCAGCGATTTTGACTTTATGGGTTCTATCTTTTAGCCAGTTTGCAACCCATCTTGTGACATATGGATTTACATTTAAGCTGTTGAGCTTGTCTATGATGCCAGAGTGGGGTATTGTGTCGAAGGCTTTAGCCAAGTCCAGGTAGGCTGTATGGACTGCTTTGCCCTCGTCAATGGCTCTAGTGACTGTTTCGAAAAAGTCAGCCAGGTTCAAAAGGCAGGATCTGCCCTTTACAAAGCCGAACTGGGTGGGATCAAGTGTCTGTAAGTCCCCAATGTCTCTGTTTATGAGTTCCATGATGATTCTTTCCATAGCTTTGCAGACCAGGCTGGTTAAGCTTATGGGGTGGTAGTTACCAGGGTCTGTAGAGGTGCTTCCTTTGTGGAGTGGGACTACTGTTGCTGTACGCCAGTGTTCAGGTACATATCCTGTAGTAAGGCTAAGGTTAAATAGCATTTTTATGTGCGGGTTTAGCTCCTCTTGGAGTTCACGTAGCACGCAACCTGGGATACCGTCAGGTCCCATTGATGCTGTGTTTTTAGCTTTGCTGAGGGCGGTTCTCACCTGGACATCTGAGATGACAGGGAGGTTACATTCAGCTGGGATAAGTATTTCTTCTTTTGTGGTGAGGAAGGGGAGAAATTTGCACTGAACCTGTCTGCCAGAATGTTGGCAATATCTGTGGGTTCAGTGTATTTTATGTCATTGTGAACTAACTCTGAACATATCTGAGGGTTTCCACCCAGGTTTCTAACATAGCAGAAGAAGGCCTTGTGGTTATCTTTAGTGTCCATAGCGATTTTTCTCTCAAAGTTGGCCTTGGATGTTTTTATGAGAGAACGTAGCTTTCTACTAGTGCTGATCAGAGATGCCTTCTCTTTATGGGATTTTGCTCTGTCGTGCAGTAGCTTCCTTCTTTTTTATACAATTTGTTTATGGCTGGGGTCCACCAGACAGGACGCCTGCCCTTGGTGGAGAGGGTCTTGGTTTTATTTGGGATTGCATGATCCATGCATTCTTGGAGATGTCCGTAGAAAGCATTTGTGAAGGATTCTGCATTGTGGGATGTGGTTTCCACTGGCCCAGTGGGCTTAAAGGATACCATCTCAGTTTTAAGAAGTGTAAAGTTGGCTTTTGAGAAGTTTTTCACTGTAGTCTTTTGTGTTGGGGTGGAGGTGGGATATGTATATCCAGGGTGATTAGTTTGTGGTCAGATCTCACTAGTGAGGGGTATACTTCTGGTGTGGAGCACTTTGTCCCCATGTTTGTGATGATCAGGTCTAGTATATTATCTCCACTTGTGGGAGAGGTGACTAGCTGTTCCATTGCATTTGAATTTATGAATTCCAGGAACCTTTGGGCTAGGGTGTTTGGGCTAGAATAATGCACCCAGTCTATGTTAGGGTAGTTGAAGTCTCCCAATATGATGGTGTTTGGTGAGACATTCATATCCTCCAATGTCTTCAGGAAGGCTGAATGGGGTTCCTGAGATTAGGAGGGTGGTCTGTAACATGCTACCAGTTGTATAGCAGTTTTGCCTACGGTTAGTTGCACCTGGATGGTCTCTGATGCTTCATGTGTTGCCACTAACATGGAGGTGTGGGTGTCCTTGATGAATATGGACACTCCCCCCCCCCTTTTTGGTTTGGCCCGAGTTTTGGGGCCGAAAAGCATGATACGAGGTATAGCCTGGTAGTGCTGGGGTGCTGGGGTGCTCTCAGGAGCCTTGAACCAGGTTTCAGTTACTGCACAGACATCAATGTTCTCCATACTGAGGAGTGCTTTGAGAGCCTGCATCTTGAGATTTAGACTTCTGGTGTTGAGCAGCATTACCCTTAATTTTTTTCCATTTTTGTTTTCTAAGGAGGTGGGTTTGTCTTTTGAGCCTTGCCTAAAAAAGGCATTATGGGGGTGGCAAGAGCCTTAGCCAATATCCGGAAGCCCAGTGGTGACAGATGCAAGCCGTCCCTTGCAAAGCAGCGTGGCTTGTCCAGCATGTCATCCCAAGCAGACAGACATTGGATCCCCCTAGAATGACACCAGTATTTGAGCCAATTATTAAAGCTGATCATCTTGTCTTTGTATTGTGGCATCATTCTTGGTGAGGGCAAGATGCTGCTCAGGGTCAGGGTCATACCAGCCTGGGCTACATAATCAGAGAGCTCCTCTATGTCTCTTTTCATGTAGTCCAGGGAGGTACGTCTCAGGTCATTCACACCGGCATGGACAATGACGGAGTCATATTTGTACTTGCTTTGGAGTGACCTGAGTGCGTGTGTTATGTGGTGGGTCCTAGCTCCCGATAAGCAGCTCACCATTACCCTCTCCTTGTTCAGCCTGGTAAGTGGACCGTCAGTGTGTCTGACTATAGAGTCACCTATTACTAGTGTATCAGGCATGGTGTTTGGCCTTAAGGGCTGTGATTGTTTGACACACTGATTTATTGAAGTATGTGTAGCATGTGTTATGTTTTGAGGTGGTGGATTTTTGGGTGTCTGCTTTGGGAGCCTCTGTTGTTTTGGTAAGTTTTTTGTTAGAGCCTCCGAGTATGTCTTTGTGTTATTATGTGTTTGGTTTGCAGTTGTGGTAGGTCTATGTGGGACTGGATTTGGTGTGTGTGTGGTTACCTTCTCCTCCTGTCTGGTCTTGCCAGTCCTGAGTTGAGAGAGTTCAGCCTCCAGTTTGGCTCTATAGTTGCATCTCTCACATGTATTTGTGTTTGTTGGGAGGAGGAGAGGGTTGTCTGTGTACATGAGACAATTGTAGCATTGTCTCAAGATTCCCAGATTAACCATCTGAACCGGAGAGGATGCTAGTAATCTACCACTCGACATACTAGAATATTATAAGGGAGTGCTGTGCCTTTAAGGGAAGTGGGTACTCACAGGGGTGGTAGGTGGATGTAGTGCTTACTTTAGTTAGCGAGTGCTTACTTAGAAGAGAGGTTTTGAGAACAAGTGCTTGGCTTATAATAAAGCGAGTAGACTGATTATTATAAGAGCAGAGCTTTCTTAAGGGAAAATTTGAAGAGCAGACTTGGCGGAGCCAGAAAAAGTTTAACCGGCGCTGCGCTATGCGCACAAACGTGCAAAGCCGTGCAAATGCAGATTTTAAACAGGGAACTTCAAAAGAGCTAGAAATGGTCCAAAACAACCAATTACTACAAGCACCTGTGCTGAGGTCACTCCTTCAGGGACAGATAGGCTGCTCAAGGCTCCCCACTCCTACTGGTGAGCAAAGAAACTTCCTTCTATCCAAGTAAGGCAATGGACAACACGGGAACTACACCACAGCCCAGAATACAGCAAAGCCTGTATACTGGTCTAAACTAGTCGAGGAGAGGCGGGAAAACAAGGATTTTTTTTGTTTTTTTTGTTTTTGAGATAGAAAGCACACAGAAATGCAGGAAACAGTAATAAATCAGTTACACAGGTTAGCACACTTTAGTGGGCAGCCTCAACAGTTAAATTTAACAAACAACAAACAACTTTTGACCAATTTTCAACTAAATGAAACTTTAAGTGCAGATAATATATAATGCAACAAACAGTTAAAAAAACAGTTTAAGCTTGTTCAAAGTAAGCAAGAGAAGGTATTTCAGGTAAAAAATAGCAAAAAATACTTAAATCAGGAAAGTAGTTGCTTTTCTCAGTTTTCTGCTGCTAGGACCACTCTACTGGACCACGAGGAGCTGTTTCTGAGTAGTATAACCAGAAAAAAATGCTCAGAGGCGGATTTTAAACAGGGAACTTCAAAAGAGCTAGAAATGGTCCAAAACAACCAATTACTACAAGCTCTTGTGCTGAGGTCACTCCTTCAGGGACAGATAGGCTGCTCAAGGCTCCCCACTCCCACTGGTGAGCAAAGAAACTTCCTTCTATCCAAGTAAGGCAATGGACAACACAGGAACTACACCACAGCCCAGAATACAGCAAAGCCTGTATACTGGTCTAAACTAGTTGAGGAGAGGCGGAAAACAAGGATTTTTTTTGTTTTTTTTTGTTTTTGAGATAGAAAGCACACAGAAATGCAGGAAACAGTAATAAATCAGTTACGCAGGCTAGCACACTTTAGTGGGCAGCCTCAACAGTTAAATTTAACAAACAACAAACAACTTTCGACTAAATGAAACTTTAAGTGCAGATAATATATAATGCAACAAACAGTTAAAAAAAACAGTTTAAGCTTGTTCAAAGTAAGCAAGAGAAGGTGTTTCAGGTAAAAAATAGCAAAAAATACTTAAATCAGGAAAGTAGTCGCTTTTCTCAGTTCTCTGCTGCTAGGACCACTCAAGGAATTTGGGGATACTGTATCTAGGCTGTCTTATGCACCAAATGTACCTATTCCCTATTTGTGGTACCGATATATTGGGTGTTGTACCATCTTATCTGGCAATAAAATGCACCATATTCAACCTATGTGCCCAAATAGGAAATTCTGACCAAAGTGCTATTAAATTTAAAATATGTCTTTTTATGTTGTTTAGATCATTCAGCTAAGAAAAGTTAGAACATTTTCCAGAGCAAACTCTGATTAAAGCTCGATACTGTTAGGTGAATTTTCATTGGATAATTAGGATAAGCTAAGTTGTGATAAATGGTAAGGTTTTACAATTCTACGATACCACAACTACTATGATTGCAGATTATGTACCATTGGTTACAATTAAAAACTTGTAAATTCAAAACTACCATGCCAGAATACAGCTTTCTAGCAAAAAAAACTAGCTAAGAAACATATGGAGATTATTCCTATCCTTTGTCAAAAAAGTAAACAGCAGTTTGATAAGGCTACAAAGGTTCTTACTATGACAGTTCATATAAGGAAAGTATATTATGAGAAATCATTACTAATTCATACTTCTGGGGAATAGGAAAGCTTTATTTAATTATGCTAAACCTGTTACTCATCATTCCAGTGTACCAAAATCATTTGGTTTGTAAAGGCTGTTCTAAAAGCTTTGCCATGAGAATTGTAAATACATTTGTTGATGTTTTTATTCTGGATACCTCTAACACACAGTGTCCAAATATTTATCCTACAGATACCAGGAAAGCTAAATGTTCATTAATTAATGAGTCCCCTGTGCAGGAGGTCCTACAGGATTTAAAATCAGATTCTGCATCAGCGCCATGGTTTATACCTAGTTTGTTTTAAAGAAATGTATCTGCTTAATGTATTAATAGTTTTTCCAGTCAATGCTACTTGAAGATTTTGAACTCGAGATTTGAAAAGGAGACATTGTGGTACAAATCCTAAAAGCTAATGATGGATCACATCCTGGGAATTACAGGACAGGTAGTCACACATACATATTTGGGAAGCTATTTTAAAAACTAATACTGAAGTAAATACTTTCAGTTTTAATTGAAGTACATAATGTGGTACAATATAATTTCTCTGCTAGGTAATCTTATATTTCCAGTTTACTTCAGTTTTATACTTCATTGATTGAAGCAACAGAGTAGGACCTCTTCTTCTGATGCAATTTATGTGGATTTAAATAAACTATTGATAGTGCCTGTCATGACATAATTGTTCACCAACATAAGGGGTACAAAATCAGTGTATTCATTAGTTACTGAATTATTAACTGGATAAAACGTTGCACCATTCAAGCTTATGCAGCCAACTGTTTGTCTAGACATATGGTACTTGTATGGGATACACCTAAGGGATCTGTACTGGATCCATTTTTGTTTAATCTGTTCACGAGGTCAGTGTTAATTACAAATCCCATAATGTGCAATGAATTTGTAGATAACGCTATTGCATTGCCCGTAAGCAGTATTAATGATCATGTAATTCTACAATCATACTTTAATAAGGTGATAGATTGTTAAAAAATCAAGTTTTGTTGAATATCAAAAATTAGGGGTAATACATATCGACAAGATATTTAATGAACGGGTCTATATCAGTTCATCGAAGATTGACTTCAGCGAACTTGACTTAATCGACCCGAAAACACTGAACTTCACTTCTGCAAACGTTCACATCGAAAAAAGATTTCACCAGGGAAAGAAAGCACTTGACCAACACCACAATGGAACACACACTGCAGTATGTCAAACCCACCCACACTCCCAATTATATATACCAACTCCAAGATCGTACTACAGTGGGAAAAAGGGCAAACTTGTACTGTTGGCCAACTGCTTCCTTTCCCTACTTAAATCTTTTATGGATTTGAACATTCGCAAAAGTGAAGTTCTGTGGTTTGCGGTCAATAACATCAGGTTTGCTGAAGTGAATCTTCACGAACGAATATCGACCCATAATGAACACCCATATGCCATTAATGACTCCTTTATAGAATTAGAGAATGCATATAAGGACCTGGGCATTATTATTAGCAGTGACTTAAGCTTTGAACATCATGTGAAGTTGATGTACACGATACCATTGGCTATCAGGAATCCAATAATGAGAACACTTTCTTCTATACTTCCAAAGGTATTGTGTTCTCTTTGTGTAGCCCAAGTATGAGTCCATACTGAATATGAATTATCTTATTATGATTAATATTTGACTATAAAAAACTGAAAGGATAAAGAGGATTTATACTCGTAAAATTGGAGGACTTAGGCCTATGCATGGAGATTTGTATCACTGTGACTGTGTTCAGTATACAGTAGACAAAAAGGGGATACCATTAAGTTCATGATATGGATTTGACAGGAAACTGTAATTTCTCTTTACTGAATCATGATAAGAGTACTCAAAATACTACAGGGAATTTTATTGTGAATACAGATAGATTTCTAAGCATGAATACTATACTTTTAATAAGGGAGGTGAGGCAGTAGAATTGACTGCCTTTAATTATTTGGTAGACATAGTCTTTAGCGGTGTTAAAAATATTGCACATTTAAGTAGTACTGATAGGTACAAATCTTTTTATCTTGGTCACAAACTCCAGGAAAACCCTTAGAGTCATGGAGTTTATGCTCAGAGCACCGAACATTAAACATTTAAGAACAGTGGTCACCTGCACTGAATAAAAATATCTCACCAAATAGCCATAAAATGGTATAGAACTTGCAGCAAAACCAGTTTTCTTACTGGATATTTAATATAATTTTGACCAATTTTATTTTCAGACAACATAGCTAGTTTTCCTAAGTTGATTCTGTGGCACATTAAATGTACTAAATATTTTCACCAAAATAGATGATAATGCAGGCTTGATAATATTACTGTATAGACTAACTAATGCTTGGAATGTTGTACAGTGAGTCTTCTCATACCAAAGGAAAAAACTCGAGCATCTCCTTGTTATCAAAAATGTACCCTAGCACTCCTGCTACAAAAATAATATGTTACACTGTAAGAACTATACAAGCAGTCCAGCACGCGCGCATGCACACACACACAGACACACACACACACACACACACACACACACACACACACACACACACACACACACACACACATGCACACATGCGCACACACACACACACACACACACACACACACACACTCTCATACATGCACACATGCGCGCGTGCACACACACACACACACACACACACACACACTCTCATACATGCACACACACACACACACACACACACACACACACACTGGCGTGCACGCGCACGCACACACGCATGCGTGGGCTCACTTGCATACGCATACATACACATGCACACACACACACACACACACACACACACACACACACACACACGCTTGCACGTTTGCATTCACACACACACACACACACACATGCATGCATAGACTCACTTGCGTGCGCAGACACACATACACTTGCATTCAGATGCACATCCTTATTGATTGCTTTCCTTTTGCATATAGCATGATCCCCATTAACAAATAATAAATAATTATTTAAAGGACTAACATTTTCAGACTTGTTTGGGCCTTACAAAAGACGTATGGACTTTCCATTGAGGCCAGCTTCACCTCTTGAGAATGCTGCTATATTGACTTACCAAAGATAACCCACATAATGCTGACGAGGTTAAGTGGAAAGGCGGGTAGTAAAATGTATACTGCATATAAAACTGGCTGTGACAAAATAGAAGACGCATCAAAAAACAGGACACACCAACTTGTCTTCTTGTTATTTATCTGCTAGTAAGTTCCTTTCTTATTTACTTATTTTATTTATATTTGTTAACTGGATGCTGGACTGGTCCTCAATGGATCTACTTTAGCCACAGCCTAGTTTTATCATTAGATATATCCATGTGTACCTAAACATAAATTGAAAGTTTACAGGCTTTAAACTTTCACAGTTTTTGCACATTTCCAATATTTATATTTATATGCTGAGTCAAGCATGCTATGCAATTCCTTTTTGGGCAGATGGAAACCACAATTAGTACCAAACATGAGAAACATAAGTTAAGAACTGAGGTAGATATGAGGAGATGTAATATATTGTGCAGAGAAATGAAACCAATAAGTGTTTCAAAGGATTTAAACTATGGAATGTCATAGTTATGAAATAAAAGATGCATGATTAAGTTGTAGCAGGATATTTAAGGTGCAGCTCGCTCTTGTTGTATGTATTTAAAAAAACAAAAAGAAACAGAATTCAGACTATGAAGGGCATTTTCAAATTATGTTACAGAGTTTGCCCCATAGTTTTGGCCAATAATAGGGAAACCATAGCTAGTCGAGGCTAATTTATGTGGAATTCCCTTTCATATGATGGCAGCTAAAACACAGAAATGCAAACACATGAACAATAAAAAAGACTGATATCATAAAAAGTCCAGTTAATAAAATAACAAGACAAGCCCAAATGTACTAACAGTGCAAAAGTTTCAAACAAAAAATATAAAAGTTATGAGGGATGAGATTAATAAGTAAGCACTGTATACCTGCACATTACTAAATGTTGTGAAGCACATAGTGTGATGTGGACCAAAGCTCTTCAGATACCTATTATAACTAGCACAACGTGTACATACCAAGGAATAGACTGCAAAGCAAAACAAAGCTTCTACATTAGAAGAAAGAGCAACACTAGGCTGGGATAGAGGACATGTAATGCTACAAATGGGTGCATGACTGATGTGGTGGATGCCATCACAAAAGCAGGTTAGTGGATCCAGTTCATGCCTAGTCATGTGTGCAATGAAGCATCACATAGCTGCCACTGTAGAAAGCCTACAGCAAAGCACCAACTCACTCCATCACTGGAATGAGGGGAAAGGGGAGAAGAGAAGGAGAGGATATCACATAAAGGTAACCATAAGGCCTGACAGATGGGAGGAAGGAAGGGCAGTTTTTTCTGGGGTCGAGAGACTCGTTTTTATATATAAGGAAGAAGGATAGAAGGAGTAGCAGAAAGGAATGATTGAAGAGGGGATAGAGGGGGAAAGGGAAAGTAGCAAGAACAAACAAACAAACAAACAAACATAAATGCAGATGAAGACAGATGCGGGTGACACCAGATGAACCCAGGGTGACAGAAGTGGAGATCTTGTGATAAATAACTTTGGACAATGAACAAGGTATGGTGAATGACACAAGAAGGTGGGAACATCTGGATGAGGAAAGAGCAGGGGCATTATGTGGATGGCAGGCAGGGCAGCCCAAAGGACATTACTCAGTCCTCAGTAACCTTCATGGCTGACTTCATATGCAGGCTGTGTCTTGTGATCCTATGGTTGGGGGCTAATGATCACAATACTTGAGAAGCCATACCAGGAGCTGCTCCACAGTGCTGAAGTGGGAATCCATTTCTCAATGGGAGATCTCTTCTGGCCACTGTCAGGAGAAGTGCCTACAATTCCACTACTGAGATGTGGTCACAGAGGCTACCAGTGATCCCTCCAGGTCATATTCAGGGGACGGCCTCTGTTCCCCCTGTTGACAGGAGATATGGCAACCACTGTCCTCCCAGCACTAGAGGCATCAGCAATCTCATACCAAAATGACTGTTGCTGATCCATGATCTCAACCACAACTGAACCTTTGGAAAGATTAGAAAAAAGAGAATATATTACCACAAGTGATACCCATACAATTGCAGCTGCATAGTGGAGGGTCATACATGGCATATGTAACCCATTGCCAGGAAAAGTTAATTCCACCTACTATGAGATCTTGTCCTGTTTAGCATTCACTCCTTGGCTGCTGTAATAGAAATTATGAACACCTCAGAACAAAGGTACACCACATAACGCATAACAGGGGGAACAAATGCTTTCATGCCCATCCTTCTCTTTATCCTCTGCCACCCAAAGCTGAAGTAGGTCATAGTGGTGTTACCATAGCTTGCACTTCTAGCATTGACACTGTTCACCAAAATCAGGGATGCCAGTGATATTACTCATTATCCTGACAAGCTCATGCTAGGCATCTAACTTGCACATTGGGCCATCATACCACCCCAACAAGTGCTCAAAGAATTCCCTGTGCAGGAACAACAAAATATCTTGCTCTCCTTGGCAATCCATGTAGAAGCCCTGCAGTTTGCAACACCTGAGAAAGCCATGACCACTGCTCAGGTCACTCTGAGAGCCAAATGGTAGCTCCCAAGTACACAGATACATGTTCAAGCATCATATTATGCATAACATGGTGCAGCAACTAGCAGACCTTCAGAGCATAGCACCACGGTGTTACAAGTCCACACAGGTGTGTGCATAAGTATTCTGGTCACACAATTCACTAGATTTGTGCTGAGCATGGTTAATGCCAGCTAGGCTGAGTAGTGTATTGTACTCCTGTTGCAATTTAGTGGCAGTGGTGCTAAACTGATTCATTAGCATAAATGCTGCACTATGAGGCCCTAACTATCATAACATAACATGCACATGCTATTTTGTATGACAACGCTTTCAGATCAAAATCTGTAAAATATAGAAATGTAAGTAATAAGTCCGTAGAAGTGGATATGAAAAAAAAAATATTGATGTTTGAGCTATCACAGGTTCTAGTGGTAGTGGGACAATAGAACAGCACATGCCTGAAGTTTGCAGGTAACCTGCATCTGACAATGATGGCAGTGTGTCCATAATGACACAGCCTGATGACACACTGGCACTATCTGCAATACTGTTGTAGGAGGGCTCACCCACATCACCAATGCCATGGGTCCTTGTGGACGCACAGTCTTACTCCACAACATCACCAGTTAAGGTTGGCCCTCCTGTAACTCTGAGCCCCTTCTTGCTTCCCCATGAGTCCCCAGCCTACATAGTACTTGACATTTGCACTGTCTACTATGTGCACATACCCACCATAGCAGAAGGTGGGGGAGGAGTGTTTGCTGTGCAACCTTGATTTCTGATCAGTCCCTTATCTAGGTATAGCACTCAGCACAAAACAATGGATGTAGAGGTCAGTTATCTGGTCACAGCTGATGTGGAGATTGTAAGGGTACTCCATGGCTTGCACAATGATGATAATGATGTGTAAAACCATCACAGTGAAATGAAGTATACGGACAAGCAATACATGTTCCTGTCCATGTCTCTGGTGGCACAAGTGGCCACCATTTGCACTTCAATGAGATATATGGTAAGTGCCCTCTCGTCTCCCTTTGCATTGAGAGACCATGTGAGGGTCCAGAATGTGAGACAGCCGCATACCAACCCAGTGCAGACTGCACAGACTGTAGCTGATTCAGTTATAGCCACATAATGTGCCACACGTGGCCACCAGTTTTCTTGTAATCATGGGTGGTGATATTCTTCAGGAAGAATACCCAGGATCCCTTGCACGGCTGCTTTCAAATGCTCCCACAACTCTATACCTTTATCACCTCTAGGCATGCTGGAGATCGCGCCTGCTTGTCACCATTGTACAGGCCATGGACAGTGAAACTCTGATTGCCCCAACATCAGGGTGCACACACTTGATCCTGCAGTTCTACACCCTCTTTACTACAGACTGCATCATGCCTGAGGCTGTAGGTCACCAAAGTGTTGCTTGCCAATGGTCATGACACAGTAGCTCAATCTCACCATTGGAGGATGCGACCTTCACTTCTTACAATCTGCTAAAAGAATACATGGTTACCATATTCATCTCTCATTACCCTAGCTCCTGTTATAATGTTGTTGTCAGCTGTCATTGTGTACCCCAACTACCTGTGCAAGTGATTATGACTATACCCTTCCTACCTCATAACCTGTGTAGGTATCATTATATTTGATGAACTGCATGTCTAGCCTATGTACTGCCTTGCACAGCCTGTATGTGATATTGCCAGCATCATTTTATTCTTGTTGTTTTTGCCATGACTCCCAGCGGTGGAACAAATACTGCTTCTTTGTCAGTGTCATGTTGTATTATGCTCATGTTCTCCTTGCATGTGGTACCAATGCTGCCTTTTTTATCCCCAAACTCTATGTTGAGGAACTGGTGTAAGATTTGTAAGGCTGATGCCTGTAGTATGCTTAACATGTCCTCTGTAGGTTGCAATAAGGTCCCTGTAGCTAAGATGTTTAAGGCTACACATACCTTTGTCCATATGTCAATCTGAGTATGGGGTTGCTTGAACTGGAGTGTATATATATAGATCATAATTTTATATAAAACATATTAAATTTTATGCTCGGTTTATTGATGATCTAATTTTTTTTTGTGATGGGAGAGAAGAGAATGTGGATGAATTTATTGAACATATACATTCTAATAGAATCAATCTGTCATTTGATGGCATACAGAGGGGCAAAAAGGTGTCCTTTCTGGATGCCAAATTGGATATTTCTAGGCCTAGATGGTTACATACTAAAGTACACAGAAAATTTGATGGAATTAAATCAAATATCTAAAAGCTTCCAGTTGTCACCCCCCACATACTATTGAATCCCTCCCCTATGGGGAAATGGTGCAGATTAGTAGGTTATGTAATGACCCTATAAAACTTCAGGAGGAGATGCTGAGAACAAGCTCAATGTTTGAATCTAGGGGCTATAGTAGCTCGATTATTGATAGAGCAGTTACTAAAATAAAAAAAGAGGGAGAGAGCTAGTTACCCCAGGTGTAGAAAAGTTGGTAATATATATAATGGAAGTCAGACTGACATTTATTTTGCATCTACTTATAGTTGCTTTAGTGACATTTTAACAGGTTTGGTGAAATACTATTGGCAGTATATAGACTGTAATGGAGATTCTCAGTTATGGTTAACTGAGAAACTCAAATTCTCATTTAGGGTGGGGAAAAGTTTAAAAAACTTTTTAGTGAAAGGTAAATTTATTATGCCTAGTGTTAATGTACATGATTTGAGATTTAATGTTGGCAGTTATGTATGTAATAGATGCAAGGCTTGTAAACATATTGTGAATAGTTTTGGGAATATTGGTGGACGTAGATTTGCAGTGAAAAGTTTTTTTTAAATGTGATACCACTGGTATAATCTATGTCCTTAAATGTCCATGTAATAAATTTTATATTGCTCAGTCTCAGAGAGCTTTCAAAGTAAGACCTCTTGAGCATATAAGAGATATAGAAAACTTTAATGAAACTAGTTCTGTGGCAGTTCATTTTCACCAAGCACATCAGGGTTCATCTGTGGGCTTACAAGGTACCATTTTAGAAAAAGTGGATGGTAATAATTGTGAATTTACTGACACTTATTTTAAGGATAAACTTTTATATAAAGAAGCCATTTATATTCTTAAATTTGATAGTCTTATACCTAATGGTATGAATTCTGAACTTAATTGGAGAGTTCTCCTTTAATTATGCTTGTGATTTTTTTCTAATTGAATTTTTATTGAATAATTGATTGTGCTATTTATATGGAGTGTTTTTTGGGTATGTATTCTCCTTTGAAGGCATTCCAGCAGAGACGTCAGAGAGTTAAGAGAGTGAATAAAATACTTCTGGATTCTACTGGGTTACTGGTCTTTTATTTTGTTTTAGTTGTGTATTACACATACCTTTGCACCCACTGGAATGGACAATCAATGCATATTCTTTGATTTCACTTGTAGGCAACACAGATCGACTGGGTCTCATATGATTGACCTGTCCACCTGGTCCATTATCTACTGGTCTGTCAGGTGCTGGTAAGTAAGGCACTGACAGTATCTTTTCTAATGGCACTGATGGCTGCTGCATGCAATGTTGTTGGCAAGTGGGCACAAGCTCTGATGGTGGCCACTAAAACATGCTGTTCAGCGATAACTGCTGCTACTCTTAACATGTTCATATTCCTAAACATCCAAAATCCATGATGTTCAGAATATGTTTTGCCCTAATCTGATATCTGATGTTATCACCTGCATAACCAGTGTCTCATTTGCATGGGATTTCTCATTTCCATATTATTATGTAGTCATCACATCTTTCAATCTCAGGACAAAGCCTAAAATAAAGCAAGGACAGAGGTCCAACAATAGGGGCATGTTTTAAATGTTGCTCTTATAAACTTAGAAAATTGATAAAATAACAGGATTTGTTTCAGCATGCATTTTCTGAATAATATGAGGTCTGAAATTCAAATGTATGTTATTACTTACTGACTTCACTCCTTAGTGATTTTCAGAAAACCACAAATTTTATGAGGAACAAACCAAAATATGAGGCAAAAATCTAATTATTCTTTGAAAATCTAGACAGTTGAGAGGTATGGCAGTCATTTATATGCCCTATATACCTCTCTCTATTTTTCCATTAGCATAGCCACAACCACACTATGTGGCCTACTCCTATGATGGGCTGTACTGTGATGTTTTCCTGCTGATATAGGTGTTTTTTCAGTGCCATAATAAAATAGCACAACCACAAAGGTTTTGCAACAGGTGTCTAGTGCATATTGTCATGCTCAATCTGATGTGTCCCTCAGTTGTCTGAGCACGCACTCTACAACATAACATGTTTCTAAATTGATTGTGTTGTACTCCATCTCTGTTACTATCGGAGTCCTTCTGATGGGGAATGGGATCATCATCCATGGCTCCAACACATATCTGGCATCACCTACACCACAGAACAACTCCAGCATTACATGTGGCCTGCTTCCTGCTTGCATGGTATGTGTCTATACTGCCCTGTGTAACCTGCTTATGTGTGCACATATGGACTAGATGACCCTGTGAGTAGTATCCAGCATGAATCACTGGTGAAGCTCAGACATGTGCCATATATGTGCATTATGGAAACTGCCTTGGTGGTGCACAGACACATATACATAATGCCAGGACATCACACATCACCTAGCAGCTGAGAAAGTAGAAGCCCCTCCTGTTGATGAATCTCAGTTTTTGTGGTCCAAGTGAGGCCTTGATGGTAGTGTGTGTGTGTGCCTGTGTGTGTAGTCTATGTCATCCAGGACACCTTGGTAAAGGGTTTTGATATAAAATGCCAACACAGTTGTGGTTCTCTCCTCTTCAGTCTTAGGGAACTTGATATTCTCCTCCATAGCATAATGTTGAGGAACAGGTGTAGGATTTAGAAGGCTGATGCCTGTAGCATGCCTAACATGTCATCTGTAGGTTGCAGGAAGACCTCTGTAGCTAAGATTATTAAACAATACACATACCTTTGTGTCCACTGGAATGGGCAATCAGTGCATACTTCTTGATTTCACTTGTGGGCAACAGAGATTAGACTGGGTCTAATGTGATCTACCTGTCCATCCAGTCCATTATCTAGCAGTCTGCCAGGTGCTGGTAAGTAAGGCATTGACAGTACTTTTTGTAATAGCATAGATGGCTGCTGTATGCAGTGTTGTGGGAAACTGGGCAGTAGCTCTGATGGTGACCACTAACACACGCTGTCTGGCAGTAGCTAGTCCTACTCTTAGCATATTCATAGTCTGAACATCTGGTGTTCAGAACAGGTTTATGTCAGCTCAATGTGGCTGTTTTATATATTACTGAATCTGATGCCTGATGTTATCATCTGCATAACCAGTGTCTTGTTTGCTTAGGATTTCTCATTTACATATCATTATGCAGTCATTTATATGTACTGTACTGTACGCCACTCTATTTTTCCACTGGCATGGTCACAACCAATCTAACCCAGCCACTGGGGATGCACAAGCCAGTGCATTTCTTCGGGCCAGTCTCAAGCCTGGATAAACGGGGAGGGTTACGTCAGGAAGGGCATCCGGTGTAAAACTTTTGCCAAATGACATATGCGGACAACAATACAGATTTCCATACTGGATCGGTTGAGGCCCGGGTTAACAATGACCGCCACCAGTACTGTTAGCCAACAGGGTGTTGGTGGAAATTAGGCTACTGTTGGCCAAAGAAGAAGGAGAAGAGGGAAAGGCATGCTTGAAGGCAGGAAGAGAGGAGGAAGAGTAGGAGTGTGGTAGTGAGGGTATGAACTTTGAATGTTGGCAGTATGACTGGTATAGGGAAAGAGCTAGCTGATATGATGGAGAGAAGGAACGTTGATATATTGTGTGTGCAAGAGACCAGATGGAAGGGGAGTATGGTCAGGTGTATCAAAGGTGGGTTCAAATTGTTCTATCATGGTGTGGATGGGAGGAGAAATGGGGTAGGAGTTATCCTGAAGGAACAGTATGCCAAGAATGTTTTGGAGGTGAAAGGAGTGTTAGATAGAGTGATGTTTATGGAGCTGGAAATTGATGGTGTGATGATGAATGTTGTTAGTGCATATGCTCCACAAGTTGGTGTGCGATGGATGACAAAGAAAAATTTTGGAGTGAGTTGAATGAAGTGGTGGTGAGTGTACCCAAGGGTGAGAGAATGGTGATTAGAGTGAATCTCAATGGGCAGGGTGAAGGGAACAGAGGGGATGATGAAGTGATGGGTAGGTATGGTGTTAAGGAGAGGAATGCAGAAGGTCAGATGGTGGATTTTGCAAAAAGGATGGTCATGGCTGTGGTGAATACATATTTTAAGAAGAGGGAGGAGTATAAGGTGATGTACAAGTGTGGAGGAAGATGCACACAGGTGGATTATATCCTTTGTAGAAGGGCCAATCTGAAGGAGATTGGTGACTGTAAAGTGGTGACAGGGAAAAGTGTTGTTAGGCAGCATAGGATGGTGGTCTGTAGGATGACGTTGGTGATCAAGAAGAGGAGGAAGATTGTGAGGACAGTGTCAAGGATCAAATGGTGGAAGTTGAAAAAGGGTGATTGTGAGGTGGAGTTCAGGTAAGAGTTAAGACAGGCACTGGGTGGCAGTGAAGATTTACCGAATAGCTGGGTAACTACAGCAAAGCTGTTAAGGGAGACAGCTAGAATGGTGCTTGTTGTGACATTTGGACAGAGGAAGGAGGACAAGGAGACTTGGTGGAACAAGGAAGTACAGGAGAGTGTACAGAGAAAGAGGTTGGTGAAGAAGAAGTGGGGATGTCAGCTAGAGGAAGACAGTAGACAAGAGTATAAGGAGATGAGGCATATGGCAAAGAGAGAGGTGGCAAAGGCTATGGATAAGGCGTATGGAGAGTTGTATGAAAGACTGGACACTAAGGAGGGAGAAAAGAACCTGTACTGATTAGCTAAACAGAGGGACTGAGCTGGGAAAGATGTGCAGCAGGTAAGAGTGATAAAGGATAATGAGGGAAACATACTCACAAATGAGGAGAGTGTGTTAAGAAGATGGAAAGAGTACTTTGAGGGACTGACTAACAAAGAGAATGAGAGAGAAGGTTGGATGATGTGTGGATAGTAAACCAGGAAGTGTAACGGATTAGAAAAGGAGGAAGTAAAGACAGCTGTGAAGAGGATGAAGAATGGAAAGGCTGTTGGTCTAGATGACGTACCTGTGGAAGCATGGAGGGCTTTAGGAGAGATAGTAGTGTATTTTTTAACTGATTGTTTAATAAAATCTTCGAAAGTGAAATGATGCCTGAGAAGAAGTGTTTTGTTACTGATTTTTTAAAAAAAAGGGTGATGTGCAAAGCTGTAGTAACTACAGAGGGATAAAATTGATCAGTTACAGCATGAAATTTTGGGAAATAGTAGTGGAAACTAGGTTAAAAAGGGAGGTGATGATTAGTAAACAGCAGTATGGTTTTATGCCAGGAAAAAGCACTACAGATGTGATGTTTGCTCTGACAGTGCTGATGGAGAAGTATAGAGAAGGTCAGAAGGAGTTGCATTGTGTCTTTGTGGACTTAGAGAAATTATATGACAGAGTGCCTAGAGAGAAGTTGTGATATTGTATGAGGAAGTCGAGAGTGGCAGAGAAGTATGTAAGAGTGGTACAGGATATGTACAAGGGTAGAGTGACAGTGGTGAGGTCTGCAGTAGGAGTGACGGATGTGTTTAAGGTGGATGTGGGATGACATCAAAGATCATCTCTGAGTCCTTTCTTATTTCCAGTGGTGATGGACAGGTTGACAAACAAGATCAGACAGGAGTCCCCATGGACTATTATGTTTGCGGATAACATTGTGATCTGTAGTGAAAGTAGGGAACAGGTTGAGGAGACCCTGGAGAGGTGGAGATATGCTCTAGAGAAGAGAGGAATGAAGATCAGCAGGACTTAAACAGAATATATGTGTGTGAATGAGAGGAAGGATAGAGGAATGGTGAGGATGCAGGGAGCAGAGTTGGCGAATGTGGAAGAGTTTAACTATTTGGGATCAACAGTTCAGAGTAATGGTGAGTGTGTAACAGAGATGAAGAAGAGAGTACAGGCAGGGTGGAGAAGAGTGTCAGGAATGATTTGTGACAGACGGGTACCAGTAAGAGTGAAAGGGAAGGTCTATAAGAGGGTATTAAGACCAGCTATGTTATATGGATTGGAGATGGTGGCATTGACAAAAAGGCAGGAGTCAGAGCTGGAGGTGGCAGAGTTAAAGATGTTAAGATTTGCATTGGGTGTGATGAGGATGGACAGGATTAGGAATCAGTATATTAGAGGGTCAGCTTAGGTTGAATGGTTTGGAGACAATGCCAGAGAAGGAGATTGCATTGGTTTGGACATGTACTGAGGAGGGATGCTGGGTATATTGGGAAAAAGATGCTAAGGATGGAGCTGCCAGGTAAGAGGAAAAGAGGAAGGCTTAAGATCAGGTTTATGGATGTGGTGAGACAGGACATGCAAGTGGTTGGTGTGACAGAGCAAAACACAGAGGACAGGAAGAAATGGAAACAGATAATCCACTGTGGTGCCCCCTAATGGGAACAGCCAAAAGAAGAAGAAGAAGCAGCTAAATGTCCATGAATCCTGGCTAAGAATATTTTTTATAGGAATTAGTAATGTAGAGGCACTATATATGTGATGGATTGTGCCCCCATAACCTCACAACCCTAATATTCTACTTCTGAGGTCCCTCACATCACAGTAGAAAGGAAATAATCTCCTTTCTTTTAAATGGAATTCTTCCTAGTACTCTGAAACTTGTCCATGCTCAGAGATAGAATGTAAGTACTAGGGTGATGGGGGCTCTAGCATACTTCATGCATGCGGGGGGCTTACTCACCTACAGATACATGAACAATAATCTTAGTGAAGTAGTTTAAGTACTCATAGTTATTCAGTACTACATTTTTATTTTGCTCTACTGCTATTTAACATACACACACACGCACACACACACACACACACACACACACACACACACACACACACACACACACACACACACACACACACACACACACACACACACACACACACACACACACACACACACACACACACATATATACATATTCTGTCTTACAAATCAGTTAACATGTATATTGTATAATACTATAATGAGCATTCAACAATAAATGAAAAGCCATCTGTTGAGATAGCTCACAGAAACTTTTTACTGCAGTACATTTGCATTTTTTTAAATGCACTGCCACTGATGAGGAGATGGAGTTTGTTAGGAATGTGGGGAATTTGAAGCAAATTATCTTTGCATGATTTGGTATTATGATAAGCTTAGTTTAGTTTAGGCCAGGATTATGAAGTATTTGTCGGATACCCTGAATTCCTATGCCACATCCATTGAGCTTGCACTTCTGGTTACTTGCCATTCCTGTACAGGGGTTTAGGTCATCTCTCACAGCTTGGTGTTGGCTAACAATGGTTACTGCATCCTTGTTAAGTATGCTTTACAAAGCTTGGACATTTATTCCTAATGACTGGATGTGCTTTTTTTAGTAACTTCGTAAGTCTAGTTCATGGCAACTTAAGGATCTAAATATGATTGAATGAAAGACGCATTCCTCAATATTCTTATTTTCTGTTTATGATATGTAATATAAACATGTACAGTGATAAATGAAATGTCATCTTGTTCATATTTATACATGCTATATTGTTGTTATATATGTGTGAATGTGTGTATAAAATGTATGTATGTGTGTGTATATATATATATATATATATATATATATATATATATATATATATATATATAGGGTTATGTATATGTATGTATGAATGTTTCTCTCTCTGCATGAATGCATACACATGCGCGTGTACACGCACACACACACACACACACTGACATGCACACACACGCACACACACACACACACACACACACACACACACACACACACACACACACACACACACACACACACACTGTGTGCTCTCCTGCATCACTATACGTGTAGGTACTAACCTTAATACTACCCCTAATCCTAAACATACACACTGCGTTAATAAAAACCCTTTCTCTTACACTGCCACTAAGCAAGACACATGGAACAGGTCACTCACTACACCACACATGCACAATACAAAATCTATCCCCTTCCCTAGTCATTACTTTACCATAACCTCAAAGACTAGCACTCATACTCACTCCCACTTATCGCTGTCACACGTACATTTCCTAATGAACAGCAATGGTTTAATGTTGCTCCTTTTGATATCTCCTGCATTCAACCTAGCAACTACATATATATATATATATATATATATATATATATATATATATATATATATATATATATATATAGAGAGAGAGAGATTTATATTCACACACACACATATATAAAACATGGAGACCAGGAGCACATCCACAGTGTATGTGTTATTTAGTGAGAATCTTGTCAGGTATCCAAATGTTTCAAGAGAATTCATATATTTTCCTTTAATGAGCTCAGAGACAGCTGGCATTTCACATGGTACCCAGTAAACCCAGCCTGCACTCTTATTTTACACCATGTGATGGTGGGAGGGTATTTAGTTAATTATTTTCAGTACATGCATTTGTATCTGTTTTCTAAAAATGCTAAGTGTCATTAGTACACATACCCATCATTTAGGGAGAATATCTTAAAGCATACCTATTAACCTCTTTGCACAAAAAATCTGGACAAAGACAAAAATAATTGGGGGGGGGGGGCAAAGGCCCAAGAATATGAACTGATTTTAAATATTGCTCTTATAAACTTAGAAAGTTGCTAGAATAATAGTTTTGCATTGGCATACATTTTCTGAAGGATATGAAGTGTGAAACTCAAATGTCTGTCATTATTTAGTGACGTCAAGTCCTCAATTATTTTCCAGGAAACCACAAATTTTATGAGGCTTAGACCAAAAATATTAAGGAAAAATCTAGACATTCTGCAAAAATCTGGACAGTTGAGTGGTATGTCTTAAGGCACAAAACGATGCTCCGAATAGCTAGTAAGGAAAATAAGCATTGATTAGAGAGTTATTGGAAAACGGACAGTGCTCTATCAGCTTGTACTGTAAGATGGATGAATGGGTAGGCTGGCATGCTGTATGATATGTGTAAAATGCCATTTACTCTAAAGTATTGTTATTTTTTGTCACTGGAAAAGGTAAGAAATGTATTTGTATGTGCCTGTTGCAAGGAGGTGCAACCTGCATAGCAGTTGCTCTTCTAAAGAAAGCATAATCAGTCCCTTTGGCTCTGTGCCAGTGCATCTAATTTGCTCTGTTGCTCAAACAAAGACCGCTCTGTTTGTGAGTGCAATATCTTGGGAAAGTAACAGTCTCAGCTATGGAACTTGTTTAACCAACAAGTCTTTGCATTTTGTTACAGAATTCTGTGTTAAGATTTCCATATACTAGGTATAAAACAAAAAGAAAAACAAACTTGAGAGAGCAAGCAGGGGCTAACACAAATGCTTCCTAATTAGTTACGATATGTATCTGATTACTAAGTATTCATAATCATATAAGATATGTATGAAATTTGCTGCATAGACTAAATTCCTAAAATGATAAAATGTATTCTGTTTTGAAAGTTACAAAAATGTACATTTGAATTATTTTCCAGTTTCTTTGGTAAGCTGCCAGTTTAAAAAACAAAAGTGCAGACAAAAATTGTACTGGAAATTTGTGAATGTTCTAGACTGCAGGCAACAAGGCACTTTTAAAAACATGTATGGAACCCATTTTATATTTGGCACCTACCTCTGCCACTGGGCATCTATCTTTCGCCTGATTGTTTTGGCCGATTTGTTCCTTCTTTTGGAGTAGCAAGATCCTGCCCCTAGTTATACTGATGGATGGTAAAGATGTTTATATGAATTTGGTCACCAACCTGTGTCCTGTGTAGGGACTTCTTTTTATTTATGTAGGGAAACAAAACAAAACTTGGATGTTTTGATCTGAGAGCATATTATGAAATAACACCTCCCTCAGACTCCTGCATGTGTGGCCTCAAGACATGCCCTACCCCACTACTCATGCACTTAGCCTGGTGTCCCACCCCCAAAGGAGAGTTATCCTCAGCTGCTCAGTCCTTTCCCTCTCCAGGCAACTACATCAGTGAACAGGCCCACTATTAGAACTCATGTTTCTTGGATCACTGTCAGGGATCCATCCCTCTGTACTATGCACCAATCACTTTTCATCATGATTTTATATTTTAGGCAAATAAATTGGTAATCAGAATAGGAACTAATTTTAGTTCTGAACTTAAAGTTGAAACATATTTCAGTAAAGCACACAATTTGTATCTTTCAAAAAAATCTCTTTTTTGTTCTTGATAAATGTTACATTTAAATATACTTGAGGGTATGTAGTATAAAACTTCTGTGCTTCTTGGGTGCATTTAATGGCACTCAACTATGCCTTTATGTGTAACAGTATATAAGGCTAGTGCACTTTTTTTCACCAAGCAGTAAGTAGCATTCTCTTTGGTCTTAATTGTTTTCCTTGTGCTATGGTAGTAAGTGTTTGTTGCTCTGGATTTGGCTGAGGACCTTTTGGAGTCATGAAACATTTTCTTACCTGTACATGTGTTCTATTAATACAACTGAATGTTTTACTTTTTGCTTCTTTTAAATTATTGCTGTACAAAAGATTGATTATGTAAGAACCAAAACCCTCACATTGCCTCCCTGCTCTGTAATTAATGACACAACCTGTTTACTCAAAAATAGGCCACCAAATGAGTACTTTGACATTTGATTCAGTAAGACTTCACTGTTTTGGAATTATTCAGATGAAAAGGTCAGAGAAGTAAGGACTAAGACTGAACTTTGGCTCAACCTTATTAAATACTGTTTAGGACAGTAGCTAAACTGGCAAAAGGAAAAATAAAAAAATTGAGACCCTGGATACCATACGGCATGCAAGTAACTTCAGAACAGCTTTATTATCAAAAATAAAAATGTCTTTAGAGCACATTTTGTGTGCTTTACCTGTAACTTGTCTTAAGAGGTTATGAAGCATCACCTCTGTCTTAGTTTTTTTTTCAAATGGTTAACACTCCAAGTGGTCATGTCTTTCAACTGCTGTCATGCTGTTAAAAAATAGTATAAACTGGCAGAAACTGAATTCTTCGAGTGTTATACCATATATCTGAACAAGGTCATGCTGTGCTTATATTTTAGCTCAGTACATTACATACAGTTCTGTATAAATCATATCAATATTCACAAATGACATAGAATTATTTACAAAATTCCAGATAGCTGGGCTGGCAGTGTGGCATTCCCACCCCCCCCCCTGAAAACACAAGCTAGTTTTACAAGGGACCCTTGAGAAACATGGCTTGAGAGGGTTGACCATCTGAGAATACCTCACCCCATTCCCTCTCTTGAGAGCCCATCTGCATTGGCTTTGCTAATCCTACTGGGTTGCTGCACTGTCATATCATAACCTGCAACCCTAGACTCCACCTTAGCAACTTGACATTTTGCTGGCTGGCCCCCTGTAGCCATAGATTGCCCATAGACTTCTCCTGCCTTGTACTGCAGATACTTAGCACAAGGGCCTCCCTGTCATAGTACGGCTTCATCATGTTAACATGGTACAGTTTGTGCCCCTGCCTCCTGCCTAACAGTTCTATCATGTAGTTAACATCACTAACCTTCCTTACCACTTTGTAGCATCCATCCCAAGCTGCCTGCAACTTGTGTCTGACAGGAATGAGAACCATTACCTGCTGCCCTACAGCATACTCTCTAGTTCGAGCATTCCTGTCAAACCAGACCTTTTTCTGTTGTTGGGCTTCTGCCAGTTCTCCAGGGCTAAGCCCATGAGTTCCCTGAGCATTGTCCTGCGGTTTAGGACATATGCCACAACAGACTCCTTGTGGGATTCACACTCACCCTCCCACTCATTATGAATCAAATCTAGAGGTCCCCTCACCCTATGCCCATACAGCAACTCAAAGGCAAAACCCTGTGGATTCCTGGGGAACCTCTCTGTAAGCAAACAACAGATGGGGCAAATATTTGTCTTACTCCCTCTTAAACTGGCCTGCAAATGTCCATAGAATTGTCTTGAGTGTAGCATTTAACCTCTCAACAAGACCATTAGCCTGGGGGTGGTAGGGGGTGGTCTTTAGGTGCTTTACCCCACAGTGCTTCCACAGACAAGCCAGCAGGTCCGACATGAAATTATTAAATTGGCACCTCTGTCAGTCACTATTTCTTTTGGAAAACCTACTAGGCTGAAAATCCCTAACAAATCATTTGCCACCTTTTCTGCCTCAATGGAGGACAGAACCACCACCTCAGGGTATCTGGTAACATAATCTACTACCACTAGGACATACTTTTTCCCCTGTGGAACTTGGGGTACTCAGAGGCCCCACAATATCCATAGCTACCCTCTGAAATGGCTACTCACTCACAGGCAAAGGCATCAAAGGTACTTTTACCTTGTCTCCTGCCTTGCCTACCTTGTAGCAATGCTCACAGGTCCTGCAGTACCCTGTTACATCTCTGAAATTCCCAGGCCAATAAAGTTCTGCATAATACGTCTCTTTGCATGTTTTATGCCCATATGATCTGCAAAGGGAATACCATGGGCTATGGCTGGAAGTGACAGATGGTAGGCTCTAGGCACTACCAACTGCTGTATTCTCACACCCACTAGCCCTCCCTCGTGGGTCCACTCTCTATACAGTAACCCTTTGTCTCTGTATACAAATTCCCCTTTTCCTTGACAATCAGGTGCCTCACTAGCTACCTCCCTCAGGCCTTGTAATGTAGAGTCTGAGAGCTGAGCATGTCTCAACTCTACCTTTGTGACTCTTCCCAGCTCCCCAGTAAGCGTGGTATCCTCTGACAGTGGTGCCTTACTGTCAGCCTGGGTACTACTACTCACCTCTGCCCTTGCAGTCACTCTGTCCAAGGGAACATCAGTACCCACAAACAGCTGTGGCTCGCCTTCAGTCTCGCTGCCACAGGGTAGCTTCCTCTCTGAAGTAACCAACCTACCAGTCCTGGCTGCAAGTGTGTGATCTGTCTGGTTCTCCCCCAAGCTACCAGACCCACATGCTTGTCTCCAAGCCTGACTGTGTGTAACTACAAGCACACAAATTACTGCATTATCAAAATCATTCCCTGTCAGGACATCTGTAGGGATATCCTCAAAGACACCTACTTGCTTGCTTCCTTTTCCACCCTCCCAGTCAAGATGAATCCTAGCCAAAGGTGTTTGGAATGGGGTCCCTCCTAAAGCTCTGACTGGAGTAGACTGCCCAAGCAAGTAATGCTTCTCTTTAACCATTGCAGGCTTCACAATGGTTAGGTCAGAGACTGTGTCTCTCTTAGCAGTGGACTGTTGCCCATTTACTAAGATAGGATACAACCTGTTGTAGTAGTTCGGTACCTTTGTTGTCTTGAGACAGCTTACTGCTGGAATTTTGTCATTCCCACTTATTAGCTCTCCCAATTTTTATTCCCCATCTTGCCCCTGTGGACATATATATGCTACATGGCCCCACTGGTTGCATTTAAAATAGTCTTGGATGTGTACCTGGACTAGTAGTTTCCCTGCTATTGGTGCAGTTTGTTGGGGTGGTCTAGGCTGCCCACCATGGGTTTCCTTAGACCCATGAGCAGCACTGAGTATCCCTTTCCTGTGCAGTGATGCTCTGCTTGCTAGGTGTATGTCTCCCTTCTTTCCCAACTCATCTGCAGTACTGCATTGTCTATCAGCTAACCAGATTCTCATGTCCTCAGGCAAAGTGCTAAGGGCTTGTTCCCTCACCAAAAGGTCTGTCAGCCCTTTTAAAGTCTTGACCTGACATTCACTCACCCACCTATTAAAATAAGTGCTTAGTTCAGCAACATATTCACACATACTTTCATTTGCCTTGTGTCTATGCTCATAAAACTTTTTCCTTTAAGTTTCAGGTAATAACTTAAAACATTCTAAAAGACATTTTCTACGGTATTATAATGTAAGAAATCAGTAGCAGACAATTTAAAAATAGCAGTACAGCTTTACCATGGAGTAAGGGGGTCAGGAACTATGTCCAGAGCCCTTGGTCAGCATTATACTGTTTATATACCCTTTCAAACATGTGAATGAAACTATCAAAATTAACTCCTCTGTAAATTGTAGAAGAAAGTTACTGACCTTTGTTGCTTCTAGGGTTTGGTTACTCCCTTCCCCATTACCTCCATAACTCTGGCGAAGAGTCAGCACCTCCTTCTCATGTTGCTTCTGCCTCTCATTCTCCTCAGCTTCCAGACATTTCAGTATCTCTGCTGCTTTCATTTCCATTTGTTTCTCATGCCACAGTCACTCTGCTGATTTTCTTTCCAAATGTTTGGCCTCCAGTTCAAGTCTCTTTAACTCCAGATGGATTTTTAAGTCCTGTGTGGAAAGGTTGAACTGTCCATTTTCTGAGGGTTGTACAACTGCATGGCCAGTCTGATTGTCCTCCTGGTTGCTATTCTGTGATGCAGCTATGACTAAAGTTGCAATCATATCTGCTTTAGTCAAGTTTATTTGTACTTAGCCTGGTACATTTCAGCCAACTGACTCCTTGTCAACTTGCCATAGTCCTCTGCTGACATGCTTGCCTGCTCTGCCTGACTAACTAAGCTAACAAAAAAAAAAAATAAAACAATTATGATATGAAATTCTGAATGTTCACTGTATGGCTGATTGATAGTACAGACCTTTCTTAGTGACCACTATTTACAGACTACAGGAATTCAATATCCACACCACTACATGCTAATTAATATGTGATGTGGATATCCAACCACTGCCAACCAATTAATATGTGATGCCCCTGCACTGGCCCAGTAATCAAGGAGCCTCAGTCCTCACCACTGGCAACAGCTTGGGGATGTACACACTGAGAGGATGACCAGTACAGACACAGTAAAGTGCAATTTCATATAAGAGCACAAATAGACCACAGTCAGTCTGGGTCTGATTTCTCCCTCTTTCTCCAGATTCCCAATAAGACTCCCACTGGCACAGCTAAAGGTTGACATCTCAGCTGAGTGGCCAAGTCAAAACCTCCAGTACTCTCTCTGTCCTACCAGAGCTTCATGTCCCTGCTCAAGTAGCTGACACACACTCACTCTTTGAGGTTTGATTTATATATAAACACACACTCTTGGGAAAGGCTGGCACAGGTTTACTGGCTATGCTCTTTCTGCCCAGACTATAAGGTAGTTTCCAATGCCACAATACACTCTTATCAGCTACCTTTAAGGCCCTTAACAAAAGGTGGCCATTCCTACTGTGTAATGTTACTGATAATTCAAATGGTAATCTGACCAAGAGCAAGGCTATTTAGGAGTGGCCTGTACAGTGTCACCAAATAGATATGCAAGTACACTAAGAGCTTAAATATGTCTCACAGATATCAGCCACAAATATAAGTTTTAAATATATTTAATAATAAATAATAAAAGAACAAGACAAGTGTATGTTCTTGCTATGTCAAAGACAAAATACAAAATGCACAGTTTCTCTCTGAGAGAATTCTTAAATTAATATCAAATATTACTGCTGGGTTAGCTTGGATGACATCACTTTGTCACCTGGCTTTAGTTCTCAAGCTGCCCCCATTGTCAGAAAGTACAAGCATTTTTAATATCTCACTGTAAAAATATATTTGTCTCTCAGATGTTTGCAGATCCTAAAAGTCATAAAACAGTAAAAGACTTCTGCATCTCAAACATAGTAATTACTTCTCTTCCAAGACAATACAAAAAACTTCTAGCTCTCGACATTGTGTCTGCTACATTGAAACTGAGAGATAACTTTTATAGCACAATTGTAAAACTATTTAATTTCAACTTATTTTCTTGAAGTTTTGCAAGTTAACCTTTTATATCTCAGTTTCTACCGTTAAACATATACTGTTACACAATTACAATCGTTTATATACATTTCTATTCTAAGCCAGCAAGTCATGCTGTTGTTATATTTTAGCTCAGTACATAACATGCAGTTCTGTATACATCATATCAATATTCACAAATGACATAGAATTATTCACAAAATTCCAGATAGCTGGGCATCCCCCCACCAAAAAAAAACTCGTTAGTTTTTCAAGTGACCCTAAAGAAACCTAGCTTGAGAGGGTTGACTATCTGAGAATACCTCACCCCATTCCCTGTCTTGAGAGCCCATGTGCATTGGCTTTGCTAACAGCACTGCGGTGATGCACTGTCATGTCATAGCCTGCAACCCTAGACTCCACCTGAGCAACTTGGCATTTTGCTGGCTGGCTCCCTGTAGCCATAGATCCCCCACAGATTTCTCCTGCCTTGTACTGCAAATACTTAGCACAAGGGCATCCCTGTCATAATAACACTTCATCATGTTAACATGGTACAGTTTGTGCCCCTGCCTCCTGCCCAGTAGTTCTACCATGCAGTTAACATCACTGACCTTCCTTACCACCTTGTAGGGTCCCTCCCAAGCTGCCTGCAGCTTGTTGTGTCTGACAGGAATGAGAACCATTACCTGCCGCCCTAAGGCATACTCTCTAGCTCGAGCATTCCTGTCATACCAGACCTTTTTCTGTTGTTGGACTTCTGCCAGGTTCTCCAGGGCCAAGCCCATGAGTTCCCTGAGCATTGCCCTGAGGTTTAGGGCATATGCCATAACAGACTCCTTGTGGGATGCACATTCACCCTCCCACTCATTATGAATCAAATCTAGAGGTCCCCTCACCCTATGTCCATACAGCAACTCAAAGGCTGAAAACCCTGTGGATTCCTGGGGAACCTCTCTGTAAGCAAACAACAGATGGGGCAAATATTTGTCTCACTCCCTCTTAAACTGGTCTGCAAATGCCCATAGCATTGTCTTGAGTGTAGAGTTTAACCTGTCAACAAGACCATTAATCTGGGTATGGTACTGGGTGGCCTTTAGGTGCTTCACCCCACAGAACTTCCACAGACAAGCCAGCAGGTCTGACATGAAATTATGAAACTGGCAGCTCTGTCAGTCAGTATTTCTTTTGGAAAACCTACCATGCTGAAAATCCCTAACAAAGCATTTGCCACTTTTTCTGCCTCAATGGAGGACAGAGCCACCACCTCAGGGTATCTGGTAGCATAATCTACTATCACTAGGGTATACTTTTTCCCTGTGGAACTTGGGGTACTCAGAGGCCCCACAATATCCATAGCTACCCTCTGAAATGGCTCCTCAATCACAGGCAAAGGCATCAAAGGAGCTTTTACCTTGTCTCCTGCTTTGCCTACCTTTTAGCACTGCTCCCAGGTCCTGCAGTACCCTATTATATCTCTGAAATTCCCAGGCCAATAAAGTTCTGCATAATACATCTCTTTGTACATTTTATGCCCATATGACCTGCAAAGGGAATATCATGGGTTATGGCTGGAAGTGACAGGTAGCAGGCTCTAGGCACTACCAACTGCTGTATTCTCACACTCTCTAGACCCCTTGAGAGTCCACTCTCTATACACTAATCCTTTGTCTCTGTATACAGATTCCCCTTTTCCTTGACAATCAGGTGCCTCACTAGCTACCTCCCTCAGGCCTTGTAATGTAGAGTCTGAGAGTTGAACCTGTCTCAACTCTACATTTGTGACTCTTCCCAGCTCCCTTTCCACAGTAAAAGTGATATCCTCTGACAGCAGCACCTCACTGTCAGCCTGGGTACTACTATTCACATCTGCCCTTGCACTCACTCTGTCCAAGGAAACATCAGTACCCACAAATAGCTGGGGCTCACCTTCAGTCTCACTGCCACAGCGTAGCTCCCTCCCTGAAGTAACCAACTCACCAGTCCTGGCTGCAAATGTGCAGTCTGCCTGGGTCTCCCCCAAGCTACGAGACTCACAATGCTTATCTCCAAGCCTGACTATGTGTAACTGCATGCATATCAAAATCATTCCCTATCAGGACATCTGCAGGGATATCCTCAAATACACCTACCTCCTTTTCTACCCTCCCAGTCAAGATGAACCCCAGCCAAAGGTATTTGGAATGTGGTCCCTCCTAAAGCTTTGACTGGACTAGATTGCCCAAGCAAGTAGTGCTTCTCTTTAACAGTTGCAGGCTTCACAATGGTTAGGTCAGAGGCTGTGTTTCTCTTAGCAGTGGCCTGTTGCCCATTTAATAAGATAGGATATAACCTCTTGTAGTAGTTTGGTACCTTTGTTGTCTTGAGACAACTCACTGCTGGAATTTTGTCATTCCCACTTACTTGCTGTCTCACTTTTTGTTCCCCACCTTGCCTCCGTGGACATCTGTATGCTACATGTCCCCACTGGTTGCATTTAAAGCATTTAACTCTTGCTCCTGGATGTATACCTGGACTAATGGCTACCCCTACTACTTGTGAAGTCTATTGGGGTGGTCTAGGCTACCCACCATGGGTTTCCTTAGACTCATGAGCAGCATTGAGTATCCCTTTCCTGTGCAGTGATGCCCTGCTTGCTAGGTATAGGTCTCCCTTCTTTCCCAACTCACCTGCAGTACTGCATTGTCTATCAGCTAAACAGATTCTCATGTTTTCAGGCAAAGTGTAAGGGCTTGTTCCCTCACCAAAAGGTTTGCCAGCCCTTCTAAAGTGGTGACCTTACATCCACTCACCCACCTATGAAAATAAGTGCTTAGTTCATCAACATATTCACGCACTCTTTCATCTGCCTTGTGTCTATGCTCACAAAATCTTTTCCTTTAAGTTTCAGGTGATAACAAAACATTTTAAAAGACATTCTTTATGGTATTATAATTCAAGAAATCAGTAGCAGACAATTTTGAAATAGCAGTACAGCCTTACTATGGAGTAAGGGGTCAGGAACCATATCCAGAGCCCTTGGTCAGCATTATACTATTTTTTTATCTACCCTTTCAAACGTGTGAATGAAACTATCAAAATTAACTCCTCTGTAAATTGTGGAAGAAAGTTACTGACCATTGTTGCTTCTGGGGTTTGGTTACTCCCTTCCCCATTACCTCCATGACTCTGGCGAAGAGTCAGCATCTCCTTCTCATGTTGCTTCTGCCTCTCATTCTCCTCAGCTTCCAGACATTTCAGTCTCTATGATGCTTCTATTTCCATTTGTTTCTCATGCCACAGTCACTCTGCTGATTCTATTCCAAATGTTTGGCCTCCAGTTCAAATCTCTTTAACTCCAGCTGGATTTTTAAATCTTGTGTGGAAAGGCTGAACTGTCCATTTTCTGAGGGTTGTACATCTCCAAGGCCAGTCTGATTGTTCTCCTAGTTGCTATTATGTGATGCAGCTGTTATCCTGGTACATTTCAGCCACCTGGCTCCCTGTCAGCTTGCCATACTCCTCTGCTGACATGCTTGACTGGTCTCCCTGACTAACTAAGCTTACAAAAAAATAAATAAATAAAGTAATTATGATACACCCTTGATCACTATAAGTAAAAAACTAAGAGCTCTCATAAAATCATCCAAAGCAAATTTTGAGAGAAAAATAGCTAAAGACTCAAAAGACAATCATAAGGCCTTCTTTAGCTATGTTAGAAACCTGGGAGGAAACTCCCAGATATGCTCAGAACTAGTTCAAAATGATGTGAAGATTACTGATCCTACAGACATTGCCAACATACTGGCTGACAGGTTCAGTGCAAACTTCTCCCTCCCCCCCAAAAGGAGAGATATCTATACCAAGCGATTGCAGCCCCCCAAACATCTGCAACGCCCAAGTGAGAACTGCTCTCTCCAAAGCAAAAAACACAGCATCCATGGGACCTGATGGTGTCCCCGGCTGTGTGCTCCACGAACTCAACGAGGAATTAAACCCACAGCTAGGACAGCTGTTTAATCATAGTCTTACCTCTGGATACGTACCCAGGGAGTGGCGCACTGCAACTGTGGTCCCACTTCACAAAGGCGGTGCCTCCACCGACCCTGGAAATTACCGGCCCATTAGCTTGACAAGCCTTATCTGCAAAGCCATGGAGAGGATCATAATGGACCTCATAAATAAAGACATAGGGAATTTGCAGACTTTGGATCCATCCCAGTTTGGCTTTGTCAAAGGCAGATCATGCCTTCTAAACTTGGTTGACTTTTTCGAAACAGTCACCAAAGCCATTGAGGAGGGAAAGGCAGTCCATACAGCCTACCTCGATCTGGCAAAGGCCTTCGATACAATACTCCACTCGGGTATCATTGAAAAACTCATCAGCTTAAATGTTAACCCATACATCACAAGATGGGTTGCAAACTGGCTGAGTGACAGAACCCACAGGGTCAGAGTTGCTGGCGCCATGTCAGACTCAAAGCCTATCACAAGTGGTGTACCACAGGGCTCAGTCCTGGGCCCACTCTTGTTTGGCATCTACTTTTCCGAAGTACAAGCAAACACAGGAGGGTTATGGCTGACAAAGTTTGCAGATGACTGCAAACTGGGCGCCATAGTAGAAAACACATCTGACACAGATATCCTTCAGAAGGGTCTCACAGAAACGGATAACTGGTGCCAGAGCCATGGCCTAAAGTTAAATGCCAAAAATGCATAGTCATACCCTTCAGGAAAAACAAGGTTACCCCTAGCTACCAAATAGGTGGCAATCCACTGAGCACAGAAGAAATTATCAGGGACCTGGGGACCCAGGTTGATAGTAGTCTGTCATTCGACACCCATGTAGCTAAAGTAGTTAGGAAGACCTTCTACATTGCCCACCTTATCATGAAGGGATTCTCATCTAGATCAAGGGAGGTCATAGTCTCCCTATACTCATCACTCATCAGACCAATGATTGAGTACAATGCCCTATTCGGAATGTATCTGACCCGACACTTGCAGCAGCTGGAGAGGCCACAAAAGTTCCTCACCAAAAGGATAAAGGGTCTCAAACATCTGTCCTATGCTGCCTGACTGAAAGAACTCCAGCTCTACTCAGTCGCCTACCGCTTGCTCAGAGGTGACCTTTTCCTAACATACAAGGCCATGTCAAACCCAGATTTGATGAATATGCTTCACCTCAAAAAATCTAGATCCGTCAGAGCCACAAGGGCGGGAGACTTAAACCTCGACACGGCTATTAATAGGATGTGCTGGAGGGATAGATTCATCACCCAAAGACTCCCTATGCTGTGGAACAAAATCCCGGTATATGTGAGGCAGAGCACCTCGCTGGCCTTGTTCAAGAGAAATCTTGACCAATGGATGGGAGATCGCAGATATACCCCAGGGATTACCTCAGTGTCACTGCTCGACAGAGGCACAGCAAAATAATGGGTATAGTTCCCCATACTAAAGCCACAAAATTATGGGCTAGGCTTGTAAATGCCCTCGGGCAGATAGCCTAGTATGAACCTATGAACCTATAAAACTCTGAATGTTCACTGTGTGGCTGACAGAGTACAGACCTTCCTTAGTGACCACTGTTTACAGGCTACATGAATTGAATATCCATATCACTACATGCCAATTAATATGTGATGTGGATATCTCACCACTGCCAACCAATTAATATGTGACGCCCCTGCACTGGCCCAGTAATCAAGGAGCCTCAGTTCTCACCACTGGTAACAGCTAAGGGACGTACACACTGAGAGGATGACAAGTACAGACACAGTAAGGTGCAATTTCCCCTAAGAGCACACAGAGACCACAGTCAGTCTGGGTCTGGTTTCTCCCTCTTTCTCCAGATCCCCAATAAGACTCCCTACTGGCACAGCTATAGGGTTATGATCTCAGCTGAGTGGCCAAGCTAAAGCCTCCAGTACCCTCTCTGTCCTACCTGTGCTTCATGTCCCTGCTCAAGTAGCTGACACACACTCACTCTTTAAGGTTTGATTTATATACAAACACACACACTCCTGGGAAAGACTGGCACAGGTTTACTAGCTATGCCCCCTTCTGCCCAGACTATAAGGTAGTTTCCACTGCCACCAAACATTCTTATCAGCTACTTTTAAGGCCCTTAACAAATGGTGGCCATTCCTACTGTGTAATGTTACTATTAATCGAAATGGTAGTCTGACCAAGAGCAAGGCTATTTAGGAGTGGCCTGTATAGTGTCACCAAATAGCTATGCACGTACTCTAAGAGATTAAATATGTCTCACAAATATCAGCCACAAAGATGAGTTTTAAATATATTTAATAATAAATAATAAAATAACAAGACATGTGGATGTTTTTGTTAGGTCAAAGACAAAATACAAAATGCAAAGTCTCTCTTTGAGAGGGTTCTTAAATTAATATCAAATATTACTGCTGGGTTATCTTGGATGACATCACCTTTTGTCACCTGGCTTTAGTTGTCAAGCTACCCCCATTGTCAGAACGTACAAGGATTTTTAATATCTCCCTATAAAAAAAAAAAAAAAATATATATATATATATATATATATATATATATATATATATATATAGATAGATATAGATATATATATATATATATATATGTATATATAGATATATATATATATATATATATATATATATATATATATATATATATATCTCAGATGTTTGCAGATCCTAAAAGTCATAAAAGAGTAAAAGACTTCTGCATCTGAAACATAGTAATTACTTCTTTTCCAAGACAATACAAAAACGTCTAGCTCTAGATATTGTGTCTGCTACATTGAAACTGAGAGATAACTTTTATAGCACAATCGTAAAACAATTTAATTTCAACTTATTTCTTTGAAGTTTTGCAAGTTAACCTTTTATATCCCAGTTTCTACTGTTAAAACATATACTGTTACACAATTACAATAGTTTATATACATTTGTATTCTAAGCCCATGCTGTGGTTATATTTTAGCTCAGTACATAACATACAGTTCTGTATAAATCATATCAATATTCACAAATGACATATAATTTTTTACAAAATTTCAGATAACTGGGCTGGCAGTGTGGCATTCCCCCCCCATGAAACTCAAGTTAGTTTTTCAAGTGACCCTTGAGAAACTTGGCTTGAGAGGGTTGACTATCTGAGACTACCTCACCCCATTCCCTGTCTTCAGAGCCCACCTGCATTAGCTTTGCTAACTCCACTGCGGTGCTGCACTGTCATATCATAGCCTGCAACCCTAGACTCAACCTTAGCAACTTTGCATTTTGCTGGCTGGCTGGCTCCCTGTAGCCATAGATCCCCCACAGACTTCTCCTGCCTTGTACTTCAAATACTTAGCACAAGGGCCTCCCTGTCATAGTAAGGTTTCATCATGTTAACATGTTACAGTTTGTGCCCCTTCCTCCTGCCTAGCAGTTCTGCCATGTAGTTAACATCACTGACCTTCCTTACCACTTTGTAGCATCCCTCCCAAGCTGCCTGCACCTTGTTGTGTCTGACAGCAATGAGAACCATTACCTACTGCCCTATAGCATACTCTCTAGTTCAAGCATGCCTGTCAAAGCTGATCTTTTTCTGTTGTTTGGCTTCTGCCAGGTTCTCCAGGGCCAAGTCCATGAGTTCCATGAGCATTGTCCTGAGGTTTAGGACATATGCCACAACAGACTCCTTGTGGGATTCACACTCACCCTCCCACTTATTATGAATCAAATCTAGAGGTTCTCTCACCCTACGCCCATACAGCAACTCAAATGCTGAAAACCCTGTGGATTCCTGGGGATTCTCTCTGTAAGCAAACAACAGATGGGGCAAGTATTTGTCTCACTCCCTCTTAAACTGGTCTGCAAATGCCATAGCATTGTCTTGAGTGTAGAGTTTAACCTCTCAACAAGACCATTAGTCTGGGGATGGTAGGGGTTGTCTTTAACTGCTTCCACAGACAAGCCAGCAGGTCTGACATGAAATTATGAAATTGGCACCTCTGTCTGTCAGTATTTCTTTTGGAAAACTTACCATGCTGAAAATCCCTAACAAAGCATTTGCCACCTTTTCTGCCTCAATGGAGGACAGAGCCCACCACCTCAGGGTATCTGGTAGCATAATCTACTACCACTAGGGTATACTTTTTCCCTGTGGAACTTTGGGTACTCAGAGGCCCCACAATATCCATAGCTACCCTCTGAAATGGCTCCTCTATCACAGGCAAAAGGCATCAAAGGAGCTTTTACTTTGTCTTCTGCATTGCCTACCTTTTGGCACTGCTCACAGTTCCTGCAGTAACCTGTTACATCTCTGAAATTCCCAGGCCATTAAAGTTCGGCATAATACATCTCTTTGTATGTTTTATGCCCATATGATCTACAAAGGGAATATATGGCTAGATGTGACAGATGGTAGGCTCTAGGCACTACCAACTGCTGTATTCTCACACCCTCTAGCCGTCCCTCGAGGGTCCACTCTCTATACAGTAACCATTTGTCTCAGTATACAGATTCCCCTTTTCCTTGACAATCAGGTGCCTCACTAGCTACCTCCCCCCAGACCTTGTAATGTAGAGTCTGAGAGCTGAGCCTGTTTCATCTCTAACTTTGTGACTCTTCCCAGTTCCCTTTCCACAGTAAGCTTGGTATCCTCTAACAGTGGAGCCTCACTGTCAGCCTGGGTACTATTACTCACCTCTGCCCTTGCAGTCACTCTGTCCAAGGGAACATCAGTACCCAAAAACATTTGTGGCTAACCTTCAGTCTCACTGCCACAGGGTAGCTCCCTACCTGAAGTAACCAACTTACTAGTCCTGGCTGCAAGTGTGCAGTCTATCTGGGTCTCCCCCAAGCTACCAGACCCACTGCTTGTCTCCAAGCCTGACTGTGTGTAATTGCATGTACAAAAGGTACTGCATTATCAAAATAATTTCCTATTAGGACATCTGCAGGGATATCCTCAAACACACCTACTTGCTTGCTTCCTTTTCCACCCTCCCAGTCAAGATGAACCCTAGCCAAAGGTATTTGGAATGGGATCCCTCCTAAAGCTCTGACTGGAGTAGACTGCCCAAGCAAGTAGTGTTTCTCTTTAACCATTACAGGCTTCACAATGGTTAGGTCAGAGGCTGTCTCTCTTAGCAGTGACCTGTTGCCCATTTACTAAGAAAGGATATAACCTCTTGTAGTAGTTTGGCACCTTTGTTGTCCCGAGACAACTTACTGCTGAAATTTCAACATTCCCACTTACTAGCTCTCCCGCATTTTGTTCCCCACCTTGCCTTCATGGACATCTATATGCTACATGGCCCCACTGGGTGCATTTAAAGCATTTAACTCTTGGTTTTGGATGTGCACCTGGACTAGTGGCTTCCCCTACTACTGGTGGAGTCTGTTGGGGTGGTCTAGGCTGCCCACCATGGGTTCCCTTAGACCCATGAGCAGCACTGAGTATCCCTTTCCTGTGCAGTGATGCCCTGCTTGCTAGGTATAGGTCTCTCTTCTTTCCCAACTCATTTGCAGTACTGCATTGTATATCAGCTATCCAGATTCTCCTGTCCTCAGGCAAAGTGCTAAGGGCTTGTTCCCTCAGCAAAAGGTCTGCCAGCCCTTCAAAAGTGGTGACCTGACATCCACTCACCCCACCTGCCAAAATAAGTGCTTAGTTCAGCAGCATATTCACACACTCTTTCATCTGCCTTGTGTCTATGCTCACAAAACCTTTCCCTTTAAGTTTCAGGTAATAACTTAAAACATTCTAAAATACATTTTTTACAGTATTATAATGTAAGAAATCAGTAGCAGACAATTTAGAAATAGCAGTACAGCTTTAGCATGGAGTAAGGGGGTCAGAAACTATGTCCAGAGCCCTTGGTCAGCATTATACGGTTTATATACCCTTTCAAACATGTGAATGAAACTATCAAAATTAACTCCTCTGTAAATTGTAGAATAAAGTTACTGACCTGTGTTGCTTCTGGGGTTTGGTTACTCCCTTCCCCATTACCTCCATGGCTCTGGCGAAGAGTCAGCATCTCCTTCTCATGTTGCTTCTGCCTCTCATTCTCCTCAGCTTCTAGACATTTCAGTATCTCTGCTGCTTTTATTTCCATTTGTTTCTCATGCCACGGTCACTCTGCTGATTCTATTCCAAATATTTGGCCTCCAGTTCAAGTCTCTTTAACTCCAGATGGATTTTTAAGTCCTATGTGGAAAGGTTGAACTGTCCATTTTCTGAGGGTTGTACAACTGCTTGGCCAGTCTGATTGTCCTCCTGGTTGCTATTCTGTGATGCAGCTATGACTAAAGTTGCAATCATGTCTGCTTTAGTCAAATTTACATGCACCAGTCCTTTAGCCTGGTACATTTCAGCCAACTGGCTCCTTGTCAGCTTGCCATACTCCTCTGCTGACATGCTTGTTTGTTCTCCCTGACTATCTAAGGTAACAAAAAATAAATAAAACAATTATGATATGAAACTCTGAATGTTCACTGTGTGGCTGATTGAGAGTACAGACCTTCCTTAGTGACCACTGTTTACAGGCTACAGGAATTCAATATCCACACCACTATGTGGCTATCCCACCACTGCCAACCAATTAATATGAGACGCCCCTGCACTGGCCCAGTAATCAAGGAGCCTCAGTCCTCACCACTGGCAACAGCTAGGGGGCATACACATTGAGAGGATGACAAGTACAGACACAGTAAAGTGCAATTTCCCTTAAGAGCACACATAGACCACAGTCAGTCTGGGTCTGGTTTCTCCCTCTTTCTCCAGATCCCCAATAAAACTTCCCACTGGCACAGCTATAGGGTTGAGATCTCAGCTGAGTGGCCAAGCCAAAACCTCCAGTACCCTCTCTGTCTTACCAGTGCTTCATGTCCCTGCTCAAGTAGCTGTCACACACTCACTCTTTGAGGTTTGATTTATATACAAACACACACACCCCTTGGAAAGGCTGGCAGAGGTTTACTAGCTATGCCCCCTTCTGGCAAGACTATAAGGCAGTTTCCACTGCCACCAAACACTCTTATCAGCTACTTTTAAGGCCCTTAACAAAGGGTGGCCATTCTTACTGTGTAATGTTACTATTAATCCAAATGGTAGTCTGACCAAGACTAAGGCTATTTAGGAGTGGCCTGTACAGTGTCACCAAATAGATATGCAAGTACCCTAAGAGCTTAAATATGTCTCACAAATATCAGCCACAAAGATAAGTTTTAAATATATTTAATAATAAATAATAAAAGAACAAGACAAGTGGATGTTCTTGTTAGGTCAAAGACAAAATACAAAATGCACAGTCTCTCTCTGAGATAGTTCTTAAATTAATATAAAATATTATTGCTGGGTTAGCTTGGATGACATCACTTTTTGTCACATGGCTTTAATTCCTAAGGTACCCCCCCATTGTCAAGAAGTACAAACAGTTTTAGGATCTCTCTCTGAAAAATACATATCTCTCTCTGATCTTTGCAGATCCCGAAAGTCATAAAACAATAAAACACTTCTGCATCTCAAACATAGTAATTACTTCTCTTCCAAGACAATGCAAAAAACTTTTAGCTCCAAACATTGTGTCAACTGCACTGAAACTGATAGATAACTTTTATAGCACAATCGTAAAACAATTTAATTTCAACTTGTTTTCTTGATGTTTTGCAAGTTAACCTTTTATGTCCCAGTGCCTACTGTTAAAACATATACAGTTACACAATTACAATAGTCTATATACATTTCTATTATAAGCCAGAATGGCATGCTTTGGTTACATCTTAGCTCAGTATATAACATACAGTTCTGTATAAATCATATCAATATTCACAAATGGCATAGAATTATTTACAAAATTCCAGATAGCTGGGCTGGCAGTGTGACACGGTGTGTAGCATTTGTTTCTTCACAGCAAGCATCTTTCCTGTTCACTCCTCACTTGGGGTGCCATCTATGTAGGTTGTACATATCTTTCCTTTCTGTTGGTACTCCACTTTTCTCCCACATCAGAAGGACATGCAATAGGTGGATTGGTGACTCCAAACTGACTGTCAGCATGCATGCAATGCATGTGCATACGTTTGAGTGCACACGCATCCAATGTATGTGTGTACATGTGTGTATGTGTGTGTGTGTGTGTGTGTACGCACATAAAAGTATGTATATATGTGTGTGTTATACAGATGAAAGGCTTGGCAATTTACTCCTGCTCTTTACTTGCATAGTAAACTTTGTGGATGGCATCAGCTGTTCATGGAGTTGTTAAAGTTGTCAGATACAACTGGACAGCATTGAATGGATGGATTACCATTACTATTTACACATGTACCATAGATCATATTTGTATTTCTGCATGCATGTTTCCTGCTGAGTCTGATTACCACTTTTCAGCAATTCTTTCTTGCTTATACATTTACCTTTTTGTTTCCCTGCTTATGTTGAATTCTAGCATTTTTACATATTTTTTTACCTTCTTTTCCAATGGCAAACTAATGAGTTGTAACACAAACATTATCATGACATGACTTCACCAAGCATTGTTTATATTGTAATACTTCTGGTCTGAAGAGTTATGAATACTGCTAGCAACTGGGGTTACTTATAAGGTACCAAGTATATTTCTCAATAATTATAAGGTTTCCTCAAAGATGTATAAGGTATAGCAGCATCTCCTATTTAAAGAACTCTTATAGCCTGGAAATTTGGGTATTTTTTGTTTGAAACTTTATGTAGTCCTTTTGAATAGGTTTATGGGCTAGTTTGTGGAGTCTTTTCAGCCATATCCTGGACCTCGAGGGTAGGGGTAGATGCAATTATTCTAAAGTTACACAAAAATCAAATGTCATACATCTGCCTTTGTTTTTCACTTATTTCTAATCCTTTTCAGAAACTCAATACCCACTTACAAAGGGACCACCTCACCTTTCTTGGGAGCATAGCTGTCATCACAGGTTCATACATTCTTACTGGGCTATTGATCTGTGAGAGTCTTAATAAGCTTAGCCTTACATCCTATGGTAATTTCTAGCCCTTGTATTTTGCACACAAATAACCCAGAGTTGGGTCAAACAAGGATATTTTGGGACATTTACATGTTTCTGAGATCCATGATGGACAGGGTGCTAAATCAGAGGTGAATTTGCAATTACCCATCCGTTCGTCCAAATTACATTTAAATAGAGTAAGAGAAGTACTTTGCTTTATGTGGAGTGGAACATAGTTTCATAGAAGCAGTGTTCTCTGTGATATAAACCTATTCCTCCAACATGTTCTGTTTATTTTGCAAAAGATATTGAGGTCCTTTTGCAGGTGTTTATAATTCCATTGGACTTGTGAATGTGTAATAAGTCTGACAGAATACACATACACACACACACACACGTGCGTGTGTGTGTGTGTGTGTGTGTCTGTGTGTGTGTGTCTGTCTGTGTGTGTGTCTGTCTGTGTGTGTGTGTCTGTCTGTGTGTGTGTGTCTGTCTGTGTGTGTGTGTCTGTCTGTGTGTGCGTGTGTGTGTGCGTGTGTGTGGGTTGGTGTGGGTGTGTGTAAGTGTTCGCATGATAGGATAAGGGGTTTTGTTAATAGTAAGTTGGATGTGGAGGAGTTCCAGGTCATTATCTTGTCTAACTAGTCTTAAGATTAAGGGTTTTTAAGAATATGGAGACATCTCTGCCTTTGTCAAATATAATGGGTCTAAATGTGTGATAAGCATTGAAAATCTGCACTACTGGATTACTTTCAATTGTCTTGATCCAGGTGTCTGTGATGACCATATTGGGAGCACAGATGCTGCCATCCTTATGTATCACAGAATCTGTTACTTCTTTTTGAGATAAAGTTGCCTGCATAGTGCTTTCACTAACAAACATCCTAGCTGTAACTGGCCCGACTTTCATTGCAGTATAGTCTTCTTCTTCTTCTTTCGGCTGCTCCCGTTAGGGGTCGCCACAGCAGATCAACTGCTTCCATTTCTTCCTGTCCTCTGCATCTTGCTCTGTCACACCAGCCACCTGAATGTCCTCTCTCACCACATCCATAAACCTTATCTTAGGCCTTCCTCTTTTCCTGTTACCTGGCAGCTTCATCCTTAGCATCTTTTTCCCAATATACTCTGCATCCCTCCTCAGCACATGTCCAAACCAATGTAATCTTGCCTCTCTGGCTTTGTCTCCATTATTACATATAGTGCTTTCACTAACAAACATCCTAGCTGTAACTGGCCTGACTTTCATTGCAGTATAGTCTTCTTCTTCTTCTTTCGGCTGCTCCCGTTAGGGGTCGCCACAGCAGATCAACTGCTTCCATTTCTTCCTGTCCTCTGCATCTTGCTCTGTCACACAAACCACCTGAATGTCCTCTCTCACCACATCCATAAACCTTACCTTAGGCCTTCCTCTTTTCCTGTTACCTGGCAGCTTCATCCTTAGCATCTTTTCCCCAATATACTCTGCATCCCTCCTCAGCACATGTCCAAACCAACGTAATCTTGCCTCTCTGGCTTTGTCTCCAAACCTTCCAACCTGGGCTGACCCTCTAATAAACTTATTCCTAATTCTGTCCATCCTCGTCACACCCAGTGCAAATCTTAACATCTTCAACTCTGCCACGTCAAGCTCTGACTCCTGCCTTTTTGTCAATGTCACTGTTTCCAACCCATATAACATAGCTGGTCTCACTACCCTCTTGTAGACCTTCCCTTTCATTCTTACTGGTACTCGTCTGTCACAAATCACTCCTGACACTCTTCTCCACCCAATCCATCCTGCCTGTACTCTCTTCTTCACCTCTCTTCCACACTCACCATTACTCTGAACTGTTGATCCCAAGTACTTAAACTCATTCACCTTCACCACCTCCACTCCCTGCATCCTCACCATTCCTCTATCCTCCCTCTCATTCACACACATATATTGCAGTATAGTATAAATAAAAATTTGTCAGGTAGACCTTGCCTATTGGCAGCATCAGCAACCATGCTCTTATCTGTAACTGCTTAATCCAACAAATAAAAGAGCAAAGGTTAAACCGCAAATGTTTAAACCAAGGCAGGCTCAATGACAAATTCAGCAGAAATACTGGATATAAGGTCCTTGGAAAAAATATACATTTTAGCTAAATTCATACGTTTAATTTTCAGTCTGTTGAGCTACTAGATTTAGAGAAGCTGCATTGTTGTAACTCCATGTTGATATTTTCTTTCTATATACATATCAAGATTATTTTTGAACTAATGTAATGGCTGACGTCTGACTGTAATGGGAAAAGTCACTCCATAATTACAAAGGTATTGTGTAATGCAACTTGTCATTTTTTTATATTATTATTTACTGTTAGGATTAACCTCCCTGAACTGATATTACCCCCTCCCCCACCAGTAGTATGGCTCTAGTCATAGACTTTCAAAAATGTCCAGACCAGGAGTTGCCTTGCAGACCAGACAGAGGTCACCTCTTAGTAACCTATGTGCTGCAGAATGTAATGAAAGTTCCTGAAACCTTTCTGAATAGCTCATGTTTTCCAACCCCATGACTTTTCTAGTAAGGAATTATTGCACTTTTTTCAAGTTTTTTCAGGTAATTTGTTATAAAGACTACAAAATGCAGCATTATAATTAAGCATAGATTGGATCAGTGAGGTATAAAGTAATACAATAACCTCCCTGGAGTGACAGATGGAATATGGAACTGATCAACATGCACACTGTAAACCTTTTAAATTGCTGCCTATTACTTTCACTAGAGCTTAAACGATAAAGCTGTTTTTTTTCTTTTTTTTATGATTTGACCAGTAGAATGGCAATGGGTTAGTAGTCATCGGAGAAGTTGATCGAGTTCCCACCTTTATGCAGAGGTAGAATATATGTCTTTTTCCATAGTACATACACATAGTTTTCTTTTATGGAGCAGTTTTATTAGTATGGATAGTGGCTATGCTAGGGCTCCTGCTTGCATTTTGATATATTCTGCAGGAAAGTTGCCGGAGGCCAGATACATCAGTTTTAATTATGTCAAGATTATTTTGCTGGTTGAGATAGGAACAGGGTTGAAGGAGAAGGCTGAGCTGTTGCTCTTAAGTTCTGGTGTGATTGTTAGTGCTGAAAGGGGTGTTTTTTTAGAAGTTAAACTGCTGTGAGTTTGTGGAGAAAGTTGAATATAGATGCAATATATTTTTTCAAAGTTGGGTGGTTGAGTGATATGGTCTAGGAGGGGGAGCTGGTAAATTGAGAACCAGAAGAATTTTGGGTTATTTGCAATGGCATTCTGGAGGTTTGCATAGTATGTTTTCTTGTCTTGTTTTGTTTTATATTTTATTGCATTTCTGAGGTATTTATAGGATAATTTATTTGATTCACTTTTGTTTCTATCCCAGGATTTCCAGGTACTCTCCCTTTGATTTATCAGTTGTTTTCTGCAGGATTACTCTTAATTCTTTTTGTTCAGTTTGGAGCATGTTCATTCAGGGTATTTAGGAAAGCTGCATTAAACATGGCAAATGCAATGCTTAATGACAGAGTGTGTAAGTGTTTCCAGTTGAAAAGTTTTAGGTTGGAGATAAATATGCTATAAATAGCATTGCCTATCCTGTCTCATGTCTTATAAATAGTTCAATCCAAGAATCCCAGATTCACTCTCTGAAAAAAGTCACACATCATTCCTCTGTAAAAGGGAAGAAATTCAACAGGCATTACTAACTTTAGACTTATAGCAATCATATCTCCCCTCTCAAAAATACCTGAAAAATGTATTCCAAAACAACTGTTAAAATTATCTCCTGCAGGAAGAACTCCTATCCTTCACACAACATGACTTCCATCGTTCCCATAGTACTAACACTGCACTTGTAACTTATACAGATGCTGTTAATAAAGCTAGAAATAACAGCAAACTAATCTCCTCCTCCTTATTTCTAGACTTGTCTAAAGCCTTCAACACAGTTTATCACAGCAAACTTCTACTTCAGATGTCCTCACTAGGTATCTCTCAGCCTAGCCGTCAATGGTTTAAAAGCTACCTGTTCAATTGGTAATCCAAAAGAACTGTTGGTAAAGGACATCAAACAGGTACCAAGAAAACGACAGATGTCCTAAGCCAGAAAACACACCATAAGCTCCACACAGCAGGGAAATGCACTTGTAGAATTTTGTAAAATTGTTTAATCGTAGAACACCATCATATAAACCTAGTTCGTTTGATTTTATATGATGGTGTTCTACGATTAAACGATTTTACAAAATTCTACAAGTGCATTTTCCTGCTGTGTGGAGCTTATGGTGTGTTTTCTGGCTTAGGACATCTGTTTGTCGTTTTCTTGGTACCTGTTCAATTGGTATCAGTCAGTAAAAATGGCACTTTACTCTCTCTTTATACCTCCCAGTCACCGCCGGTGTACCACAAGGCTCTTTGGTCCTCTTTAACATTCTCACCAATACTCTCCACGCATCCACATAACAGGCCTTCCTAATAAAATACATAGATTACGCCACGCTCATTTGCACATCTGCCAACATGGCACACCTCCAAAAAATTACTTAGGAAAGTTTAACAGCAACTGAAACATGACTTTGTAACTCACAACTCACACTCAACCAAAAAAAAAAAAAAAAAAAAAAACTACTATTTTTTCCCCAAATCCCTCTTTCATGAAAAAAAATCTGAAGTCCTCTCTGTTGATAATACAACCATTGAAGTCACTTCTCATAGTAACGTATTAGGGATGATAGTGCATGATAATCTTAAATTTAGTCTATATACAACATTGCACAAGAAAAACACATAAAAAACTAGGGATGCTTTATTCACCAATGCAACTAAAGCTACACTTGCCACTCCTTATTTCCTTCCCACACATCTTTATGGTGATCCCATCCTTATTAACCTCCAGGCATCAAACAATTTAAAACTTGAGCAATGCTAGAACAAAGTTGACAAATTTGCAGCAAATAACCCCTTCTGAACCCACCACTGTTTAGCACCAAAAAGCCTAAATTGGTTAGAACTACCCCATCAGCTAACATATACACAGCTTATTGCCACCTATAGAATTATCCAGCATCTATCTGCTTGTCCAGCACTGAATAGCATTCTACAAAACTATGTTCCTAGTCGGTTATTATGATCTAATGACCAAAAACTCCTGTCTTTCCACAAACCTGTCATATCTGCTGGTCATTGCTAAGGCCTGGAACTCCTTACCTGTATCCATCAAGTCAATACCCTCCCTCCCTCCCTCCCATCCTTCAAAACCTTTCTGAAAGACTTCCTAGCCAAAATCTGGCTCTACTCTTGCCCAACACCAGGATAAATGATATCCCTAAATGTGAACAAGTACCTATTCATACCTTACACCTCCTTACTCTCCCTTCTTTACTCACGTCCTTACTTCTATCAATTTCTGTCCCCTGGCTTTTTCTTTAAATATACCATAAGCCTGCCTTTCTTCTCATTTCATATTGCAGTTCCTGTTTGTATTATATTAGCTTACCTTTAACTTTTCTATAAACTGGATAAACTTTATCTAAATATTAACTTGTATCCATTCTTAACCAATATTTTCATATTATGAATAATTTGGTATAAATTATTTAAGCTGTAGATGTTTTTGTATTATTTTTGAAAATAAATATTGTTCTTAAAACAGTTTGTAATACTTTGGAGCATTTCTCCCCGGGTCTCTGCTGAAGATCATTTCCAGCCCAGTCAGACCTTCCTGGTAATCAAATGTCAATCAGTCAATAAATAAAGAAATGTCTTTATTGAAAGTGAAACAAGTTTTATACACAGGTGCAGTGATGCTGTCTTTGCATACGGTTTGATCTCTGATGATAGATAATCACTAAGAAAGTTAGGGAGGGAGCTGATGGATGTAATTTTGCCTGAAAAGTTTGTTAGCATCTATTTTAAGATAGAATTTTTATTGGTATTTTGTTGTAACTCGTAGGAGTGGATATGAGTTGGGTAAGGAGCACAGACTCAGAGTTATCTGCAAAGCCCCTGTTTACTGTTTGCCATTCAATGTTCAAGTTTCCTAATACAATAGCTTCTAGTGGTATGTTTGCAGACACTCGGTAGAAGACTTCTTGAGCAGTGTCACTGTTGTTAGAGGTATATAGCTATTATGCACGAGTTCTTTTGTTTAAGAATTTCTAAATTTTTCATTGGGAGGGGTAGTAGTAGAAAGTGAAGTTTCTAGGGTGTTTTGGTAGATGATGGCTACACTGCCTCTCCTTTTCTGTACCCTGTCTGGGCTGAGTATATTATTTCTTGATGAAAGGATTTCCTTCATCTTTCATGTGCTGTTTTAGCCAAGTTTCAGTTGCTTCTTTGATATTGGAATAATGATGGGCTTTTGATGAAAGGAATTTGGAGAGCTTGAGTTTTATTTGGGTTTAGGGATCTTGTAATACAGAGATCACTGATGATTATATAAGTGTGGATGATTAGATGGTGTCTGGGTTTATATGGGTGCCTCTGCATAGTTTTAGAAGGAGTGTTTAAGAAAGTTGGGGAAATAGATACTTGGTTTTGATTTAGGATATAACTCTGATTTCAGGAGATTGAGCATGAGGCTAATTATCTTATGCTTGAAGAGATGAATGGAATTAGTGTTAAAAAAATTAGCAGCTCTGTATTAATGTGAGTGAATGGGGTTGTGGGTATCCATAGTTGTGCCAAAGGAAGGTAGATATTTGGCATGGAGGTTATATTATGGAGCTGTGGAAAGTTCCAGGGTATGAATGGCATAAGTTGTAATAACTGTATGAGGAGCTTGGCTACACAATAACTTACTCAAGGTTAAGGAATAACGCTCCACCATACAACTTGTGAACCTTAGAAAGACTAAAGGTATATTACTCAGTACTCTTAGTAAGTTGTCCTTTATACAGGCCTATTGGGAAATACATTACAGTCTTCTTTCCCATAAGGAAACTCTTGCACACTTCTGTATCTAGGAATTCTCTTTCTGACTGGGGAAAGCCCATGTTATGTCACAATTTTCAATAAAATATTGTACCTACTTACACCAGATGCTAAAACAGATATTGGAGAATGTATCATTTATTCCAAAGTTGAATATGGCCATCCTGTTATCAATGCATCCCCTGTAAAAGATCAGACCAGCCCTTCAAATAACAAACATTAGAATTTATAGATTTATTCTTATTGCTTGGACAGTGCTAACTACCTTACATGGAGCTAACTGGATACCAAAAAATGCTGACTTTTCAACATTCCTACTTTAAACTCATATATTTTTTGTTGTCTTGTGTTGGTGTAATTTCTTGGAGCTACATCTATGGATGATAATGTAGAAGCAAGATCTGCTGATGCAATATGTCCCTGCAATACCAGAACACATCTTTAACTGGGTAACAGTACTTCTGCTTTCATAGGTCAAAGGTTCTTACTAAGCTTTCAGCCAAGGAGAGCATTGACAAGCTTAGCACTGATGGTTGACTGACAATGCTCCTCATTAAGTAGAATTTCTCCAAATATCTCTGGTGAATGTTTCTGATCATCCATTCAGTCATCCAGTTTGGTCTTAAAGGTTGCTAGGAAAGTATTCTGCTTAATAGGTAAGGGCAGCATATTCCAGAAATGTGGAATATGTTAGGCTAGGTATGTGTCATCCCACCTGGTGTTGCTTATGTGGTTGTATTGGTTTAGGTCTGCAGAGTGGGTATTTGCTTTACTACTGGTTCTTTTTAGTTGAAGCAGTTAAAGGGTGCTGGGTCTTCATAGCATGGAAGGATAAGCAGAGATTATCCCTCAGGAGTCTTTATGACACTGAGTAGTGGGACAGGGCTTTTAGTCTTTCAGAATAGCTAAGCATATTAAGACGGGAACTATTTTTACTGCAGAAACAGTGAAGTCTGTCCAGCTGGTTTAGGTACTTAGCGGAGTATATAACAGATGAAGCATTATATTTAATGATGAGCCTAGTAAGGGATGATTGAAGTGGGATTATAACTTCTTTGGATAACAGAAAGATACCACGTAGGATACCACATAAGATAACCTGTGCAAAGTAGAAGGATTTTCCTAACAACCACAGAGACATAGTGGTCACAAAGGAGAGTCTGTTATCAACGTACATACCCAGTTCTGTGATGACTGTGCCAAATTTAAATGGGATTTATACTGTAAGTAGCAGTGAGGTTAGATTTACTAAGGATAACTAATCTGTCTTTCTAGGTGTTGAGGGTAAGCCCATGATTAATACACCAAACATCTGCTTGGTCCAGCCCTTGCTGGATCAGGATGAGATCTGATGCCCCCCTTAATTTGCAGTCTTCAGCTAACTTAGTAAGCCATAGTCCACTGTTATCAGGTTAGGTTTTATGTCAGAGAAAGATACACCTAAGAAGAGAGGGCACAGGAAAGAGCCTTGTGGGATACCACTGGTAACATTTGCTTGCCTAGAGTAAATACCCCTGAATTTAATGATATGGATTTTTCAGACAACTAATTGCCCATCCAGTGAAATATATATATATATATATATATATATATATATATATATGGGTGAATGTTGAGTTGAGAGAATTTGTAAATAATCCCAGCATGGGGGATATAGTATCAAAGGCCTTTGCAAGGTCCAGATAAGCAGTTTGGACTATGTTCCCCTTATCCATGGCTTCAGAAACCCTTTCAAAGAATTCAACCAGGTTAAGCAGGCATGACTGCCTTTTACAAAGCTGAAATGGTATGTATCTAGGATGTTCAGCTGTAATACATTCCATGGTCTTGCAAATAAAATTAGTGAGACTAATAATCCTGTAATTCCTAGGTTCAGTAGAGGGACCACCTTTATGCAAGAACAGCACAACTGCCATTCTTCACATCTGATGGAGATGATAGAGGAGGTTTTGCTAGGTGGGGCCTTACAGTTCTCAGTGGATATCAGGGCTGTTATCAGGTCACATGGAAGTAGTGGTTTTAATTTTGGAAACTACTAAAAGAACTTGGTCCAAATTGGTCACAGGAGGGGTGGTATGAGGGAAAAGGAGAGAACAGAGGTGACAGTGGATGGAATGAAGTTGGAGGAGAATTGGTATGCAAGAGTATTAACAATGGCCTTGTGATCAGAGAAAGAGATACCATTACAGATAGAAGTTTACCAAAGGATGGGAGAAAAGGAATAGCTGCCCTGGGCACAAAATGCTAAGGGAAATGAAATGGAAAAGCAGTTCCTGCGTTCTTTGTTCTTTACTGGCATTTTTGAATGCCAGTACAGAAAGCACTTCAGTGCTGTGTGTGTGTTAAGCTGCAGTTGCTACAGTCAAAGCTGAAGCCATTTTTTTTTTGCATTGGAAGAGTGGGGGTGTGGGCACATCTGTAGTAAGCTGATTGCTATACCTGAAGAGCTTAGGGGGATGGGCACTATATCAGGGATTGTCATTGGACGCTAGATAAATAAGCTACAGGTCTAATTAGAGATGCACTCAGTACAGAATTGTTGGTTACTTCTAAGCTCCCTAATATAGCTAAAGAAAGCCTTATAGTTGTCTTTTGAAATAGTTGCAACCCTCGTTTCATATCTGGTGTTACATTTTCTAATGGTAAGTTTGAGAGACTTACCTGTTTTAAACCCTATTATAATGATGAAGTGGATATCATTTAGTGATGGCCAGGGGCTTTTTCTTTTTATTATATAATCTATTGATGTGGTAGTTCTGTCGTATGTGTTTAGTTTTAAACTTGATATTATACTTATGTTGTATTGGTACAGATGGCTCAATACATCTATGAAAGAGGAAGTAAAATTCAGAACAGATGGCAGCCGTCTCAGTTACAAGTTTTTCTGGACAGCGATACCATTTGTCATTATCATTAAATTCAGTAAATAATAAATTAATGGTTTTGGAGTAATCTCTGAATGAAGAGATGGTAACAAGGGGCACAGAATGGGTTTTCATAGAGCAGATCTCAGCATGATTATCATTTTTGACTAGGGACGGGGGAAAGGTGGGATGGTACACTTGGGATAAATGTTTGTGAGAATAAGATCAAGAAGATTAACACCTCTGGTGGGTAGAAGGGCAATTTAGTTAAATTTACTGGCATTTATAAGTCCAGAAATCTCTGGGCATATTTGTTGCTGGTAGTATATATTTTCCAGTTTATGTATAGATAGTTGAAGTCACCCATAAGAAAGCATTTGGTTAGATGGTAACATTTTCTAACTTGTTACAGTATTCAGTATGTTCTGAGTGATGGAGATCTATGATTGGTTATAACATGAACATTTTATTGAGTGCAATTAGGACTTTAACCAGTTCCAGATTTATATCATGCAAACTCTGATGAGGAACAATGGGGTTACAAATAAATGCAGATATTCCCCCACAGTTGGCAGAGGATCTGAATGCATGATAAGCATTGTGCCCTGGAATGCAGGGAGCGCTGTTACTACAGTGGAACCAGATGCCTGTAATTCCACAAATGTTGATGTTCTCGAGGTTAAGAAAGGCTTCAAGTGCAAAGATTTTGTTGTTTAGGCTTCTGGAATTCAGCAGTGCTACCTTGATACTGTTCAGATTGGAGTTTGCTATGTTGGGATGTCCTTCAAGTGAACTATGCCTAAAAAAGGCACTATAGGGACAGCAAAAGTTTTAGCCAGTATACAAAACCAAGAGGAGAAAGATGCAGGCCATTCCCAGCATTGCAGGTGGGTCTATTGAGCATTTCATCCCATGTAGACACATACAGAAGCCCTCCCTGAAATGACGCCAGTTTACTAAAGAATTATTGAAACCAGTAATTTTATTCTTGAAATTAGGCATCATTCTTAGTGCTGGTAGAATTCTTCTTAATGCCAGGGCCTTGTCTTCCCTAAAGACACAAGCAGAGAGCTCAACAATGTCTTTCTGCATCTCCCAAGAGTGGAACATCTAAGATTATTAAGATTATTAACCCCCATGTGTGCAACTACAAGGTCTTAACTGTATGTGGGGTAGTGCAGGGACCTAAGGACCCTAGTGACATTCCTAATCCCTTGCCCCACAGAGGCAGCTAACTTTCACCTAATCCTTTGTCAATCTAGTAAGTGTTGTGTCACAAGAAAGAAACTCATCCAGATGGTGTGTAGAGACCCAGGTGGGGATGAGGTGGAATTAAGGAAAGCAAGAATTATCACCATGGCTAAGTGTTATAATTAGTATTATGCAGTCTTCTTAAGTCTTTAATGTCTGCATGAAATTTGCTTGCATTCTGCAGTTTATTGTTTGCACTGTATGCTTTTCTAAATATGCAGAACTTGAAAAGAAAAGGAGCGGCAGGGTTACCAAGAAGAAGGCCTATGTGGTATTGAATGATTACTGACTTTTATATTTGGTTGGCAGGCATTTCCCCATCCATATCTATTCTGGATCTGCCACTAGTTAATACAATTAGCAAATAGTATATATCTAAAAATAAGTGCAAAACAATGATGTTTGCATTATACAATGCATAACCAGCTTAGTTACAAAACTAAGTCTAAGGCAGATCACTTTTGAGTGAGATTCTTTTTCTGAGGGCAGTTAGTTACACCTGAGACTAATTGTGGGTATTTGTTATTCTAGGTCTATTGAATACAATTTATTTTGGACATGATTTGAATAAAAAGTTAACAAAACTTTTTATTAAAAACATGGCCCAAATAAATGCAAACTGACTATGATGCATCATGGCAGTTAATTTATTGGTTGTCATGATGCACTCTTAAAGTGTAACAATATACTTTAATCAGCTTAAATGTGTTTTATAGATAATTAGTGAGTTAAATGTTTTCTTTCTAGTTAATGTGTTTTTTTTCCACTGCGGTGAAAAAACTAGTTGTTTTACTACATGCAAGTACTTTGATTATTTTATATATATATATATATATATATATATATATATATATATATATATATATACACATATGCACACACACACACACATATATATATATATATATATATCAATATATGAGTATATGTATATACATACACACGTAAGTATATATATATATATATATATATATATATAATATATATATATATATATATAATATATATATATATATATATATATATATATATATATATATATATACACTATTAATAGTTGATCTGTGCAAATGATGTGCTTAACACTGACACACTTATGTCAAGAAAAACATGTTGATATGCTGTAGTGCATGCTCTGTGGCTAATCCTTGGAACATGCAAATGAAAATAAACGAGAATACTTAATCTAAACTAAATAATATTAACAGCAACAATAGCAACATAAAATATCTAAACTCACATATCTAAACATAAAATATCAATAAAATTAAGTTATACTAGGGAAACTATACTGGAAGCAGTGAATATAGTAACAGAGATTAAAAAACTGGAATTGAGATCTTTGGAAAAGTGTAGGAGCAAACTACAAAGGAAAAATGAAAATTGTGGGAACGATACATACAAGGCAGGAATGAGGTCTAAAAGGCAGCAGGACTTAAATGAACTACTGTAATGTGTGAGTGAGAAAGATTAAGTAGATTATAAGTAATGTATACTGTTTGCAACTGGGAGTGTGCCAGTATGGTTTGCGATGTAAAATGCTTGTGATTAGGATTGTGTTGATGTGGTTTGTTTTCATTTATATAAATGTATGATTGCCTATGTAGTTAGCTTTAATGAAGATGTTTCTTGTTAAAAATGCAGGAACTAAATAATTTATGTAATATTGCTGAAGTTATATGATATATAGCAATATATGTGAAGTATAATGTTTGTTATGTTAATATTTTATTTATTTATTTATTTTACATTTGTTGACCAGGCTAGTCTAACTGGATACATGTCCATTTTCAGTAGAGGCCCGGGGAGATAAGCTCCACCTTAAACTAATAAAACAGGACAGAAAAAAGTCCAAATATATCTCAATACATTATACATGAAGATTTTCTTCAAAGAACTTAATTATACAGAATGTGACTACTAAGTTTAACAAAGCAATACAGCACTATTACCATGGTAACGGGTTTGACATTCACCATAAAGTATGTTAGGTAGGAATGTACAGTTTACAATGAAGTATACAAGTTATAATAAATAATATAACTGAAAAACAAGGAAGTTATTAAATATATACACTTAAAGAAGTAATTACAGTCATAGTGAAGTGGTAGTTGGTCTATATACAAGGTGGAAGACGTGCTGACAGCAGAATGATTGTTGCAATGAACATACTCAGTGATAGTTCACTGGGAGTGGGATACTAAGAAGGGAGTAAGGGGAAATTACTATTTCTGCATTGTGGGTTTTGGAGGAGAGGTATAGAATAATGTTGTACTGGGGGCGGTGTTACTCAGGGTTAGTACATGGGCATAGCCATTGTGTTTTTAGTTCCTTTTTAAAGAGAGGTAATGATGACAGATATGCAAGTTTGATGGGTAGCTTGTTCCAAATCTTCCCCACTGAATTTGAGAAAAGAGAATCACCTGCCTTGTTGTGGGATTTCTGGATGGTAACCAGTAGTTTATTTGTTGAGCGAAGGGTAGTAAGATTTATGTAGGGGGAGATGAGGCTACTGAGAATAGGAGTATTACTAGGCTGGTACAGAATCTTATGGGTAATGGTGAGTTGTTGAAATTCTAGCTGGTTATATAGTTCTAGCCATCCTAGAAGTTTGAGATTTAGACAGTGATGGGTTCTAAACAGTGACTCAGCATCAAACCTGGCAATATTGTTATAAGAAGTAGTCAATTTATTTAGGTTGCTTTTGGAAAGATTAGTATAAATGGGGGAGGCATAGAGGAAGGTGGAGATCAGATGGGTCTGGGCAACGGTAGCTCTGGCTTCAGGGGTGAGAAAAGGTTTTATCCTATACAAGGATCCAAGTTTTCTGTTTACTGTTTTAATAGTAGCATTAATATGTGAGTCAAAGTTAAGGTTGCAGTCAATTACTACACCTAAGAGTTTGGTAGTCTGGTCAGGAGCTATGATTATACCATTGTTAGAATAATAGAGAAATCTATTGAGAGGATTTAATAGTTGGAGTAAATAGCAAAAGTTTTGTTTTTTTGGCATTTAGGAGAAGGCAATGTTGTTGGAACCAGTTTTCAACTAGGTTAAATACTGTTTGGGTGATGGATTGGAGTTCAGATGAAGAGGAGGCTTTACAAATCAAAGTGGAGTCGTCTGTGTATTGTATGCAGGTAGGTAGAGGTAAATTTATAGAAAGGTCATTAATGAATATGGAGAAGAGTAGAGGTCCTAGGATAGAGCCTTGAGGGACACCAAGGGTAATAGGGAGATGTTTGGATAGATTATTATCCCAAAAGACAGCCTGCTGTCTATTATGTAAGTAGGACTTGAACAATTGTAATGTCTGTGTGTCAAGTGTCAAGTGAGAATGATCTGAGTATGTTGAGAAGTAATTTGGTGGTTAATCATATCAAACGCTTTAGACAGGTCAATGAAGAGTGCAGAAGAGAGCATGTTATTATTACAATGTTTATTAATGCAGTCCATAAAGGATAGGAGTAGTGGTGGTACTGTGGAATGGTTTAAAACCATGTTGACTGTCAGCTAGAAGGTTATTTTGGAGAATGTGGTCAAGAAGTTGTTGATGGATGCATTTTTCCATGATTTTGGCTAGTGGAGAGAGTAGGGCTATAGGCAGAAAGTTAGAGAGTTCAGTTGAGTTACCACTCTTGTGGAGTGGGATTATGTGAAAGATTTTCCAGAGAGAAGGAATGGAGCCTTCAGTGATGGTTCTACTGATTAGGATAGAAATGGGATAGGCAAGAACTTTTGCAGCAGTTTGAAGGTATTCAGCTAGTAGGAGATCAGCTGAGGGAGTACAATGTTTAAGTTTATGAAGTAGAGTATAGATGAGGGATGTAGGAATAGGTTTTAAGTGAAAGGTAGATGGTATGATTGTTAAGGAGGATTAGAGGGTAGAATTAACAGGTGGTAAGGTGTTAGCTAGAGACTGGACAATTTCAGTATAAAAGGTGTTAAAAGCATCAGCAATCTGGATGGGAGTGTTAAGAGAGAGACCTGATGGCATTGGTGTTTTGGAGTGGCTTGGGTGTAAAAGTCTATTTATGCCTGATCAGAAGGTTTGAGGTTGTTTGTGGTGCTTTTTCTGGAGTTTAAAGTAATAGTTTTTTTTATCAAGAACTATTGATTTTTTGGTGGCATTTATAAGCTATTTAAAGTATTGCCAATCAATTGGGTCTTTAGTGTTTCTCTATTTGGACCAGATTTTATTTCTTAGTAGGATTTGTTGTCTAGTCACTTTAGTAAGCCATGGGGCTGCTTTGCTTCTAGTTCTTACAGAGCATGAGAGGCATAGAATTTGAGAATTTGTAAGAATTTGGAGTTAAAATAGGATACTGCTTCATCAAGTGGGAGGTGTCTTATGAGTGACCAGTCACAGGCTTGAAGGTCTGCTTGAAAGTTTGCTGGATTAAAATTTGTATATGTATAATACAGTTTGATTACTTTTAGAAGAATGTAAATTTGCCTATGTCAAAAGTGATAATTCAATAAAGGTATTTGAAAAAAACAAAAAAAAAAAAACAAAATGTAAGTTATACTAGGGAAGGTTTATACCCTTTCCATACTGTTGTGCACAGTCCGAGTTGGTATATATAATTGACGAAGGATCTATGGGGGTATAATCCCCCCCCCCAAAAAAAAAACATTCTTTTTGGATATGGTTATAGTTTGTTAATATTTTTTGTTTAGATATTTTGAGTTTAGATATTTTTCTGTTGATATTTTTACTGTCAATATTATGCTGCTTAGATTATTTTAAGTAGAATATATATAAATATATATATATATATATATATATATATATATATAAAGATAGAGAAATATATATATATATATATATATATGCATATAATTTATATAGAAAGAAACAAATGCCTCATCTCTCGTTCTCTTTATCTATATATATATATATATATATATATATATATATATATATATATATATATATATATATCTATATAGAGAAAAAAATATATATATATATATATATATATATTATATCTACATATACATATGAGAGAGATTATACTCTTTCCAGTCTCAAGTCATTATAAAGTTAGCTGATCCAGCTTCACCCACTCAATGGCATAAATCACTTTGCACAGTTCCTGGTGCATAATCTTAGTAACCCCTCAATGTTTTAAGCATGTATTTCAATTCTGAACAAAAATCAAAGCCACTAAAGAAGTATTTTTGTGTAAAATGTGGGCTACTTTCATAGGTGAAATGGGTGATTATATGTTGGGATTTCTGTGGACATACAATTTAAAACATTGCAAGCATGTTTTGCAATGGAACTAATTTCTGAAAACAGTATTTATTGGGCAAGTTGTACAGTATAATTGATGCTTTGTGCATCTAAATAACTGATATAAAGCAATGGAAGGTGATTTTCCAGTGGCAAGAGATTATTAAATGGTTAAATATTATGTGATTGTATGTACAGTCCATTTTACAAAAGGATGATCTGCGTTACATGATGCTTTTCTATCAGTTATGCACAATTACATTTTATTGGATTATTTTATATATATATATATATATATATATATATATATATATATATATATACACACACGAACTTTATTTAAAGTTAATACAATTTTTCACATAATATAAAAGTGATTGCTGATTATATACAGAGACACTTATTTTTTTATACATATGATTAAGGAGACAATCATTTTTGTATGATGATATGCAGAAGCACTCTATACAAGTCACTTTTGTCATAAAGATGATTTAGCTAAAGGGAGTAATGGTTAGTTTTCCAATGATAAAGCATGTATTATTTTTACAAAGAAATCATTTTTTTGCACTGTGCATAATTTAGACAGAAAAATATTTTGTAAAAATGTGTCTCCGGCATAAAGAATAATTATACAGAGTAACTAATGATATGGACATGAAACCAAATATATGTGGTATGACTTTTAGCATAACACCAATTATGCGTTGATTTTTGCATACTGTAAAGAGTTAAATAAAGAATATGCCTCCCATGGCCATGAAAGTAAAGGCAGACACAAAATGGCAGGCAGTGTGGAAAATGTCATAACAAAATACAAACTGCATGCCTTATACTGAATAACAGGACTTTGTTACGAGTTATAAATAGCAATGAAGATGAGAAGAATTTTTTGTATTGCATTTTATTGGTAGCAATCAAACCTGCTCTGGGACATTACAAATCCATTCAGCTCAAAGGCAGTCATGACTGCTGATCAATTTTCAAAACGAAATCATCTTAGGAAAGAGGTCATTGAATATTGCAGAATTATGTAGAATATTGTCAGTTTGAAAGTAGACTACATTAAGCATTATTGAACAAAGCACTATGGTAATACTGTTAGACCATCATGTTTACAATATGTGAAGGCAGAAAAGTCAAGCAACCCTAAGCAATTTGATATGTCTTATATCACGGTTTTATTTATATTTGTTATCCATGGTAGGGCAATGATCCACAGGGACTTTTTTCACATTCAGTGTTATTTTACTGGCTAAATCACTTGCTCTGCATCACACAGTAAGGCAAATGGAGGCTGAGGGAATCAAACCCTAGAACACAGGAAGCAGCTTCATGAACAGCATGTAGTCTTAATATTCTGCAGTAATTGCCAGATAGTTATTATATAATTACCAGTAGTTAACATTGTTACTCCATGAGTAAAGTACATAAAATTCATGTAAAACAATGGCTAAAAGTGATGGCTGCATTACATGAAAAGACCAATTATCTGAATGCCAGTGGAATTCTCTGTAGGGTATATAGTGGTACTATTAATTAGACTGATAGAAACTTGCTGTAAGGGACACTCAGAGACAGTAAAAAGAAAGTAATTTTCCTATACGTTCATACAATGGTCAGGGATACACAAGCAAAGTGAAAATTTACCAAGAACTTGTGTTAGTTGCCAGATGGTCCAAAATGTGCCACCACAAGCACTCTTCAGAATGGTCATGAATGCCATTGCATCACATCCACAGTGAGTCTGCAGGACAGTGTCACATTCTTTTTCTCTCTAATTGTGTTTGATTCATAATCCACATGGCCAGAAGTGATCTGTTGAGAATCTTTCTCTTACAAGATGGCTATACTTGCAAGAAATGGCTTGCTGCCCTGACTAGTGCATGGTAATTATGGGTCATATTTCATGTCAGAAGAATTGCCAGTCTTCACAAAGAAAATACAATGGTATTAAACATTTCACACCTGCTTGTCATGTCATTCTTCAGACACAAATATGTTAGCATAAAGGTTTGTGCAGACATTTAAGGGAGCCATCAAAGCCATAAATACTGCTCAAAAATATCACAGCATAAAGTAAGTGATTTCCTTTTCACTTACTGAAAGAACAGATTCCAACATATGAATGTCAGGAGAAAACTACAAAACAGGCAGTTTCAAAGCACAAGTACAAACCAACCAGCAGTTTTAGTTCTGGCCAACATGTGCTAGCATGTGATCAATGAGCTGGCATAATAACCAGGACAAATTGTTTCAAGATCAGGACTCTAATACTCATAGAGGAAATGGGTGACCATACATGACAATGTACGTTTTTTGAAAGATTCAACTGACCACTGTCATACCCTAAGAATGATTAATGACTAATGGCATTCTCCAAGAAAGATGGGTGGCAAAGGCTATATCCTAACCATAGCTAATGAACCAGGCAGCAGCTCATTAAGGGTGGATGATCAATGAGGACCCCAATGAGGATTGTTTACCAAGGTCATAACCTAATTATAATGGATTAGTAAGGCCCTAGAAAGACAGATGAGCACAGCCATAGCCCCGCCATAACGGGTGACTTACTGTGCACACTAATATGGATGGTATGTACAAATAGTATCTCAAGATAATGTTCTCCCCACTACTCAGCTCTCCCCAGTAGGTACTTCCTAGAGTCTGTGCTCTTGCCCACAACTTTGTTCAATTTTAAATGTGCTATCCTGGCACACTTTTCAGGTTCAACTGAGAGGATTAGGTTTGCAGCATGTTTTTGGGGAGATCAGAGAAATCCTACAAAGATATGGGAGAACATGCAAACTTTATAGAGGTGATGAACAGAGGTTAAAATCAAACCCTCTGTCTTATGTCTATGAGGCAAAGTCCTTAGCTATTATGCCAGCTGTGTCTTGCCATGGCTTAAGTGCTATGATACCTCTTGCCCCGTCATTCCTTATTTATTTGGTCTTGTTTTTACTGAAAAGCTATGTAAACTTTTTATTAAAATGGTGGCTCAAATAAATTTAATGTTTACTAAGGTGGCTTTATCTTAGGTACAAGTCCACATGCTTCAATAGATGTGTCTCTTCACATGTATAGCATGCCCTTTAAAGTCTATAGTGCAAAGAAATGGTAAGTGCCTGGATATCTTTAAGAGTTCTGTCATTGAAGTAACCATGGCTGATGTTGGAATGCATTACAGATGAGGTTTGTGAAATGTTAAGAAGCAATTTTTTACAAGTTTGACCTCTAGACAAAACAGGTAACATCCTTCACTCATGTAGTGATATTATGCACAGTATTAGACACCAAGATTTGAAGCTTGAGCACTGTTGTGCTATAAGCTTGATGAGGAAGATGTGCCTGATTTTGTTAAGGTGAGTCAAAATCAGCCATTCAGATATGACAAGTATATATCTGAATGTAGGTTTTTAGGCAGCTTTTTGCATTTCAGGTTATGATTGCTGAAACTGAATTGTTATTTCTTCCAGATTAGGTAAAATTAAGTGTTGAGTCTTTCTAAATGTCTGACTATGATCACGATTGAATATTTCTGTAGATGTTCTTATCCTTAAATTAACCAGCTATGGGAACTATTTATAATCTTTGGTGTGAATCCCCAGCTCAGCAGAATTCATAAAAATATGTGCTTCTGTACTGCATTCTGCCTTATTTGATAATAAGTGATTTTGAGAATGTCACGGGTCTGCTAAATGCTGCTTTTACTGCAGTTTCTCAGGATTAACAGAAGCAAGTCTCTGTTTTTACATTTAGTAACAATATCTGTACATAACATTAAAAGATATCCAACATATAGTTAGTAACAGCATCTGTACTTAAGATCAGAAGATACCTAATATATAGTTGAGTAGGTTATGTTAAACTGTAATCAAGTAATTCTGAAGTACTGCTTTTTTGGTGTGTGTGTGTGTGTGTGTGTGTGTGTGTGTGTGTGTAAATGATTTGGACAGCATGACTGTTTTACTTATTTGCATTTGTTAACCAGAATATCACAAATGGGCTGATAACCCCTATTTAATGGAGTCCTGGCTCCAGATGTAATAGTATATTTACAACTGGCACAATTGCAGATGCTAAAGGTTATAGTACGGGTAGTAATTACAACCTAGATACATGTTTATATAAGAGTTGTTTAATTATTACTATTAAATTACATTCAGGTTATGTGGAATTACATTATTCAGAGGTAGTTTTCATATAATTGCTAATAGTTTTATGACAGGAGCTTATGGATGTGACAATGTGAGGTATTGCCAGCTATACTAGGAGAAGTAGGGCAGTGGATGTGTAACATATGCCAGCACAGCTAGGTAGAATGTAGTAAAGAATTATATGCTATTCGAATATCAAACTGATTTGTACAGATGCTTGTGTTGAAAATGTATTTGTAAAGTTGCTTGTGTTAAAAATGTATCAACAGCGTCTCCTACTGGACAGACGAAGAAATGTACATGTATTATTGTAACTTTTGAAATGTATATATTGTAACAGAGGATACTGGAAGAGAAGAGGTTAATCGTAATCCACCTGACTTTGAAAAATAATAAAAAATTTAATTGCTTAATTTAGACCATAAAGATTGTATTTTGCAGTTCTCAATGCAGACAGAGACAAAAAGCATGCACTAGAAAGTTTCCTGCATTGTCATTGGGAGGAACTAATTGCTACTCTGGAAGGGTGGAGGTTTGAAATTGTTTTATGACTTCGTTTTATGACTTCCAGGAACTGCAGTAATCTTAGCAAGGCTCTGTGTGTGTGTGTATTATTGACACGTGATAAATCCTGACAGCTTCTAGCCAAGTAGGGAAGCATGGGAATCAGAAGTCACATGACCAGATGTATGTGATATCATTCTGTAGTCCATCACTAAAATGATATTTTAATACTAGGTTAGACTGAAGTCTCATGGCAGTTTGATTTTGGAACCTATCAGAGAGGGGCCCCCACCTACTTCATCTTACCTTTCTCTAGTAAGTGACCAGGGAATAGTAATTCTTTAGATCAGTCAGGAAAATATAATGAGATTAGTTAAGTACTGTTTTTCTGTATCTGTGTGAATCTATTCATCTGTATTATTTTTAATATTTCCTGTGATTGAAACTCTGGTGTTTACTGTAAATCGATATTTAGTATTTTCATGTTCTTTTCTTATTTATTATTAAATATATTTAAACTTTTCATTGCAGTTGGTCTTATAGAGAATATTTTAATCTTTGAGAGTACTTATATATATTTGGTGGCAGCTCTGGCCTCTCCTGAAAACCTTGCTGTTGGTCAAACTACCATTTGTATTAATACTAATTTCATTTAGTATAATTGGGTACCCTTGCAAGAGCCTTAGAATAGCTGGCTTTGGAATGTCTGGTGGCAGTGTAGCTACCTTATAGTCTGGGCAGAAGGGGGTATAGCTAGTAAATCTGTGCCAGCCTTTTGCTGGTGTGTGGGTCTGCGTGTGTGTGTGTGTGTGTGTGTGTGTGTGTGTGTGTGTGTGTAGAAATCAAATCTCAATGAGTGTGTTTGTCAGCTGTTTGGATCAGGGACACAAAGCACTGGTTTCACAGAGAGGGTGTTGAGAACTTGGCTAGGACACGTGGCTGAAGTCTCAACTCTATAGATGTGCCATTGGGGAGTCTCAATGGGGGCCTAGAGGGAGACAGATAGAGAAATCCAGACCCCAGACTGAGTGTGTTCCCTGTGTGCTCTTAAGGGAAATTGTGCTTGATGCAGAGAGCTACATCTGGAAATGATGGCTGTATCCATTTTTGTTCCAAGTAAACATCCCTCTCCAATGCCAGTGGTGAGGATTCAGGCTCATTGATTACTGGCCCAGAGTTAGGATATCACAATGGATATCAAGTGAAAACTTGCATGTGCTGATAAATATTTATAATTTATAGGTATCAAGTACAAACATACAAGTGTGCTTGTAAATATCTATATACTTCCTACTTGACAAGGAAAGCTTGCCAGTTGCTGGTTACTCATTTTCCTCTTGACTGACTCACCATCACCTATGTTGCTAGTCAGGCCTGGGTACCACAGAAAATATGAGTTATTTTCCATAAATGTTATACTATAAGCCACAAGTTAATAATTATATTAATAACTTGAATGAGAAGGTGCTTATATGGTACTCCATGGTATGACACAAAATCTAACATAATGCTGCAGACACTGTCACAGATACCCGCTTTCTGCTTGCTACTGATCTGCAATATTTATACTTGTTTAGTAATGCAATATGCATAAATACATAAATATCATATTTTCATAAATATGTCAGGCATTGTCCACCTGAATGCATTAAGGAAAAGCATTTCACATGCACAATATCAACAGAGGTCAGAAGAGGCTTCTTACACAAGTAGGGTAGTCTGTACCTGAGAAAATCTTTAATTTCCAAAAATACTATTAACTTATGATATATATTCATAATTATTTTAATAACTTGTACCAGAGAGTGTTTATATGGTACTCTATGGTATAAATAAGGGTGTACACAATGCTGAAAAATGTGCACTGATAGCTGATGTCTAACTACCATTACTTTGCAGATATTTAAATGTATTTGTCCATTAAATATTTAACTATACATACCATTCATAATTATGCAACTATCTCAAAGCTGGAGTGACATATATAAAATTGATATGCAGCAAAATGAAGAGCACATCTGCAAGAACAAATGTCACACTGAGAATTGGGATCTATCTACCATGGTTATAGAGATATTAAAATGTGTTTGCATTATAATAATAATAATAACAATAATTACATTTGCATATTATTGAATTACTTGCTGAATGTGCAATTACTATTATGTCTGGCTGACATATTAATATCACCATTGTGAAGAAGAGTGTGTGCTGAATAACTTTCATGTGTTAAGTTTGTTTTGCAACTTTTGTAATTTTAAGATATTTATATTTGTTTGCAGGGAGGTTGCAAAACTGCATCCTCAGAATTTTGGTTCAGGTGAAAGCTGTCCAGGCAAGAAGAAGGTGTCAGGAGGTGTGAAATTCCACTTAGGCTAGGTGTGAAAGAGTAAAGCAGATATACTTACCTTACAACCACAATTAAACTCTTATCCCACCTAAATACCCAAGTGATCTAGGAAAACTGAACAGTCCTGTCATTTGGTAAGCAGCTCTGTGCCCATATTATGATTAGTGACCCTATCACATAACATATTCATTCACTTTCCACTATATGTTTTACTGTATTCAGAGTTATGAGAACAACCAGAGACAATTTTGATAATTAAAAGGTATAAAGCAGATAGTCAATCCTGGATAAGATGCCAGTCTATTTAAGGATGAAAACATATTTGTGTTCATTGTGGAACATACACACACACACACACACACACACACACACACACACACACACACACACACACACACACAGAAAACGTTGTGAGATTCTGGTGCCAATGTATTGCAGTGACTAACTATTCTCCATTTTATGAAGAGTGGCATGACATCTCAGTGATAGCTTTCAGGTCAGTTTTACTATCCATCTCTTCTACAAAGTTGCTAATACTGCTACCATAGCAGCAGTGTTGCCAACAGCTCTGAATTATTTTTTTTTTCTACTTGATATACCCACTTCTGTTTTTCAGTGATTGTTTTGGTATCAGTTAATAACTGCATACATTTGTTGTGTTTTTCTATCTTATTCCTTCCAAAATGAACAGATTCATGTTTAACAAACCTGATCCCCAGGAACTTTATGAAAATTAGATGAGTTTCTCTGGTATCCTGGACAAATTTCCATAGTCTTCACAATTACTGTCTAGTACTTCTTCATAGAAATCAGTGTAAGCTCAGAGGGATCTCCTCGGTCAGCCAAATGCAGTAAGAAATTTTAATTTGGTATCATTTGACCTTACAGAATTATTTCCATTCCTTTTTCAGGGACAGAAGTGAAACTAACTGGCTTGCAACTACTGAGCTCTTTTTGAAGTTTTTTTTTCCGTACTCACAATCATCTGGCACCACCCTAGAGATCAAAGGAAGGTTGTGTCACCATTATCAAAGAACTCCCTGAGATGATATTCCATCTGAGTTCTACATCTTACCATGATTTAGAACTCCGAGTTCATGTTCCATGATCTCACTTCTTAGTAGTTTGTAGGGTCATCTGCCTCATTCCTCATCTAATGGTGTTTCTAATGCAGTTCCTTTGTCCATCATTGTTTTCTGAATACAGAGATGCAAGCATATATTAGGTAGTTTGGCTACTTCCTTACTTCCTCATACTCCTGCCATAGGTCACAGCACCATAGTCCATTCAATCAATGCTCCACTCATCTGTTAACTTCTGCTGCTCTTTATTTAAAGCCCTGTATATGCACAGGTGAACCTCCATTGGTTAAATAAAGGTTTTTCAGACTTTACCTTGCTTGCAGTATAGCTCTAGCTAGCTATCATTACTAGCGTTTTCACAGAGCAGTCAGTAGCTCTTCAGTTACCCTTGGTTTTCATTATACTCTGCATCTTCCTCTCTGTGCATCAAGGCACTCTGGTTTTCAATGGTTTATATAATATTTTCGAATGCTTAGGTTGTCGAATGCTGAAACATCGACACCTAAACGTTGAAGTCTAATAAACGTGACAGGCTAATTACGCAAAATTTTTCCCTGGGAAAAAATTTGCTTGGCCGTCATTGGGGATTTGCCCTTTTCCCCGATATAGAGCGATCTTGGAGTTTGTATATTTAGTTAGGGGGTATGGGGGGCATAGCCCCCCACATCGGGGTGTGTATGGGGGGTGTAGCCCCCCACTCAATTAAGGTTTTAGAGGTTTTTTTGTTGGCCACGCAAACTTTTTTCCCTGGGGAAAAAAATTGTGTAATTGGCCTGTCGCGTTTATTAGATTTCGACGTTTAGGTGTTGATGTTTCGGCATTCGACAACCAAAGCATTCGAAAATCTAATATAGACCCTTTCTCCATGCCCATCACATTTTCTTTCTTTCTCCCATCTTCCTGACAGGCATATAATTCTTGGCCTAGTAATAGTCCCCTCCCCAGTCCCACCTCCTACTTATACCATGGCCTTGCATACGTCTCAGTTACATAGTGTGAATGAACATGATCCATTAAGTTACCTCAGAAGCAAGTGAAGCCATTAAGTATTTCTCTACTATTGTGGAGGGAGGGGTAACTTGCAACTAGAGCCCACTTACCACTAGATTATAAATCAGAAACAATTTGTGCAACTAAAATGGCAGGAGATAACAATTCCAAAATAATAGTCCATGGAAATTTCTTCCCATGGTAAAAGAATGCAGAAGAGTTAAGCATGGTTCCCTTTTCATGTATTTAGGAACAAGCAGAAGTTATTTCAGTAGTCTTGTATTCATTCTAAGAGCATGTAGAAATGTGCGAAGTACAATCAAGAGCATCATATTCTTAAGGCAATCCTGCTTATCTGACCACTAAGACTGTTTAAAAACTGCTACAACAAAATGTTTTTATATCACAGTGACTTTTCTTATTCATCATATTGTTATATTCTCTGTTTCTAGCATACTAATTCCCATAATGCTGATGCAGTGTTTGCAATCTGTTGGCGAACTTTGCTGCTTGGACTCCATTTACAGCAATGTTTATTGCACAGCTTGAAAATAAGAACTCATCCAACTAGATAGATATATTATCCAGTTTATTTATTGATTTCTTGAGGGCATCTGCAAAATTAGAGGGTTAAATGTAATTTATTCTGTCAACATTTTTCATAAATCCTATACTGTAAGAAAACATCTCTGGAGTTCCAGAGTCTATGTTTATGACCCTCATTAAAATCACGTACATGATTACTCCTCTTGCTGCATATAAATGCAGTTTACAATTAAACTGAACCTTGGATATCAGCCATGATGCTTTTCCCTGGATAGAGGCATCCTGAAGACATATCAAGATGAATGAAGTTGGAAATATTCTTGGCAAAATTACATTACTGAGTCTGGCTGGTTATAATAAAGTATACTGCTGAGTAATGAGGGTCATGCTAACAGAGCTTTATGTTCTGCTTAAACAAAGCAGCTCTGCTTACCCATAGTCAGTAAAACCAGATTTATGGGGAACTGTTTCGCAGGCCACTAAGTGAGACAGTCTCACCAGCAAAAGCTGCGATTCGTATGGCGTGAACTTCAGCATTCTCAAGCCACTTGGTCCTCAGATCACTTCATTTTTTTCTCAAAAGAACTGAATCCTGTGTCTGCACAACATCTGCTTCTCTGGATTTGTGTGTGTGAATGTCATGTTTTTCACTGATTAAGAGACCTCATACAATCCTTGCTCAAGTTTTCACATTACCATGTATACCATGCAATATATTTTATTTATTTATTTATTTTATTTTACATTTGTTAACCGGAAGTGTCTGACTGAGCTAAAGCTTTTTTTCAACAGAGGCTATTATAAGTAAGAGTAAAATGGACATTACTCTTTCTGTCAGGGGGCAAACTTTAAGAGAAGCCGAGTGAAAATAATATTCTCCCTTGGAACTGTTACAGCCTATAAAGAATATAACTGCTTGAACTTTGTATTTGCTTGACAAGTTGTTGAGTTTACTGGCATGATGCCAGTGTTTCCTTTCTGTTAGGAATGCTCCTTAAAAGATAGAGGACAAAGTCTGCTCTATTCCTGAAGGATGCTATTTAACTCTAGGGAGCCTATCCATGAAGCACAAAAGAGCAAAGATCAAGCCCTGCTTGTATTATTATGTATAACCATAATAATTTGCTAATAGTAATTATAATATTTGCTTACGGTGCTGTTCACTTATTTAAGTAATAGCAAGGCCAAACCTTTATCAAACTTCAGAACAAATAAAAATAAAAGCTCTTGGCCTAGGTTTGAGCAATAACAGTTTGCTCCATTTACTACATGCTCTGAAGGTATGTGTATTTTGGGAACTTTGGGTGACAATACTAAAAAGTGATTATACTATGAAAATGCATTTCTCAAAATATTAATCATGTTCTTAGCATTAGTATTTTTCCACATTTTTCTCCAAACAACTCATGAAGATCTCTTACTAAGTTACATCAAGCTTAACATAAGTGGTAATTATCACATCTTTTTTGAAGATGATGTTGCAGTATAAATGTTAGGCACAGTTGGAATAATGATTAAGATCTTTGCCTCACATGCACAATGTACAAGGTCTGAGTCGGATCTCCACTCAGAGTCTATGTGGACTTTGCTTGTTCTCCTTGTGTGGGGTTTCTCCCACATTCCAAAGACATGTTGCATGTTTAAACCTCAAACGCACCCAAGAATGGAGTTATGGTTAGCAGCACATACTCTAGATGATGCCCAGAGGGGAAGAGTTGTATAGATCAACTGCTTTAGGCATCATTTGTGGTACACAGTATCCACTAGTTAAGAAAACATAAATCACAGACTGTGTGCCATATCAGGACTAGCCAGTCGGTGGTGTAAAGTTTGGCTCTAGGTGATTTGGTCACATTGATTAATGTTAATAAAACTGGACACGGTTATTTGCTTGTGATAAGTGAGTTGAGAATCCAGCCTACCCTGATCTATACCAGGGACACATGCTAACAGTGGGAGGGAGTCTATATGCCCTTACTAGCAGTGTATGTCAGCCATAAAGCCCAGCAGCCTGAGTCAATATGCTGCTGGCTGGATGGTGTTCAGACGTCCTGCTTGGGTTACCCGGGATAGCTTCTTTGACTGAAAGCTGGATGTAAAAAAATCAAGCTGCCAGACATAAACTAAGGATTAGTATACTCAGTATAGGTTCACTGATAGGATACAGCTTGGAAGTGGATGACAGGATGGTAAGGGGGAGGATGGACATCCTCTTTGTCCAGAAGACAAGATAGAAGGGCAGTGCAGCTAAGCTACTTGGTTTGGGATCCAGTGTCTACTACTCAGAAGTAGGACAGACTACAAATATTGTGGGAATTGTGGTGAGGGAGGGCGGGGCTTCAAAAGACAGTGAGTGATGTCATCATGATTAGTGACAGACTCCTGGCAATCAGACTCCAGTGTAAGGATAGAACATTATTAATAATTGTAGTCTATGCACCCACAGCAGGGTTATGGTAGTGAGGAAAAGAATGCATTAAAGCAACAGCTGCAGGGCATACTAGATAAAGCAGGATAACAGGAGTTGGTGTTGATAATGGGGGACCTGAAATCACATATTAGAATGCACATATTAGACAGAAAGAACAGTATAGGAGAACTGACTGGGTTCGCATGGGGGGGGGGGGGGCAACATGAATAAACAAGGTGAGGCCATTCTAGACTTTTGTCTGCCAACTGGCTTGATGGTGGCCAGCCCATGGTTCAGCAAGAAAAACAGTCACAAGACCACATACAAGAGTGGTCAACATGTGTCTGAGGCAGACTTTCTACTAGTAAAAAAAGGGCATTGGAGGAGAATCAGTGATCACAAAGTTATCCCCAGTGAAATAGTCATCCCAGTGCATAAAACAATGGCTGCCTCAATCAGATACAAGCAGTGGTTAGTGAAGGCTTTAAGGTTAACAGAGATTAGGAAGATGACCTGGAAGATGACTGGAGGGAAAATGCAAGAGGACAGTGAAATACGGAGGACTCTAGCACCTCAGGAAGAAGAGAAAGTAGGTGGAGTTAGAGAAGAATGGCAGCTCCCCAAAACAGTGTGTGAGGATTATAGAAAAAGCATGCTTCTGAGCCAGGTATGGCAATAAGGTCCATAAGGAACGCTGGTGGTGGAATGCAGAAATCCCAAAGATTTTCTTCAAAAGAAGAGTGCAAAAAATAGTGGGAGATAGAAAACATGGAACAGGCTAAGAAAGAATATCGGTTGGCTTACAAAGAGGCTAAGAGAACAGTAGCAATAGCAATAAAAAAGGCATCAGAGACATGCTACCAGCTTCTGGAAAGTGACTCAGTAGGTGGCACAAAGAACCTCTTTCAGGGTGCAAGTCAAGGACTGAAAGATAAAGAAGATAGTCATCAGACACCCTTCATAATGGATGCCAGCAACAACCTGCTCAGCAGTCCACAGGACATCAAATGCAGATGGAAGGAGTACTTCCAGCAGATTCTGACTGAAAAAAAAAATACAGAAGCTGCATTGCCCCGGGCACAACCTACAATTAAAGAAGAAGAGGAACCCACCCTAGAGGAAGTAAGAACAGCATTAAGGAAAATTGAAGTTAAGGAAAGCAGCGGGCTCTGATTATGTCACAGCAGATATGATCAAGATGTTGGGTGAATTAGGGGATAAATGGCTTCTGAGGGTACTCATAGCAGTATGGAGAGAAAGGTGCATCCCAGATGACTGGACATCCATACTAGTGCCAATGCACAAGAACAGTGGGGACATTCACAGCTGTGGGCAGTATATCAGCATCAAAATCCTGTCACACTACATGAAAGTTCTGGAGAGGGTAACTGATAAATGAATACACAGAGCGGTAGAAAGTAAGATGGGACATGAGCATTCTGGATTTAGATCAGGATGCAGCACAACTGATTTGAGGTTAATAGGGAGGCAGGTTTTGAGAAGAAACTAGAGATGAGGAAAGAATGCAACTGGGCATTCAAAGAGTTGTAGAAAGCATATGACAAGATCTTAAGAAAACAAGATTTGGGCAGTCCTGAAATGAAGTCCCAGAAATATAGATGGAATTAGTGCAGGCTATGTACAAGGACCCAATGGCAAAAGTATGAATAGTGTTTGGATTAACAGAGGGATTCCTAGTGGGAATGCTTTTGCATCAGGGTTTAGCTCTGAGCTCACCGCTTTCACACTGGTGATGGACTATATTAGATCAGAGGGGGCAGATCAACATAGTTCCTGTATGCAGAAAATGTGGCATTACAGACGGACTCTGAACAAGAACGTCATCAAAGAATAGTGGAATGAATTGCAAAACTGAAGGTACATGGGATGAAACCGAGTACAGGTAAGACAGTTGTAATGGCAACAATTTGAGGAAAATTAGAAGAAGCTAAGAATAGAAATAGAAGGGAAAATAGTGGAACAGGTTAATAGCTTCAGGTATCTGGAAAGGGTGGTTGAGGAGAAAGGAAGTTTGAATAAGGAGGTGAAAGCTAGAATCAGAGGTGGTATAGCCAAGTGGCATACAAAACGGTGTCTACAGGACTGCAATCAGTTTCTGTCAACATTTAAACAGATTGAACTCTACAGTTCCCTACAAAATGGTGTCTACAGGACTGCAATCAGTTTCTCTCAACATTTAAACAGATTGAACTCTACAGTTCCCTACAAAATGGTGTCTACAGGACTGCAATCAGTTTCTCTCAACATTTAAACAGATTGAACTCTACAGTTCCCTACAAAATAGTGTCTACAGGACTGCAATCAGTTTCTCTCAACATTTAAACAGAGTAGGTTACACACAAAAAGCATTTGTTAAGCTTTCACTTACAGTGCTTTGTAATTAAGCAGGTCACCATATTGGTCAGCCATAGGGCTCTTTGTTTCTACTTGAGTGGTTGCCTCCTTCCCCTGTAACTGCAGTAAATTGACTCTTACATTAGAGCTGTAATACTTACCTTATAGCTTTAGGACACCTTAGGAAACCTTGTAAACTGCAATAGCCTGACATTTGAACAAGCAACCCTTGTAAATATTCCCCAAATTGTACACTGTTGGTCTGTCTTTCCTGCTAAACATAAGTGAAATTACAGTGCTGAGTGCAAGTAACATTAAAGTACTGAGTGCAAATAACACAGTGTTGAGTGCAGATTTCAACTTATCTCTGGTGTGGTGTCTTCAGTCAATCAGGGTATTAACTGTAACCACTCCCACTGCCTTCTCTTTTCCCCCACCCCCCTCTTTCCTCAAACAGGTTAAACTGCTACAATTTAGTACAGGCATCATTTTCAAATCTAGGTGCTTAGGATTTCCCTTTCTCTTCCCCCCTTGGCTGACCTGGTGTGACTTTGTGTAAGTTTCTTCATTGTATAGATCTTTTACTGTTTTTTGTGTAACTGAATGACCTGCTGCTAAATTCTGATTCTGCACAGACTGCTTTTTGTTTTTCAGAGGCTCTATAAGTAGCTAGTGACTTTACTGAATTTATGTGGTAATATTTGTGTTTAAACTGAACCTGTACCTAGAGAAAGTGTATAATCAAAGCTCCTCCTTGCTGCATGTGTTTTTTAATGTTTAAATTGCACACACACATATTGAAGAAGTGCTTTTATGACTTGAATAGCTTGGGCTTAGCTATACCTGATGTGCTTTTACTGGCAATTTTCTAGTTGTACTATTGTGAATAATGGATTTAGTTTTTCTGGTATATCTTTAAAATCTGGCAAGTGTTTATTTATTGCATTGCTCTCTTGCTTAGGTTTCTTAGCTATAAATCTTAGTTCATTCTGAAGTATGCTACTTTACCCCCCACCAAACCTTTCTGAATGCATTATTATATAATAACTGTCTGTTGTTGTCTTCATGCTTACCCTAGAATGTCTGCTTTTCTCTTTTCCTAGTTGAACTCTACAGTTCCCTACAAAACGGTGTCTACAGGACTGCAATCAGTTTCTCTCAACATTTAAACAGAGTAGGTTACACACAAAAAGCATTTGTTAAGCTTTCACTTACAGTGCTTTGTAATTAAGCAGGTCACCATATTGGTCAGCCATAGGGCTCTTTGTTTCTACTTGAGTGGTTGCCTCCTTCCCCTGTAACTGCAGTAAATTGACTCTTACATTAGAGCTGTAATACTTACCTTATAGCTTTAGGACACCTTAGGAAACCTTGTAAACTGCAATAGCCCCGCTACATTTGCCCTCACTACGTTCGGGCTCTCTTCGCTCCCCTCCCTGCCCCCAATTGCTTCCCGCCCCCAGTACCTCTAAATTTATAGTACTATAGCCACTCCCCCACTTTCTAGATCCTATCTTCTGTCATCTGGGATAATTCCACCCACCCTTATTCTACTACCTACATTTAATAGCACCTATTAGCTTTCATCTGGCATTCTCCCATCCCCTTCCAGTACCTTTACCTCACCACTCTATCTTCTGGTGTTGCATCACCAGGAAAACAGTTCCTTCACTCACTAGCTGAATCACATATAATGATATACTCCTCTTTACTACCCCTCTTGTTCACACCATACCTCCTTCCCTTGTATGAAAACCAGTTTCTTACGGGATTTCAGGTCCCAAAAGGCCATACTATCACTCCTGCTGTAAATCCTTCCACCTTCAACCATACTTACAGTACCAGATCCTATCCAACATCTTGATCAGTCTATCAACATCTCAACCCCAGGCACATTAGCTCTAGATCCAAACACTACTACAAACTAATAAACAAATTCCTGAAGTTCATCACCAAGTATAGACTCAACCTAATACTTGGTGGTGATATTCACCCCAACCCTGGCCCACTCACTTCAGATACACATACCCCCTCTACTTGTAATCTAAGCTACAAACCTACAATTAATAGGCCAACTAACTCTCTCCTAGTCTGTCATCTCAATATTAGAAGCATTAATAACAAGGTACATGAATTGCATGCACTTCTGGATGTCCACTCCCCTGAGATTCTCTGTTTATCTGAAACCTGGTTAAAACCTAACACTAAAGACAATGAAGTGTTACCACCTGGGTACAACATACACAAGCTGGATCGTGCTTCGAGGAAGGGGGGTGGGGTAGCTGTACTCTATAGATCTGAGTTGAATGTCACCATAGATGTAATACAACCTCCTCAGATTAATAACTCTGAGATTCTTGCCACCAAATTGCAACTTAATAAAAATAAATGCATTAATATCATCTGTATGTACATTCCACCAGGTAACAATATATCTACATTTGAAGATATTCTGCACTGGTTATCATGTCACTACCCCCAAGAAACCCTACTACTTGGAGACTTTAACACAGACTGGGGCACCTGTTCCTTAGAATCCCCAACCACCCATATTAACCTGCATGCATTTACACAAATCATATCCACCCCTACCAGGATAGGTAAACCCAACCAAAAAGAAAGTATACTTGACTGGGTACTCATAAACAGTCACCCCCAACTGTTCACCTCTGGTACCCTCTTTAATGGCCTAAGCGATCACCTTCTCACATATGTAATTAAGCACAAAACCATTAATTCCCAACAACCCTTACTCAGAAAGGTTAGAAACAATAAAAACTTTGACCCTGCCAAATTCCAACAAGAACTAAACTCATGTAATTGGTCTATTCTAAAACACCCCCCTTAGAGGAAGCAGTAGCATACTTTAACAACAAATTCCTTGAGATCCTTGATTTGCATGCACCTGTTCGTTCAAAGAGAACCAAGGCAAACACTGCACCATGGCTTTCTATAGAGTCTAAACTCAAAATTACCCTTAGAAACAAAGCATGGGCTTTATGGCGTTCTTCTAAAGACCCTCAAGATCACATTAAATACAGGCAATCCAGGAACGAAACCAAAAAATCAATTTTACAAGACAAAAAACAATACTACTGTAATTTACAGTCAGTAAATCAAAATAACCCTCAGAAGTTTTGGGCAGGTTTAAATAATCTACTACATCCTGGACAAACTTCAACCACAATCCCTGCTGCTACTATTGATAAAACCCCTGAAGATGTTTCTGATAGTTTTAACCAATTCTTTACTGAGACAATTCAAGCCCTAGCTAGCCAACTACCTCCTAGCTCCCCTGGTTCTGAAAGTAGCACCCCTAGAAACCTACCTGCGTTCAGCTTCCAACCAGTTGCCACTTCACTTATCCGTACCTTGATCAAAAAATTAAAACCCACTACACTTTCTGCTGATCAACTCCCTGCCGAGTACCTACAAAAATCAGCTGATGCTATTGCTTACCCTGTCTCAATACTAATCAATCAAACTATAGTAGAAGCTAAAATTCCCACCATCTGGAAAATATCCTATGTAATCCCACTTCACAAAGGAGGCAGCTCTACTGAATTCTCCAATTATAGGCCAATAGCTATACTCTCTCCACTTGCAAAGATTATGGAAAAATGTATTCAGACAACTCCTGCACCACCTAATCCAAAATCGCCTTATGGCAGACACTCAGCATGGCTTCCGTCCTCATCACAGCACTACTTCAGCCCTCCTAGCCTTTACTAACACCATAAACCATAATCGCAACAATAATTATATATCCTCAGCCCTCTTTTTGGATCTTTCCAAGGCATTCGATATGGTTGATCACCAACTTTTAATCCACACCCTGCAAACATTCTGTCTAGATACTAGAGCCCTCCAATGGTTTCGATCCTACCTGAATGGTCGACAGCAGGCTGTCCTCTGGCAGAACAAACTCTCTAACCTTCTACCTAACACCCTCAGAGTACCACAAGGCTCTATACTAGGGCCCTTGCTGTTCTCCATCTTCATTAACGACCTTTATACTGTCATCCCAAAAGACAGTTGTATCCAATATGCTGATGACTCTACTCTGATTTGCTCAGCCACATCTCCAGTAGAGTTATGGTCAGCTACCCAGACCACCTTTAATACAATAGAAAACTGGCTTTCTGAACATCGTCTGATCCTAAATCCCAAAAAAACTAAAATGCTAACACGTAGGTCTACCGCTTTCACCTTTACCATAAAATCAAATGATGGCACAATAATCTCCCCTGATCCATCTACAAAACTATTAGGTGTCATCATAGACAGTAATCTCAAATTTGGCCTACATGTTAACCAAACCATCAATAAAAAACTAGGGTCACTTTACAGAATAAAAGCCTTCCTAACCCCTCCAGCTAAAATTGCCATAGCTCACTCTCACCTTCTTTCAACCCTTCTGTATGCATCACCTCTACTCTCGAATTTGAACAAGACTGTCCTTAAAGTCTCAATTTGCTACAACCACATTGCCAGGTTTGCCACTGGGCTGCCTTTTAGGACACCTCATTGCATCAATCTAAATAAGCTTGGTTGGCTTGAACTACCTAGCCTAATCCAGTATAACCAACTGATTATGGCCTATAAAATCCTCTATAATCCGAACAATACTCCTGCACTTAAAAATAGTATCACCCCCTATAACAATCCTAGACCACTTCGATCCTCTAACAAACTACTAATTCAGACTAGCAAAATTAATAACACAGCCAGTGATTCTCTCTTTGCAAACTCTAAGTAGATCCTGGAACTCTCTTCCAGCTGATATTACCTTACTTTCCACCTTAGGTCAATTTAAAACTAGACTCAAACAACATTTGTCACTTAACTGGCTATGTCAATGTATCAAGCCAGGCTAACTCGAATGTGTAAAAATCTGTTAACCAGTTTACTGTGTAATTTAATTTAATCCTGACTTGTGCTCAGGACTAACTGTAACCTGTGGAACTTGCTTACTTATGTAATCTCTGTAAATACTCTATTTGTAATATGTAATGCTGGTATTATGTAATGCTGTATCTGCTTACCCTTGGAGCTTTTCTCCCCGGGCCTCCGCTGAAAATGGACATGCATCCAGTCGGACTATCCCGGTCAACAAATGTAAAATAAAATAAATAAATAAAATTCAGGGGTAGTGTATAACAGAAGAATGTCAAAGAAGCTGAAAAGTAAGGTGTACAAAACAGTGGTGTGACCAGTGCTACTGTATGGTACAAAAACCTGGGCAGTAAAGATAGAGCAGTTAAGAAAGCTAGAGGCGAAGGAGATGAGGTACATGAGACAAGTGGTAGTATGCACACTGTGGGACAGATAAACAAATGAGGGCATCAGAACAGAAGTCCAAGTAGTTCCAATTGTAGAGAAGGTCAAACAGAACAGATTACAGTGGGACTGGCACGTTTTGGAATGCAGAAGACACTATTTTGCAGAAGGTTTGTGACAGACAGGAATAAGACAAGAGAAAACAAGGGCATCTGGCAAAGAGATAGATGGATTTTGTGAGAGAAGACCTGTAACAGTCATTCATGACTGTCAAAGAAGGTAAGAGAGTGCCATTGAATCCAGAGTGATGGCAGCAGTGTATGCAATACTCAGACCTAATGCAGAAAATGGGAAAAGGAGGTCCATGGTAATGATGATGTTACAGTATGAATATGAAACAGAACCTCCTTTAAGTGTGGCAGAATGCATCCTGGCACGAATCTTAAAACGAACAGATACCACATTCTAAATATAGACCACAATGTGTTACTGTCACATTTATTTACAGATATATTCATTTATGTGTGTGCACATGTATGTATGAATGTATTTTGGGTTTGGGTTGTTTTTATTTAAGGTCTGAGGAGAAAACTTCTAAATAAATGCACATGGTAGTAAAACAGCAAGATCGCTTACTTACTTGTTAAACAACCTTTTTTCCACAAAAGAAATTTGATAGCAAACATCACACTAGTTAATACTGTCAGCAAAGAGAGAGAGACACAAACAGACAGAGAGAGACAACACAGAGAAACATTGAAAAATAAAACATATGACAAAACCAACAGTAATGGTCAGGATGTATATAAAGTATGGTACATACAATTAGTAGTAATGTTATTGTCCCTTCTGATTAAAAATGTTGACCATCATAGTCTTGACTCTATTTCACCATTTGAACCTCTTCCAGTATCAATGCAGGCCCTTTGTAATATCACCTGGGCTTTGAGCTTCTTCATGTAACAATGAATATCCTTTGTAATATAAATTGGGATAAGTTTCCAGAATAATATGTGTCTGTAATAGAATTTGATATAGTTAACAATCATTGTAATATGAAGCTGTCTATGAAATGTTCCTGTGTCTGTAATATAATTTGATATACTTAACAATCATTGTAATATGGAACTGTCTATGAAATGTTCCTCTCTATGAATGCCACCAAAACATAATTGTCTGAGTTGAGATAGGGGGAAGGAAGGGTAGAGTAGAGGCCATGATCACTGAGGATGTGTCAGAGTGGATCACAGAGTAGGTCAGAGCTCAGGCACTTTGGCTGTCAGGGTATGAGTGACCACAGTCAGCTGTGTGACAGCAGTTATCCACACCTCATCCTTTTGAGTCACAAATAACAGAGGCAAGAAACCAGAAGTTACAGAAGCACAAGTGATATTCTATTATTCTCTGTAATATCCAGGCCCATAATTTGGTTCCATTTTGGTTCATAGATATAGAGGAAAATACTAGGCAATTGGTCTGCAGGCTGTTTCAGGCCTAGCCAAGAAAACTCTATTCAAAATTTCTCAAGGAGGGCATGACATGATAGACTGGGGGAGAATTTGAGGTTGCACATCCAGTTTTCTAGGTTTACCTTGAAGGTGGCAAGGATGCTAGTCTGCTTGACATGTAGTGGAACTTTGTTCCAGAGGTAAAGAATACATTGAGATAGCAATCTATTATGCCACTGTGTCTTATTTACCTACCAATGAAAATTTAGTTCCTTTAACTGAATATTTGATGCACGATTAGTTTTGTGAAGGAATAGGAGATGAAATAGAGTATGATCTTTCATGGCACGAAAGGCTAGACATAGATCTTCATGGAAGATGTAAGAGACTGAGTACAGAGAAAGGGCTGACAGTCTCTCCTGATAACTAAGATTTTTGAGGCCACTGGTCTTTTTAGTTATGAATCTTTTTGAGGTCTCAAGTTATGTGATATGTTTAGAAAAATATGTGCCAAAAGGTGCATTATATTCAACAATGGGACTGATAAAATATGAATAAATGAGAATTAAGGCTTCTTTTAATCTAGTGGAGATGCATTTGGAAATTAGGTGGGCTAGATAAATTAATGTGGAGACATGATGGTCAAATGATAACAAATTATCAACAAGAGTACCCAGACTATTTAAAACAGTGTTTGATTGGAGGGTTGCATCTCCTACATGGTAAGTAAAACTGTTTTGTTTTATGCACTGCGCTGATTTTAGTTTGTGGTTGTTGTTTACCAAAATAAACTGTTACATTTTTTCACATTTAATTTGAGACCATTGTCCTTGCATCAATGAAGATCAAATAAAAACACCCAATTTACAGTCATCTGAACAATAGGCCAGAAGTGCTGGCCTGAAGATCTGAGAAATATATATCAAATAAGAGAGGGCCCAAAACTGAGCCCTGTGGTACACCACTGGTAGCTTTTTTTTTGTTTTGTTTTTAGAAATGGCACCTGCTACTCTAACCACACTGGTTCTGTCAGACAACCAGTAAGGTATTTATTGCACAATATAAGCATTTATATTCATATTTACAAGTCTATCAAGAATGCCTGCATGTGGAATACTGTCAAAGGCCTTAGCTAGGTCTAGATATGCTGTGTGCACTGCATAAGCTCTATCCACTGCTTCAGTAACATTTCGAAGAAATTAATGCTGTTAAAGAGGCAAGAACTTCATTTTATAAAGCCAAATTGATGAGGGCTCAGGGTTAGGAGATTTTCAATGTCCAGATTAATAAAATCTGAGATAATGTGCTCCATAGCTTTACATCTGAGGCTAGTGAGACTAATGGGTCTACAGTTACCAGGTCTGTGGTTGGGCCACCCTTGTGTAATGGCATTACAATGGCAGTTTTCCAGGCTTCAGGAATGTAGCCTGTGAAGAGCTTAGATTAAAGAGGTTAATTAGGCATTCAGAAAGGCCATCTTTGGCACTGATAATCAGGCAGCTTGGTATCCAAGTCCCATGGATGAAGTATTCTTATTTTTTGAAAGGGCTGAGAGAACGTGTTCCACAGTATTTAAAGGGAGTGGCTGGTATTGTGCAACCTGTGGGACAGATGTAACTGTGGGTGGAATAAAATTTCCACTAAATTTGTTATATAGGACATTAGCTATTTCCTTTGGGACAGAGTGTAATGTTAATCCACTAACTATAAACACTGTTGGTTGTTATTGATTTTAGTTGCTATTTTAAGTTCATACTCAGCTTTGAGCTTCCTAATAATTCTCTTAAGCTGTTAGTTTATTTAAGTGTGGTCTTAAGGTAGGTGGAATGAGACGTCTTATAAGCATTAAGCAGCTTCTTCCTCTTGTTATATAATTTATTTATATGGGTATTCCACCATAGAAGTTTGTTTTTAGACTTCTCATTATATTTGTTGTGGACAGGGACTGCTTTATCAATACAACTATTTAAGTGGGAGTAGAAGTCAAAGGCATATGGAGCAGCTTTTGCAATAGGATCCTTCAGAAGAGGATTGCAGCAGAATTTATGTAAGTCATCAAGTGACTAAAGAAAGTTTGCTTTTAAGAGGTCCCTAAACACAGAGCTATTTACAGGGGATGTGTATCTAGTTTTAAAGGAATTGGTCACTAAATTATGGTCTGATTTAACAATACATATGTAGCTGTGCAAGAAGTAGCCGTATTTGGGAAGACTAGATCAAGGATATTGGGGCCCCTAGTAGGATGGTTAGCTATCTATGAAAGAGAGTTAGAATTTATAATATCAAGGAACTTTTGGGCATGCTGACCATTGGCAGTGTAGGTTAGACAGTTAATTAATGGATAGTTGTCTCAAGATCAAGGGGTTTGTTACAATCAGCCTTCATAAGTTGTCTTTAGATCAAGGGGTTTTTTACAATCAGCCTTCATAAGTTGTCTTTAGATCAAGGGGTTTGTTACAATCAGTCTTGATAAGTTGTCTCAAGATCAAGGGGTTTGTTACAGTCAGCCTTGATAAGTTGTCTCAAGATCAAGGGGTTTGTTACAATCAGCCTTGATAAGGTGTCTCAAGATCAAGGGGTTTGTTACAATCAGTCTTGATAAGTTGTCTCAAGATCAAGGGGTTTGTTACAGTCAGCCTTGATAAGTTGTCTCAAGATCAAGGGGTTTGTTACAATCAGTCTTTATAAGTTGTCTCAAGATCAAGGGGTTTGTTACAATCAGCCTTGATAAGTTGTCTCAAGATCAAGGGGTTTGTTACAATTAGTCTTTAAAGTTGTCTCAACATCAAGGGCTTTGTTACAATCAGCCTTGATAAGTTGTTTCAAGATCAAGGGGTTTGTTAGAATTAGCCTTGATAACTTGTCTCAAGATTAAGGGGTTTGTTACAATCAGTCTTGATAAGTTGTCTCGACATCAAGGGGTTTGATACAATCAGCCTTCTCTTTTGGTTTGAGAGTGGGCCAATTAACAGCAGCAAAGAAAGCGTGATTGCAACAGGCTCTTATTGTGAATAAAGAGTCCTGTACACTGTGGTCATAATGTTGTGAGGTTTTCCACAGCATATCTAGACATTTTTTGGACATCAAAAACCCACGTGATATAATACATGCATCTACTGACAATCAGGTGACAAGCAAATAATCTGGAAGTGTTTTGAGGGAAAGCCCAGGAAAAATTGTCTCATTGTATCATATTTTTATTGAGGGCAGCCTTTCATTTTTTTGCCAGATGAATAGAAGATCTGATAGTCTCCTGCTGAGAAACATATCTAATGTAGTGTCACACTAGGTGTGTAATTTTATCCTCTAAGGTCTTAATTTTCTCTTTACCAACAACCAGACTTTCCATCTTCCTCTAAATTGCAGTTGCTATGAGTGAAAATATAAATGTTTCCTATCTTTTCGAAAAGATACTACCTTTCTCTAAAGTCTTCTGACAACTGGATAAAGCATCAATGGAGAATACCCCCTATCATCGGCCTTTTTAGTAAGAATGGGCCTAACTTTCATCTTGTTCTGTTACCCTCCTGGCTATTATACTCAGCAGACCTAATCACCATCTGAAAATATCATAGCCTAAAACTGCACTAACAGAGCAAAGGGAGAAAGTCTGCCTATGGCTCACCAGAAAAAGTCTATTGATGGGTTACCCCCATATCAGTTCTATTAGTTACCCCCGTAGTAAGAGCAAAATAAATGAACGCTTTGCAATAGTGGCATAGCTCTCTCCAGGAATCTATTAACAAATTCCTTCTGCCAGTGTGTGAGGTTTTACCATTCAGAATAAATGCAATTAATTTCAGCCATGTCCTTCCAATAAGAATTTTGTCAAGGGCATTGTTTAGTCATCATCATCTTTCGGCTGTTCCTGTTAGGGGTCGCCACAGTGGATCATCTGTTTCCATTTCTTCCTGTCCTCTGTATCTTGCTCTGTCTCACCAACCACCTGCATGTCCTCTCACCACATCCATAAACCTTATCTTAGGCCTTCCTCTTTTCCTGTTACCTGTTAGCTTCATCCTTAGCATCTTTTTCGCATATACTCAGCATCCCTCCTAAGCACATGTCCAAACCAAAATAATCTTGCCTCTCTGGCTTTGTCTTCAAACCTTCCAACCTGGGCTGACCCTCTAATATACTTATTCCTAATCCTGTCCACCCTTGTCACACCCAGTGCAAATCTTAACATCTTTAACTCTGCCACATCCAGCTTAGACTCCTGCCTTTTTGTCAATGCCACCGTCTCCAACCCATATAACATAGCTGGTCTCGCTACCCTCTTGTAGACCTTCCCTTTCACTCTTACTGGTACCCGTCTGTCACAAATCACTCCTGACACTCTTCTCCACCCATTCCACCCTGCCTGTACTCTCTTCTTCACCTCTCTTCCACACTCACCGTTACTTTGAACTGTTGATCCCAAGTACTTAAACTCATCTACCTTCACCACTTCTACTCCTTGCATCCTCACCATTCCTCTAGCCTCCCTCTCATTCACACACATATATTCTGTCTTAGTCCTGCTGACCTTCATTCCTCTTCTCTCTAGAGCATATCTCCATCTCTCTAGGGTCTCCTCCACCTGTTCCCTACTCTCACTACAGATCACAATGTCATCTGCAAACATCATAGTCCATGGGGACTCCTGTCTGATCTCGTCTGTCAACCTGTCCATCACCATTGCAAATAAGAAAGGGCTCAGAGCTGATCTTTGATGTAACCCCACCTCCACCTTAAACGTATCTGTCACTCCCATCACAGTCCTCACCAATGTCACACTACTCTCATACATATCCTGTACCACTCTTACATACTTCTCGGCCATTCCAGACTTCCTCATACAATACCACAACTCCTCTCTAGGCACCCTGTCATATGCTTTCTCTAAGTCCACAAAGACGCAATGCAACTCCTTCTGACCTTCTCTGTATTTCTCCAACAACACTCTCAGAACAAACATTGCATCTGTAGTGCTCTTTCCTGGCATGAAACCATACTGCTGATCACTAATCATCACCTCCCTTCTTAACCTAGCTTCCACTACTCTTTCCCATAACTTCAAGCTGTGACTGATCAATTTTATCCCTCTGTAGTTACTGCAGCTCTGCACATCACCCTTATTCTTAAAGATAGGCACCAAAACACTTTTTCTCCACTCCTCAGGCATCCTCTGACTTTCCAAAATTTCATTAAACAATCTGTTTAAAAAATTCCACTGCCATTTCTCCTAAGCACCTCCATGCTTCCACTGGTATGTCATCTGGGCAGACAACCTTTCCATTCTTCATCCTCTTCATAGCTGTACTTCCTCCTTGCTAATCTCTTTCACTTCCTGATTCATTATCCCCACATCATCCAACCTTCTCTCTCTCTCTCATTCTCTTCATCAGCTCTTCAAAGTACTCTCTCCATCTACTCAACACACTCTCCTCACTTGTGAGCACGTTTCCCTCACAATCCTTTATCACCCTTACCTGCTGCACATCTTTCCCAGCTCTGTCCCTCTGTCTAGCCAATTGGTACATGTCCAATCTCTCATACAAACTCTCCATATACCTTATCCTTAGCCTTCACCACCTCTCTCTTTGCCATGCTCCTCATCTCCTTATACTCATGTCTACTTTCTTCATCTCTCTGACAATCCCACTTCTTCTTCGACAGCCTCTTCCTCTGTATACTCTCCTGTACTTCCTCATTCCACCACCAGGTCACCTTGTCCTCCTTCCTCTGTCCAGATGTCACACCAAGCACCTTTCTAGCAGTCTCCCTTACTAGCTCTGCTGTAGTTACCCAGCTATTCGGTAACTCTTCATTGCCTCCCAGTGCCTGTCTTAATTCTTCCCTGAACTCCACCTCACAATCACCCACATTATTAATTAACATTAACATTATTAATCATTAATTAATGTTAATTAATCATATTAGTAGTAATTTGACTAACATTAGCAATGCAGATACTGTAAGTAGATTGTTACATTTGCTTACCTACATAGTTAATTTTATTTACAAACTTTACTCTATGTAGCACACAGTACAGATTTCAGGGTGTGAAAAAACATGTTATGGCAATAACCTGACATAAACATTAAAATGCATTGAAAAAAGTTTCACTGACAGATTATAGTGGTCATCTCATTTCACAGTCAGACTTTAAGGACTGAGGATTATGTTTATAGTAGGAAAGAGAAGACCGTTTGACAGACTCACAGGATAAGTACGGACTGATGATGAAAGAAGAGTAGCGAAGGTTGGGTGGGTTAGTTAGTGGGAGGGTGTCAGAGAGAATGAACTGCGAAGGGTAGGTGGTTTAGGTAGGAGAGGGTGATGAGGAGAATGAGCTATGAGGGGTAAGAGGTTTAGGTGGGGGAGGGTGGTGAAGAAGGAGACTAGTTGGACGGGGCAAAATAGTATAATTCTTAACAGTAGATGCCTGGCCTAGGGATAATCAGGGTCTTCCCTTAAATATGGGCGGTCCCCGGTGGTGGGAGTAAAGCCAGACCTGCAGGTCACTGGGATAACCATATGCCTAGCTTTATTAAGAGGGGAAGACTGGGTAACAGTGAGGCATCAGGACCTTTCTTCATACTGCCAAGATGATAACTTTTCCTGGTGATCAGAGAGAGACAAATGATTAGCAAGTACAAGGGGGAAACATATTAAAAAATGAAATATTTACAGTGAGGTGGAAGCATTTATCAAGTTAGACACATGTTGAACCAAAGTAAGGGAGGGGGTTGTTTTCTTCATTAGCCCTGAGAAAATGCATTAACTGGACATGGTGCATTAGAAGTATATTTTCCCATGCAGATTTCATTGCTGACTCTGACTGAGTATCCCAATAATAAGGAAAATGTGTCAGTGGTGGATGGCTTGGGCAGGATAAAATGTGCAACTGCAGATTTGCTGACCCAGATTTTATTTGCAGCTCCTGTTCCCCAGAATAAGTTCTGTGACTGTCTCTCCTTTTTGTAAGAGAAATTACATTATTGCCAAAAATATTGTACTTATTATAGACCATTTCACTTTACTCTGTAAATAGCTACTGATAAAGCTAAATGCATTTCTTATTAAATGTCTATGCTCTCCATAATTGGACTGCTGGTACAATTGCTAGATCGTGTATATCAAGCTGAACAGAAACACATTCATTCAACAGAGACTCATTGTAATCTTCCTTTCATCCACAACCATGGAGACTCCTGCCCTACTGCCATTCTGACACATCCACTTGCATGGGAAAGTAATAAAATGATTTTAAATAAGACATCTCGTCAACCTGTGATAATGTAGCCTGACATCAGTTAAAAAATTATATTTTCCTGGTCTTGAACACTGGACTCTCTTTAACCATTTTATTTAAATGGAACTCTTAAATATATCTCCCCTTGTTACTCATATATATTTTTAAACATCAGTGGGACAAAAGCCAATAGTACTGGGGCTAGTGTATGCAGAGCCATAATATTTTAAAGAAAGCAGGATTTGAATGAGCTATGTAATGAATTGGGTAGGTTATAAGTGATGTATAATGTTTGCACTAAAACTATGTCAATATGTTTGTGATGTTTAATGTATGCAACTAAGATTTTGTCAATGTGGTTTGTTTTCATGTATATAAATGTAGGCTTGCCTATGTCATAACTGATAATTTAATAAAGATGTTTCTTGTTAAAAATATATATATCAATGGCTACTGAATTAATGAGACAGAATACATTAAATTCATTCTTTTACAGAAAATCAACCAAGGTTTATAGAGAAGAAATCTGCAAAAATAGCAGATAGAACTAACTAAAGCAGGAAAGATTGAGGAAAGATTAAAAAAAATATTCAGAAGTGGGCCAACTCTGGTAAGAAATTAAGAAGATATTATCTTCCACAGTCTTTGAATGTGTCCTACTTCCTACCAGTACTGGTGAGGCTGGTACATTGAATTTGCCAACTTCCAAATACAGGGAAATAAAGCTGGTTTCTTTAGTGCATTTGGAGCCACAGTTGATAGAGTATTGAAGCTCTGACAGTGCCTCATACAACCAGAGGTCTAGTAACAACATGTGCTGGAGGAGGCAGTTAGGGTAAACAGGAATGGGCAGCTGACACAACATTAGCAATCTGGAGGGGGGTGCTGTGAGACCCAGTGGCTAAACTGATGCCCAGAGAGGTAGGATGTCATTGCAATCATTTATAGGCAACATTTAAGCTATATGTGCACACGCCTGCCAAACTGTAGTTAGATCAGGCATGTGCATGTCCAGAGGTCAGTATTGCAGGCCCCACACAAAAGCAGCTGCAGGGGCATATCTGACAACGGATAATTTTGGTCACCCCTTCATTGTGAGTGGCCCCTTGGGGGATTAACAAGACATTCATGACTGTATCCCTGGGCTGACTAAATGGGGAAGAGTGGGTAACATCAGTGAGGCACCAGGAGCAAGCTGTCTTCAGAGCTGTCTGGATGATAACTTTTCCAGATGATTAGAAAGGGGCTAATGATTGGTAGTTACAAGAGAGAAAACATATTAAAGAATAAAATATTTACACTGAGTCAAGAAGTTTCATCAGTATTAACATTGATTCAAAAGCTGTGTATTCCAAAATAATTTTGGAAGTTAAAGCGGTAAGTGATCCAGAGGTATCATTGCTTGAGAAACTTGAGTTTGCCTCATCGACTGTGGCCTAGCCCTGTCCTGAGCCTAGCCCTGTCCTGAAAAGATCAGATTCATGTTAACAATAGTGCCATCAATCAGCTGTAACAGACTGACAGAGGAAATTGTCTCAGTTTCCACAGTGAGAAATTCTCAGAATTTATGTTTCTTCCAGTTAGGATGAGATGTAGATCTGTGTTCAGGATTCAGCAAACTGAAAAACCATTGCTGATAAACATTTTTTAGAAGAAGACAGTAAAAAGAAGAGATCTAGGATTCCTTCTCTTGTTTAATAAATTTTAAGTTCTGGAAAAATATATGCATTGAAAGGCACTCTTCAATTTTAGAATAACCTGAAGAAACAAAGTCCAGACCACTTTTTTAAGCATTTTTGTATATCAGTTAGTTTATAAGAAGTTGAAAAACTGATGCGGGTAAGATACTGATTTCTACTCTGTGACCTTGGTTTCTTGTTGATGTTACAACCCTTCCTGCACACTCTCATTCTTTTTCTAGATCAACTGATTGCCTTTATGATTTTGGTCTTAACAACGTTCTGAATGTTTGAAAAAAAAGTATTGTTATTACCAGAATCATTGTTAGCTGATCTAAAGTCATTCCTAAATCAGTTATTATTTCTATTTAATTGAATTGCTTGTTTTTGTTACTGTTACATTTATCACCCTCAGAGCTGCTACTATATAGGTAGCCATCATTTTCATATTTGGTTCTTTGTCGATACATATTGCCTGATGTATTCCTTGTAAAACTGGTTCATTTTAGTACAGTCTGTTTCACACGTACAGTAAACTTTCAGTTAACTGGAACTCAAGCAACCAGCAAAAAAAAAAAAAAAAAAAAAAATTAAGACATACAGTACAATTTTGATGTGTTGCACTTTCTGTCCCCCCCCGCCCCTCCGCAGAAGCATACCTTATGTTTTTAAAGTTTTAAAAAGGAAGATAGAAATAAATTCCCTCAATCCTCAACCTGAGAACAAGTCAAACCAAACAAATAGTATAGGGTACAGTATTAGTCAGGCCTATTTTTAATAGTAACTCTCAAGCAACCAGAAAGTATAGTTATCCAGCATCTACCAATCCCCATGGTGCCGGTTAGCTGAGGGTTTACTGTATTGAATTTTGTATCTTTCTTCCTCCCATGGGTCCTAACTGCAGCCATAACAGGGAGCTGCTTGTTACTCATGCTGGCCTGGCTGCATGCATTGTTAATGAATGTCAAGGGTCATCATGCACACACTGTAAACGGTATTAGCTCATACCACCTTATTTGTATATTACAACTCTGTGGCAGCACAGTTTCAGTATATTCCTTCTTTCCAGAGATTTTGCAGTCTTGGAGCTGAAATATATATAAGTATGACTTGGTCAGAGGAGGGTACAAGAGGTACAGAAAAGTATACCATTCTTTTGAAAAAATATATGACTTGCTAGTATTTCAGTATGATTTGGAAACATTTGCAATAAATAAATAATAAATACATTTTGTTTGCTTGCTCAGTCTCAGTGACAAATGTTTTGAAGACGCAACGTTAATCAGTCTGCCTTGACTCAGTTTCATGTGCAATGAATTATCTTGGCCTCTGAGCTGCCAAGCATAGAACAACTATTCATCATATACTAGGATATCCCTTGTTTTGTTGTATACAACCTAAGGCTTATGTTAGGTCAGATAATCTCTGAGAATAAAAATCTCTTCTACTTTGCTCCATTGTATTTCAAAGAAGTATATGTGGAAGAATACAGCTAAATTACCATGGGTTCTAGGAAGAGTAATTTGCAAAGATGCCCCATCGATAGTCTTTACAAAATGTTGGAAACCTAACCTAATAAAATGTTAAAGAAAGCCTTATCACAGTGTTTTGTACAGTACAAATGCAATTAGATACATTTCTGGTAGGACAGTGAATGAATATACTGTGAATGCTGTCCTCATTTGACATAGAAAAAAAAATTACTTTCAGGATACACTTCATAAATTGTAAACTAGAACATCACACGTTAACCTTTTTAAATAGTTCATTTTGGTGATAGTTTCTTCAAGACAAGAAAGTAGTGACATGACAGCTTCCCATGATGGTTACACACAGAAGTGAAAGGCACTTGTATACAGCATGCAACTTGTGAGCCACACAGAGATCAACGTTTGTGACACTGTGATTTAAAAGTCACTTAGTCAAGCTGTAGGAGGAATTGTTCTCTCTGCAGCCATTATTACAAATTAATCAGCATATTATGTTCAAACCTAATGTACGTGTGCATGTCTGCTTGACATAACCTTCCTGAACATCTGCAAATACTTCAGTAGACATAACGCCCTCCCTACACTACCTCTATTTACATATTTAAAAACTAAAACATTAACTTAGTTTTGTACATAGGCAAATTCCCTTCTTGCATTCCCCCATTTATATATTGTTACTCCAAGGTTGCTCAACCTCTGTAAAGAAAATCTTGAAGGACAGAGGCTGCCTTCATTTTCTGGAGCTGTGCAGACTTGTTGTAATATATATAGAGAAGAGTGTTTGGGTGCATCCCCCTTATGTGCTCTGAGGGGAACTTATCTCACTGCAAAAATCTGAGTAATTAATGTTAATTTTTTGTTTTGTCAAAATGTTGTGTTGGTACAGTGATTTCAATGAAATGCATTTTGCCAACGCAATGTTCAACAAACTGCTATGAACCTAGATGAAACATTATGCAGGGATGATACACAATGTGTAGTAACAATGATCGCCATGCTTGTTTAATGTCACTACTGAATACAGCATTAATATTCACAACAAACCCTTAACACATTGCTGAATAAAAATGCAGATTTGGTAGACTTGAAACTATACATCAGTACTTATTATTAAGCAACTACAATGTAAAACATTTGTTTTAACAAAAAGAAAAGTATACTGTTGTTGCCCAAAGATCTTTAGTTACAGTGGGCTTTGAGAAGTACACAGAGCTTGTTGAAAAATGTTCTGGAGTAAACTGAGCTATGAATTGAGATACTTTAGACCTGTTACATTTCTGGTACTATGAACTTAATAATGAACAGCCTTTTTAACACCTTTATTGAATTATCACTTATATGCATTATCATAAGCAAACATACGTTTATACTAAAGAAAACAAACCTTGTTAACGTTCACAATTACAAACACTATGTATCACATATATTCTTTTATACAATTATCATCAATCCAGCATTACATAAATTGATCAATTCCTGTCTTCCCTTGAACCTCACTCCTCCTTTAAAACATTATTCTGCATGTATTGTTCTGCATTTTCCATTTTTATGTAATTTGCTCCTACCCTTTAGAGATTCCACTTCCATTTCTTTTATCTCTGTTACAATACTTACTACATCAAATGCATTTGGTTTAGACTTGGATTTCCATTTTCTAGTAGCTGTCCTTACTGTCTAGACAATTCAGATCCTGTATCCCAGCTCAAAAAATAATTTCCTTAGTTGCACACATTTGCTCACCTAATATTTCTGACAGAGTACTCTGTAGGGAATTATTAAAGTGTGACAATGTTTTATACTCCCAAAACATATGTTCCCAGTCACCAATTTATTTCCCATTACACCGCCAATATTTGTCATCTATCTGAGAAAAAAATTCTTTGTAGGATACTTGGTATATAAACATATCTATGTAAACACTTCCAAGCAAAAATGCTAACTCTTCTTTATTGCATATTTGGAAGCCATACATGTGTCCTCCTATTGTTTCCTTGTGAATTGCTTATCTGGTCTCTCTTCCCAATCTTTTCTAACCTCCTCTTCTGATTCCTATAGTTATCATGCAATATTTTATAAGCCCTGCTAAATATTCCTTTTTAACAACAGCTTCTGTTGTAGATTCAGCTAAAAACTCTACCAGAGCAGGTCTTTCACTTAGGGTTCCCATTTTCTCTCTCCCTATACTCTGATATCAATCCCTGATAGAGAAGGCAGCCTCTAGCCTGCAGTCCAAATTTGTTCTTGGCCTCTTCCCACTCTATTACCTTTTCATCTCCATTTATTTGCTCTCAATACCTTGGTTCCTTTGCCAGTTTTCTCCAGTAAATTCCAGCCCTCTCTTTGCCCTTAATTGCAGTCATCTCTATTAGCATAATCTTCTTTCTCCATTCCCATGTTGGCTTAGTTTTTAGAACACTTTCTGCTACTTTATGAATATTCTGTATGGCTGATGTTATTCTCCTTAAGGATCTGCATCCAAAATATCACTCTTTCCTTATTTCTTGAATCCCCCCACTTCATCATCACCCCTTTCCACTTTGAATTATAGCTTTCTGATTGTGTTATGTATTTCAGCCTTAGCTGTTTAGCTCTAAAAAAAATACCTTCAAATCGGGTAACCCTAAACCACCGTTTTCTATTGGAAGGATCAAGTTCTCTCACTTGACCCTTGCCATCTTTTCCTCCCAAAAAATCATTCAACTCTTTGTTAACTACTGTCCACAACTTCTCTGGCTGACAGAAACATGCCCAACCTGTGCACAAAACCAAACAAACTAACAGCATTTTCATTGTCTGCATCTCACCATCCATATCCACAAACAAGAGCTTCCAGGCTCTCAGTTTCTGCATTATCATTCGTCTAGTGTTTCTCACATATTTCCAGCTGCCACAACATAATCACCTCTAAACTATACTTCTAAATACTTTATTTTATCACCTCCCATGAACATGGGCGGTTCTGAACCAGTCCATGTGTAGGCACATAGTTCACAGCCATTGGCCTTGTTTTGTCCTTATTAATTTTATATCCTGAAAAGACTCAAAACTGACTCAGAACATTCTACAACCCTGATATGTCCTCATCTGACCTCATCAGCAGAAAACAATACCGTCTGCAAATAAACACAACCTTTCTTGATTACCAGACTAATTACATCCCTGAATATTTGAGTCCCTTGTTTTCTTTACCAGTGGCTCCAAATATAATGCAAATAACAAAGGGGAGAGAGGACACACCTGCCTGGTTCCTCTGTCCAGACACAGCAATAAAAAAATAGTCTTGTTGAAATGGTGAGGGTGAGGAAGGGACTCTAACCCAAAGCTGCTGCACTGCTGTTTTGACAAAGTGAGTCCTTAATGTTCATCAGTGCTGGGGGGTTATATAGAGCTATAGCTATAATGACGCCTCTATCATTAATTTTATATCTGACTATACTTCAATCTGGGTTAACAGCATAATAAGCACAAGTACTCTACTGTAAGGCCTGTAATGTATGCCCAGTTGCACAATTCTGCTTCTAGTAGTAGTTCACCTGACAACAATGCGTTAGTCCTAGTGAGCCAGGATGACTTCTTCCATCTTAAAGGGGTGGCTGCTGAGATATGACTACTGGATATACTTCTTTGGGTGTCAGACATTTGTTTGAAATCTGATGAAGTCCTTATACCTTGGACAAAAGTGCTTATTATTGTATTAAAGTGTGGTGACTTTACCTCTGTGTTTCCTTCCATTTTTTTTGTTTTTATTGTCAGTTTGCGGTCATTTTATTTTTCTGAGTTGTGTTATAGATGGAAATGGGGGAGCATACACTTCACTTTTCACTACATATTGTGAATTGAGTACTTCGGTCAGTAATCTAACAATGCTGGTGGAGCAGCTTTCTCAGAAAGTGATTTCCCTATCTAACGAGGGATGAGCCAATTCACATTGTGGCATTTTAGTATGGTGGATATGGCTTTAGTTTAGCATGATTTCAGTTTTAGTGGCATTACTTCAGCTCAGTGATAGCAGGAATTTTTGACCAGCCAATCAGAATCCCTGGGGGACATCCAGACTGCCAATGAGACAATGAGAGATGTTACTTCCTTATACAATGAAAGCACCACCCTCAATGCATGGCTTTACAGGGGCTTTGAATGACGTTCCAGTCAGGGAAGCCCTAATGGGTTTCTTGGCTCTGTAGACCAGCAAATGAAGTTACTTGAAGAGTATACTTTCAAATTTAGAAAGTTGCAATTGGAGAATAGTTATTTGAGATAAAGCCTTCACGTTGAAAGGATCTCTAAAGGTCTCAGGTCATGGAAGTATCCCACTAGACTTGAAAAGATCTCAGAACTTTATCGTGAGTTATTTGTACTTTTTAATAGACATGGCTGTAAGTTATTGCAATTACTTGTAAAACACAATGAGAGGAAAATGTTTGCACTTTTTGACTCGATTTTTAAGGTAGATACTAGTTTAAAAAATGATTTGCTTTTTGAATAAAAAAATGATTACTATGCATTGTTTGCTAGGGTGGATTACTGGATGGTTGATCTTTAAGCCAAAAAGACTAAGACATTTTTAAGAGAGCAAAAGGAATATGAAGCAGGGGCAGCTTACCCCTCACCACCCTGTAATGGATCTAAAATTAATTATAATGATGGTGGAGAGAGAGTCACTTATTCAAATACTAGAGATGAAACAACAGATCCCCCAGTCCCGGATGTTAATGACCCTTTAATATTTCCCTCTCTGTGGAGGTCCAAGAGGCTGATGAACCAGAGGGCAAGGAATTTGCCAGCTCCAATGGACAGACATTGGCAACAACAGGACAATACCTGTTTGAGAGGCAGGGGCCAGGAGAGGGGGAGAGACAATTTTCAAAGGAATTGACTGTGGATGTTCCTAAGGTTGTTGTAAATTCAAATGGTGACTTTAGTATATGCAATTATAGTGATGGAGATGTGTCTAGTATGCATGCTGATTTGTTTGAAAAAGATTTGTCTTTTGTCCCTGCTAGAGAAGCCAGAATTGATGAGGCACTGATTAATTTGAAATTGTTTTGCAGGAAATTGAACCCTGGCTTTTATTTTAGAGAACACACTAATCCTGACACTTTTTTTAATTTGAAAAGAACTAGTATATTTAATCCTCCCCTACACTTGATGGTTTCTATTTTTGATAACTTGTATGAACATGACATTAGAAACCTCTTATAAGTCCAAACAGCAGGTGGCTAGTCATAATACGGGTCCAAGTGATTGGGACCTTTTGAATAACATTTGTAATAAAAAACAACTTAGGTTGATGAAACCGGATAAGGGAGGAGGACTGGTCATTATGTGTGTCAACGATTATATTAACAAAATGTTCAGTCTATTGTATACAGACACCTATGAGGAAACTAACATAAATGAAATGAAAATTTGTCATCAAAAGATTGATTTATTACTGGAAGATTTATTGATTAATGACCAGATAACTGTCTCCGAATATATGTTTTCTTATGTTTCTAAGCCAAGAACACCCACTATCTTCGGAATACTGAAGATACACAAACATTTTGAAAGATCCTCCACTCAGACTGATAGTAAATGCCAAAGCTTCTAATACTTTTCCTATTGCTAAATACATTGATTTTGAAATTAAGGAAGTTTTGCAGGGGTATTCTTTTTTACTTAGAGATTCTTGGGACTTTTTATTTAATGTCTCTAATGAGATTTACAGTGATGAAATTATATTTGTAACAATTGACATTCAAGATATTTTTGCTGTTATTCCCCATACCACAGGATTGGAATAGTTCTATGATTATTTATGCCAGCATTCTAAGTTGGACCATAATAAGATCCTTACTTTAAGGGTCCTCATGGAAGTGGTTCTCGAGAACAACTTCATTATTTTTCAACATCAACTATTTAAACAGAAGAAGGGGGTAGCTATGGGGGCAGCTTGTGCTCCCATTCTTTGCCAATATCATCCTAGCTTATTGGGAGACCAATTTTATTTTTAATACCGAGTCTGTAATTTGTTGGTCCCATTATGGATAATTTTTGGATGATACCATAATCTTCTGGATGGGCAGCCAGGCTAAGTTACAGGAGTTTTTTTGAATACATTTTTACTGCAACTGATTTTTTTAAAATTTACTATGACCTCCCAAATTGACTGGATTAATTATATGGTTATCACTGTATCCAAGAACAAAATAGGAAAATGTTTTGAATCTACCATCTTTAGAAAACCTACACACTTTAATTCATTGCTACACTTTAACAGCTGGTACTCTATCCACCAAAAGAAATCTTTAGTAAAAGGACAATGTGTCCGGTTGGCTTGCATGGTGTTCAGTGCTAAAAAAAATTCTGAACTGTGTAGGATGCTAAAGGGAATGTTTGAATGAAGAGGGTACCCAGAATATTTTCTTAAAGGCATTTTTAAGGAGGCCCCATTTAAGAGATCTACTGAGCATTTCACCCCACTGTTACGTGCACGAGTAAGTGAGATAGGGGCACAGACTACAATGAAAAAAATGTACCGAAAGTAATGACTTTAGTAAAGCACTGCTTTTAACATTTAATATCAGTTTTTATGATATTAAATCTATTATCAAAAAAAAAAAAACCTGGGCTATTTTTAGGACAGATAATGATTACATGAAAATTGTGCTCGAAACACCACGCATTGTATACAAGGATGATTGTTGTAAATTATTACTTGAAAGGGAAAAACTTTTTTTCTAGGAAGGTAAAATGTGGACAATGCTCACAATATAAATATATACTGGAAGGGAACAGTTTTTATCTTAAAAATGTTGGGATGATCCAGCTTTACAGGAGATATTATTGTGACACTAAGGGGGTGATACTTAGCCAAATGCCAGGACTGTCTGTGTTTTTATATAGGAAAAACTAAACCTAGTTTAAGGACTAGAATATAGCAACACTGTTATAACATCCGGAAAAAAGATATGAAAAATGCACTATGCAAACATATTATTGAATACAGTAATCATTCTTTTAGGTTTTTAATTATTGATCATGTCGAACTAGGTGAGAAGGGGTGGCCTGCAGATGATTATTTAGAGTTTAAGGAATTGAAAATGGCAGGTCAGGACTAACTCAACTGTCTACCCTGGATTAAATTAATCAATTTCTTTAACCTGCATTTTAAACTCAAAGCTGCATTTGTTATTTATGGTTAATGCTTGTATGTTTATTTTTTTAACTAAGGAATTTGACATTTTATTTTGGGTTAGGTTACTTTAATGTTTTTGCATTGATTTATTAGGCATTTCATGCCTTTTTAAGTTTTAATTAGGGCTGCTCCATTTGCGATAGTTAACCAATGGGATTTGTTTGTGACTTTTTTAAATGTGGCTTTCTAGAGTGGTATCAATCTGATGAATTCCTTATACCCTGGACAAAAGTGCTTATTATTGTATTAAAGTGTGGTGACTTTACCTCCATGTTTTCTTCTGTTTTTTTTTTTGTTCTTGTTTTTATTATTTGTTTGTGGTTGTTTTATTTTTCTGACTTTTGTTTGAAAGACAACTTGTTGACAGTCCACTTGTCAAAAATACGTATGACTGTCAGACTGCTAACTTCTCATGGTCTTTGATATTCTTTTATTTATTTATTTTATTTATTTAAGTTTGATGATCGGGGAAGTCCACTGGGCCAGAAGAGCTCATTTTCAGTGGAGACCCGGGGAGAAAAGCTCCAAAACAAATTACAGTTGCATTTGAATTTACAACTTGTAGGTTACAAAGAAAGGACAAAAATGTATACATTTCAAGTTACTAGGGCCACAACAAGTAACTGTGCAGAACAAGTTAAAGACATTTCAGAGTGTGTAATACAGTATGTTAAAAGCTCAAGTGAGTAAAACATTTAAAATATATAGTAACTAGTTTATAATGGTAGGTAGAAGTGATCAGATACAATAATTTGTGGCAGGAGAATTCTATGCGAGTTGAGATATAGCTGATTCTTTTAGTTTAGGTGGTCTATAATGCATGGAGAGAGAACAAAAGGGGTTATGGAGAATACCATGGAAGATACACAGTCCAAGGCAGCAGAGAGAATCTTAAGGAGTTGTGCAGAAAGAGAGATGGTGGAAAGGGGATTACGTTGGAGTGTGGCATGGGCATATCCATTCGGATGATAGATGAGATAGTATCTGGGTTTTGAAACTGTCATGCTGGGGAAGGCTGTGAAAGAGGGGGGGTCCATTTTTTGGCTATAGAGTAGGAGAGATGTAGCTGGCCTAGAGAATGAGATGGTTTATGGATTTGAAGGAGATTTTGGTTTGTGGATCTGAGTTGGCAGTTGGGTATATAGGGTTTTAAGGATGTAGCCAGAGAAGGGCAGCTTGCAGGTTTGTAGATAAGTTTGTGGGCAGTGGTGAGTTGTAGTTAACTAAGGTAGTTGGGAAGTTCAAGTCAATTGAGAGTGAGGAAGGAGTGGCAGTGGTGGGAAGAGTATTTAGAATTGGTTGCAAATTTGCAGATTTTGTGGTAGCAGGATTCAAGTTTGTTTCGTAAGCTGATGTGTATGTTTGTGAACAGGAGTGCACCATACATTAGGGTGGGGAGCAAGAAAGTAGATGCCAGGGTTTGACGGTTAGAGGGGTGGAGGAAGTGGATTTGTCTGTAGAGAAGACCTAACTTTTGGTGAGTTTTATTGATTGCAGAGTGGATGTGTGTGTCAAATTTTAGTTCTTCATCTATGATGATACCGAGAAGTTTAGTGATGGGGACTATATCAAGGGGAGTGTTATTCTGGCTTTGTATGATGAATGAGGTTTTAGCGATAGTTGAGTTTTTGCTGGGGCAGAAGATCATTAGTTTAGTTTTATTTGCATTCAGGACTAGACGGTTGGACTGCATCCAGATTTCTGTTTTGGAGAAGGCTAATTGTGTTTTTGCTAGAAGCTTTTGCTCTGCCTACTGTAGACTCTTGTAGTTATTGCCTCTATCTTACCCAATGTGTGCAGACTTAACAATGAATATCCTAGAATTTCCATATTCCAGTCTCTTTAATCATCTGCCAGTGTTTGTCAAACTTGTTGTGTCTACTTTTCCATCTTTTATAATCCTGTGTCTTCTCCATCCTGTGTCTGAAACTTCCCAGTTTGCTTTCCTAAACTACTGGAAGCATCTGCATGGCCCCCATTCTTTCCATACAGCATCATCTACCCTATTCTCTGCCTTTTATTCACATTGCTAACCCTTTTAACTTCTAGTTTGTACCCTAAATCACAGTCATGTTTACACGTGAACCTATCCATTGTATTTCACCTTCCCTAATGATTCCCGTAGCTTCCTTCCTGTTGGGACCTCTTTTTTACATGAGTTCTCCTGCTGCCCTTCTTTTGTTCTCATGTTATTTTTCTCTCTATCTATTTCTTAGTTTAGTGACATAGTCATTCTGATACACTTTTGTATTTTGACTTGAGAGCAGTGAATGCTATCACTGTAATAGAAGTCCCTATTTGCCATGTCCCCCTCAAGTCACCCACTTGTCCAAATCTCTTTTCGTTAGTTCACTTTCTAAGCCAGTCCTGGATATTATTCTTTGTAGATATGATACTACATGGCATTCTTAACACCTCTACAAAAAGGCCACTGCAAACCTCAGCTCTGTACACATCTTGGTCATGTTGTGTACCTATCCCTATGCTTTACCTGTAGTTTCATCTGCCAAGTCATTAGCACTACAGATGTACTGTGATGTGAGTGACTCCTACCATTTACAACAAACTTTACCACTTCTGTCTTATCCTGTCTCAGTCCCAGTGCAGTTCTTACTTCCATTCAGCCATTTTGTTTTCAACTGGCTGGCCATCTGACATTCATTACAGTCAAGTTTGAGATCACCAAAACTCCTCTTCCTTCCATTTCTCCCTTCCAGCCTTCCTGTAGTCCTTATGTTGACTGTGCTTGTTTTCCTACTCAGTCTCCTAAGCTGCTTCTTCTGCCTCCTCCACTTTTGAAGTTTCTTGAGTACCATGCCAGATATATCCTTGAATATGTGAGCCCCTTATTTTCTTTGCCAGTTGCTATAAATATAAAGTGAATAACAAAGACAAAAGAGAAAACTATTGCCTGGCTCCTCTTTCCTAACACAGCTTATAATAGAGGAATTATCCCACCTTAATTCTTGCCTTTGATCCTTCTGTGCTTCTGAGTTACATAAAAAGTCACATATATAGCATTTCAAAAGCATATACTGATATATGCATTTGATGGTGCACATTTCATCCAGTGAAACAATTCTATATTGAACAAAAGTTAATGTTAAGAAACTGTGTTATGCTAGGAGAGTTGAACATTTTAAATGTTACACCCCTGCATCTGACATTATGTATTGTATTACTTTTTATCAATAACCCACCACTGGGTATGGGTATCACAGGATTAACCCACAGTTGGTGTGGTTTAATAACAAGGGCATGACAACAACAAGGCAAAGCCTGAGTGATTAAACAAAGCCAAACATGGGTTAATCCAGTGATACCTACACACAGTTGTGGGTTATTGATATTATGCAATGACATTACTTAAGAAAGAAACTGCTTACCTTTCTTAAATAATGTCTTTGTGAAATTGTGCTGTACTATTCTTCCATATTCTTCCTTATTTACTGATGCACTGCACATGAGTATAAGAGTTATGTTCCAGCACTTACACAGTACATCAGTACAGTGCAGGAGGAGCAACAGAGAAAAGAGGATCCCTATTGCTGTTGTTTTTTTTTTTTCACAAAATACAGGAAACTCTGAAACAAGCCCAACATAATGGGGGGGGGGGGGGGGCAAATGTCTAAAAATAAGTACATATTTTAAATATTGCTGTCATAAACCTAGATAGTTCCTGCAATAGGTTTTGTGTTAGCATGCATAGTCCAAACCTGAAATGTCTGTCTTTATTTAATGACTTCAATCCTCAGTGGCTTGGCAGAAAAAAAATATTTTTATTGAGAACAGACCAAGACTATGATACAAAAATGTGGACATTCTGTGATAATCTGGACAGTTGACAGGTATGAGAGCCTGCTGTGATTTTAAGAGGGTCAGCACAGAAATACAAGGAAAATCAGGCACATTTCTCTTTGCTTATTTTTGCAGAATATACCTGATTTTTCTCTATCCTCTAAGCATATCCCAATAGAAATGTCTAGCCACTCAATGTTACTTCAGCAGACAGACTTTTTCTGTTGGTGTATGCTTGATTGACAGTGGGCACACTGGTTGGGCTGTCCAATCAACATGCACATTTTTGAATGGCAATGAGTTGTTGTTGTATTATTTTTGATAACCAATGATATATGCAAATATTCTTTATCATAATACATTTGTACATTTTGTTCGAGGTTATGTCAGACAAGGGTCTTATTATAAATCAGTCCACTTACCCCAATAGGAAACAAATGAATCATAAATAAATAAAAAAGTACATTCCAAGGTCATTGCACCTCATACTGTTTTACTGAATTGGTACTATCTGATTCCTCAACTTACTACTGCAAATTTGAAATACTTTACAGATTTAGATTAGCAAAAATTTCACTGTCAGTAAATTGAATTTATTCCAAGTATCAAATTAGTCTTAGTGTATATTGGAGGTGTCAAGGTACTGACTATAGTGATGAGTTCCATTTAGTTGTATTCATCAGTGGAAATGAAATTGTTAACAATACTTTTATTTTTCAATAATGGTGGTTTAGCAATTATGAGTAAAGTAGTTTTGTTTTATGACTATTCTCTATGAAGTAAGGAATCAAAACGTTTTGGTCAGGCATGTAAGACTTTTTGCAGGCAATGCCAAATATTTTCCTGGTTAAAAATGTTTACTATGGACACAGAAACTTTTTGCAGTTGGATTCATACTGTACTATAAATAAAATGGTTATATGTTAGCTTTGGGTGAAAATATTTTTAAATCTTGTCAAGAGTTTGTCTACGATCCTGATAATTTACAGAACAATTATCTAAGCCTCCAGTGTAGTAATTTCATTCATGATTTAGTTTCAGAAACAGAAGCAGTAGAAATGTTTAATATCATTTAGAGAACGTGATTTTATCAGTTGAGGGGAAATCTCACATGCAAAAATACTTTTGATTTGTGTACAAGAATCAGTGTTACTCTTAGCTAGGTGGTATTTGGAAAAATATAGTTATTCTTTAAATTTTGAGCGAACATTTTGAAATTTGACACTACATAAAGCAACAGTATAATTTTGTATATTTTAACATTTCTACTGTAAAACCACAACCTGATTACCTCAACCCACTGTAAATGCTTTTACTATTATCTTCCCATTGTCTCTTCTCTTTGTTTAAAAATAATTGACATATTTTTCTTTGGCCTTCCCTTGATGCAATACTTCATGCTACTGTGTACAGTACAGTACAACTTACTCAGGTGATCTCTTTGGGAAAATCCTTTATGTATTCCAGTATTAATTATTACTATTTGCATTTCATGGATTCCCTTCATATTATAACAATTGCTTTATATTTTTATAAATTGTTGATGGTTATTGGCTACATAGTTTATAGCTATTGTTTTATTTATTCCATTTGTGTCAGTCTAACCAACATGTCTTAAATCAATATTGCATTATTTTTTATGCATATGGTCTATATCATGGCTGAAAAGACACCACAGGCCAACCCAGTAACCTAGATATCAAATACAATTAAAAAATGAGTAAATAAATAAATGCATCATATTATGATGCTCACACATAAATATGAGCAGCAAAAATGGTCATGCATTTTGCAGACATTAATTTTGCAAAGCAGTAATATCATTTCTTTTTGTTACAGACAATAAATTTTAATAAGGATTTAAAAATGACAGCTATCTCATTCATTACGAATATGGACAATATATACATTTACATGTTTTTGAAATAAATACTGTGAATCATCAAAGCTGCATTGTTGTTTTACCATTGAAATGCAGTATCCTGACATTTGTATTTTTGAATGTTTACTCCAAAAATTCAATACAGAATGTATGCAAAGTTAGTTCCTTTTTCAAGCATTTTTAAAAACAAATATGCTTGCAGCATGCACAAGAATATTAACATAACATGTCATTAATGACAAAATGCAAAAAGATCGCTAAACACCTGATTAAAACTCCTAACTGTAAGCTTGTCACTATCATAAAATTGTAACATTTTTGAAAAAGCATGTGTAAGAAAATTGCTCATGTAATAAGTATTATCAATTATAATGTAAGAGTAAAATAAAAATAAAAATGATTAAGATAAACTAAAACACAATTTATTATATATTTGAAAATGATTTTAATAAAATATTTCCATTAATATCTAAAATATCTATCGTCTTTCAAACATATTCATACTTTGGGACAATATGTCTAATTATTCTGTTTAGTTATCATTCTTAGCTTCATTTCTTCAACATAAAGATGTTTTAAAAGCATACGAGAGCCGTAAGTGTTGGACAAACAGACTATTTATGTAGTCTTGTTATAACTTTCCTAGCAATAGAGATAATCTAACAATTTCTGGTTAATTTATAAGGTGTCAAAAATACCTAGGAAGATATTTACATGAAAAGAGTCAATAGTCAGTCAAGGTGTTTTTAAAATAAGCCCATTGTTATACTAATCCAAATTAGGGAAGAAGCATTAATAATATATCTTTAATATTGTCTTGAGATGTTATTATTGGTGTGAGATAATAATTTATAAATTACTGAAATATATGAATTTGAAAAGAACTTTGATTAAAATATAGATGTAGTTAAAGACAGTAATTTGGAATTTCTAGTTTCCTGTCGCTAGGAATTAATCGAAATGTATTCATAATATAATCTCTTATGCTTTGAGCAATAATCTAGACTGTATTTTATAAATAAAATATATTTACATTTTCTTATGAAATAAGTGAATTAGTTTATAACTCCCAAACCAACAAATGCATCCATTTATTGCATTCTAAAGATTTACAAAATAAACAGGAGATGAATAATCCAACATAGCTCCTTTTGGAAAAAACTTGCAATATTTAAATGATCAGTAATAAAATACATATTAAATACTGTAATGACATATTATTAATATATGTAAATTACTTGGGAGAACTTAGAAAAACATGTAGAGAATAAACCATTATTAAATATTTTATTAACTAAAGGAATAGATTTAAAATTTCTAAATTATCTTCTATATTAAGTGATTGCCCAATGGCATAGTGTGTTGAAGAAACATAACGGTAAGAAACAACAGTCAGACATTTTAACTTTTGCTACCTTCTTTCCATCATTTGGACATTCTTTGTTTATATTTATACTTCCAATAGCTTTATCCTGAGCCTTTTATCAAAAAAAAATTATATCCTCAGAGTACAAACAAATACCCATATCTCTATAATCAGAAGTGTTAGCAGAGAAGTGTAAATGGCAAACTATCCAGGAAGAACAGTCTCTATGGTTATAGCATTAATTTGATTCTAGGTCTTAATCTGTTTTATAGGTCACAACAAACAGAGTAAATATTATATTTTGTAATGTTTTGCCACTCAAGCTACATCTATATTGTCAGCAGCAGTTGATTTATCCATCTGTGAGTGTTTATATGAAGAGATAATATTAGATGCCTAAATGAGTCTTTAGGGTGATCCTGGAGAAATGCCTGGAATATTTAGTAAGTTAGCAGAAAGGCGGATAGCATTTTTATTATACCGACTGTGTACTACATGACCTTTAGCAAATGTGTGACCTCCTTTTTTATCATCCTTTAAAGTACCTTTTGACAAAGGGAAGTATTATTTCAATACTGATCACTTAACTATAAGAGATTAGTGTGAAAAAAAAAGTAATTGCCTGACCCTATGACCGTTTATTATAAATGTTAACAGGCATGGCTTACATTACCTAAGACTTACCATTTACATGCTGTCACTTAATTTTAATTGGATACGTATATGTCATATCGAGGAAATGATTAAAAAGTTCCTAATTTCATAGTAACTGTCTTTTTAAATTAGATGTCAATGAAATTTTGCTATTTTGCTCCTAGAGTAGGTTAATAACAATTTTACATTTTCTAATGAAACTCACAAAAACGTCATTACAGTTTTGTCTTAGGTGAATAGCAAAACTATTTAAATATATGACACAGTCTAAAGGTATATAAATCAACATGTGATGACATGTTTGGCCTTGCAGCTTTTAAACAGTTGTTTTTCTTTCGGCTTTTCCCCAGATAGGGGTTGCCACAGCGGAACTCCTGTCCGCTAATGATTGACAGTCAATTTTTATGGTGCCAAGGTGCCAGCCCGATGCCCAACCTTCAACGAAGGTACACCCATTCACGCATGTTTTTCGAATGCAACTCAACCGCGGGGAGGACATGCAGACTCCACACAGAAGGCGCTCCAGCTGAGAATCAAACTTGAATTTGCAAATTTTAAGATAAGTTACAAATTGTATGCATTGCAGATATTAGAAGCTCAGGAACTGTAAGGGCCCAAAATGCATACCTTTGACTCACTTTGCTCTATGAAATCACAAATAAAGTACTCACAGGTTCATGTGTTCATATGTTAGTACTAAGCAATCAATCTGCACACCATTACAAGCCTAGCCAAAAACTCCTATTCAGAAGTTCCTACTTGCCTCAAAGAGGGCAAGACAAGATAGACCAGGAAAGAATCCAAGGCTACCTATCCAATTATCTAGGTTTGCCATGAAGGCAGCATGGGTGGTACTCTGCTTGTCATGTAGTAGAAGTTTGCTCTGTAGGAGAGGGATACACTGGATATGAATCTCTCCCACCAATGTGTCTTATTTATCTGCTGATGAAGGTTTGGTTTCTTTAACTGGATATTTGAAGTGCCATTTGTTCTTAGAAGGAACAGGAGGTCAAGGAGGATTATGTTTTTCATGAACTAAAAGACTAGACACAGAAGTCTATGGAGGAATCTATAAAAGACTAAATACTTATAGAGGGCTGCTAGCTTGCTCTAATAGCTAAGATTTTTGAAGCCACTGATCTTTTCAGTTATGAATTTCTGAGGTCCATCAAGTTTAGTGATATGTTTAGACAAATACATGCCAAAAGGTGCATTGTATTCAATAATGGATTGAATGAGGTATGAGTATTGGGGAATTAAGACTTCTATGGATCTAGTGGAGATGCCTCTGGAAATTAAATGAGCCAGGTAGAAGGCTTTCTGAACTACTACTTAGACATGATGATCAAGCTATAAGGAATTATCTGCAGGGATGCCTAGTTCCATTATTAGAGTGTCTGACTGCAGGAGTGTGTCATCTATATAGTATGCACATTTTTTATTTACCAAAATGAACTATGGTACATTTATTTCACACTTATTTTGAGACCTTTGTCATTATACCATTTGTTAACATTTTAACCTATGTTGTAGCAATTGTAAGTTAGTGAAAGATCAAATAACAACACTCAATTCACAGTTGTCTACAAACATAGATAATTATACGCTTGGAGTATAGGCCTGAAGGTACAAGAAATTGATGCCAAGTAGGACAGGACCCAACACGGAGCTCTGTGGTATACCAATGGTATATTTTTTTGCTTTCAAAAGTGGCACCTGCAATTATAATCACATGGTTTCTCTCAGACTACCAGTTAGGTATACACTGCACAACAATAAGGATTTAAATTCATATTTACATATCTGTCAATAATGCTTGCATAGGAAATAGTGTCAAAGACCTTGGACAGGTTTATGTATGCTGTATGCACTGTATAACTGCTATCCACTTATTTGGTTACTTTTTCAAAGAAATTAATGAGGTTAAAGTGGCAGAACCTTCCTTTGATAAAGCCAAACTGTTGAGAGTCCAAGTTTAAGAGATTTTCAATGTTCAAATGAATAAGGTCTGAGATAATATGTTTTGTAGCCTTTCATGTGAGGTTAGTGACACAAATGGCCCTACAATTACCAGGGTCTGTGGTTGGGCCACCCTTGGATAATGGCATTAGAATGGCTGTGTTTCCGGCTTCAAGAATGTTACCAGTTGTGAGGCATAGATTAAACAGGGTAAGTAGGCATTTAGGTCATATTTGCACTGATAACTAGGCAGCCTGGTATAGTATCAGGACCCGTAGATGAGATGTTCTAAGCTTTTGACAGGATTGAGAGAACCTGCTCCATAGTAATTAAAGGGGGTGGCTGAGGTTGTGGAATCTATGGAATAACTATGGGAGGAGCAAAATTTGCAATAAATTTGTCAGCTAGGATATTGACTGTTTCATACAGGCCAGAATGTGCGTGCAGTAGTATTGTGGACTATCTCCAAACAGTATTGAATGTTAGTGCTTAACTTTATGACATAGTTAAAGAAAGTAGTTACTTTCAGTTTTAGCAGCTATTTTAAGTTCATACTCGGCTTTTGACTTCCTTATGGTTCCCCTAAACTCTTTACTAGTTTGCTTAACTATTCCGCTAAGGTAGGTAGAATGAGACTTTTCATTAGTTTTAAGCAATGTATTTATCTTGTTATATGGTTTATTTATATGGGTATTCCACCACAGTTTTTTAAACTTCTCATTATATTTGGTGCATATAGGGACTGCCTTATCAATTGAACTCGTTTAAGTGGGAAGAGGTATGGGCAGCAGCTTTTGCAATGAGATCTATCTGAAGAGGGTTGTAGCAGAATTTATTTAGGTAATTAAGTCACTGAAGAAAGTTTGCTTTTGAGAAGTCCCTAAACATAGAATCACTTACAGATGAAGTGCCACCAGTTTTAAGGGAATAGGTCACTAATTTATGGTATGCTTTACTAAGGCAGGATGAGACATACTGAGATGTACAAGAAGCAGTCATATTTGTAAGGACAAAATCAAGGATACTGGGCACCCTAATAAGATGGTTAATTATCTCTAAAACAGAGTTAGCATTTAAAATGTCAAGGAAGTATTGGGCATGCTGACCATAGTAATGTAAATCAACCAGTTGACTGATGGATAGTTGAATTCCCCAAGTAGAAAGGTATTGGATTTAATGCAGATTTAAAGTAATATGTTAAAATAGCTAGCATGCTAAGAAGGGTTTACAGAGTGTGTTCTATAGCTAGCTATGAAATGGCAATTAGTCTTGGTTATGGTGATTTGGACATCTAGGAGGTCAAAATGTTGTTTCCTGTGCATTCTGTCATGAGGTGATGATATCCTTGGCAAACGATAATACAACCCGAAAATTGCCAGTAGGGCTGAAGACATGATGACACTATACCTAAGAAGAGAAGGAGTGCTCTGAAACTATGACTCTTTAACTAGGCATTTACAAATGTGTTCACGCTGCAGGATGCTCTTAAGTTTGGACATTTTTTCAAGACTCCTATGATTGACAAAAGCCATATTAATGTGCTCTAGACTGGAATTTACTAGGTTGAAATATCCACAAGATGGACTTTTCAAAAAGCTTAATATGCAGGCAGCAAAGACTTTATTCAGAATGTGATAGCCTTGGTAAGAGAAGTGCAGACCATCCTTAGCAAAGTAGGGATGTCAGCCATCTTATTCCTAGGTGACACATACTGGATCTCCAGGGAATCACACCAGTATGTAGCCAGTTATTAAAGCCGATTATCTTGTTTTTGAACGTCATCATCATAATGGGTGATGTTAAAATACCATTAAAGAGCAGCATCCCTCTGGGTAGAACACATGAGATCATTCACCCCCTCACAGACCACTATCAGGTCATAATCATATTTGCCTGAACGGAGGAATCTAAGAGCCCTTGTAACTCATAGGTAATTTCGATCATATAACATTATAAGAAAAATCACATTGGTAACATGAAAGTTCGTAAAACATTTTTTAAATATGTTGACAATAATCAGCAGCTTTAGACAATTAGCTATCTACAGGAATTAGAATAGATGCATAAAATAAATTTAACATTAGTGAGTCACTGCACATTTTCTCTCCATTATAACAGTGTTTGGATATACAAATGAGATAAAAATAACATATTCCTGGAATTTGTAGTATCAATGAAGTTCTACTTGCCTTTTACTATCTGAAGCAGGCACATACCCTGCACTTTCAGTAAACAATATGAGTACAGTTTTCATAAAGAATTCAACTCTGAAGCTTTGAAGGTTACAAAATTGCAGTCTCTTTGCAATAATCGAGACGCCAGATATCATACAATGTATATTTTTCAGAAACAAGTTGCAATAGCTTGCTGTGATAAAAAGGGCATAAAATTATGACTATTAATGTATTATAAAATACAAAATCCAAGTTTTTTGTAACAAAACATTTCTTTACTTTGAGTGGTAATGGGATTTGAACCCGGATAAACACATTTCCATTCGAAGAGAGAGGGCATTCATCTCTTTCACCACTAACCTGAGTTTGGGAATGTGCTCAAATTGCTGGTAGGGTCAATTGGAGGGATAGGATGAAGCAACTATTATTGGCCAGCTGCTCTATTTTTGGAGGGAAGGTTCAGGTGAAATTCCTGCCTATCTGACCTCTGTAGGAGACCAGGAGCCCTGTAGGTGACTTACTTAATAGGGGGAGTGGCATGATATCACTGCATGTGCCATTCCCACGTCCTAGGGATACTGACTGGATCTGTGCACAATCTCCCAGTTCTGTGTTCTCTATCTCCCCAAAGGATTCCATGTTCCTTGCATACTACTAATGAATACTACAATGTTTTCTGGTCCGTTTGGCAATAGGGTTGTGTTAGAGGTAGTCTGAAAAGGAGTAGAGGGGATCCAGAATGTGCACACCTGGTAACTTTGAGAACAACTAGAAGGCAAAGAGCGTCAGGTAGGGAGAAACTATAAAAATGCATTATCTTCTATTAACCAAACAAATATACATACTAAAGTACAGGATCAAACAGATAAATTAAAATGCAGAGGTAATAAGACCATTTAAAGTAAAACATATGTATGAATTAAAAAATGACATAACATCTTAAAGAAAAAAAATCAGCGAACAACCTATAAATATTTTGTGCTTATGGAGAAGTAGTGAATGTAGTAGTTGTGATACAGGTATATAGTCAATATAATCACAGAATAGCAACAAGAAGTTTGGGAATAAACAGTACTTATGAATACAGGCACTGAAAGTAATGGAAAATACATTAATTTAGTGATTAGCATAATAAATGCACATATTAATGCAGAATAGTTTTAAAAATTCCATTCCTGATGAGATTTGACAGAGCTAGGTGGCTTGTTTCCCAAAGCATCTAACATCTTTAAACATTACAACAGAAACACCAGTCCAGATGCATAGCAGGATAAAGCCCTGACTACTATCCAGGAGTCCTGAGTTCATTAAGTGGCTCAGGTGTTTGATGGTGTTGGCATGGTGATGGGTGTGCTTATCCTGGGGCGGGAGTATGCTGTGCAGAACTTCCTGTGAGACCTGGTGGAGGCCAGGCCCAGGATAAATAGATCACCATTTGGTAGTGATTGAGAACACAGAAGGAGTTGGTCACTGCAGTCAGGCTGCCATGCCTTCAAGCTACACCTCATGGCCACCCTGCAAACACAGACCTGTGTTAGCATGTGGGCAGGGTATAGGCCAACAAAAATTCCCTCTCCAGTTGCAGTGTAATGTGGTGGTAGGTACAGCTCCCCAGAGTCCTAATGGAGAGGTAAGTGGAGACTATGTGTACAGGGTGGTTTCTCAGAATTAGGACTGTACTATTGCAGGTCACATCAGGGAGCTTGCCGGACATAAGTAGAGTTGTGGTGTCAGGACATTGCATTAAAACATGGAGGGGCCTGAAATCATCAGTGATGGGAAGACAAAAGAAAGGCATAGAAAATAATATTACAACAGAAGTAAGAATTGAGGCATTGTTATTTCACACAGAAGGTGAAAGAGTTTGTCCCAAAAGTTGGGAAAAATCTTGAAGCAAAGAAACACATGTAAGTCCAAAAAGACAAAACAATTGCCAAATGAAAATAAAGATACAATTTGCACAAGGTAGGTTGAAGAATCTTACAAGAAACTGTGACTTTGTTGAGGCTACCCGATGAAATAAAGTGTAGATAATTTAAGAGGCCATATTAAGGGAAGGCAAGACATAAAGCTTTGTCAGCACAAGACTTAGCTTTAGAAGAATAGCAGACATACAGAGTATTATATTCATAAAGTAGCAGAAAGTATTCTAAGAACTAAGCCAACATGGGAATGGAGAAAGGAGATTTTGCCTATAGGGTGACTGCAATTATGGGTACAGAAAATAGGCAGGAGGGGCTGGAATTTACTAGAGAAAACTGGCAAGGGAATCTAGATATTTTGAGCAAATAACTTGAGAAGGAAAGGTAATAGAATGGGAATAGGCCAAGAAGACATTTGGACTGCAGGCTAGAGACTGCCTTCCCTATTAGGGGTTGATATCAGAATATAGGCAAAGAGAAAAGGATAGGAGAAATTCTAAATGAAAGACCTGCTCTGGCTGAGTTTTCAATTGTATCTAGAACAGAAGCTGCTGTTAAAAAGGGATGATTACTAGGACATATAAACTATTGCATGATAACTATAGGAATTAATCAGAGGAGTTTAGAAAAATTTGAGAGGAGAGACTGAATAAGAAATTTACAAGGAAACAATGGCCAGACATTTTTAAGCCTTCCACCAACATTTTGAAGGTGTAGGATCTTTGCTTGGAAGTGTTTGCATAGGTATTTTTATACCCCAAGCAGACTCCAAACAATTTTTCCTTAGGTTGATGGTAAATGTTGGAAATGTGATGAGGTAGAAAGAGATAATTGGGAACATAGGTTTTGGTATTGCAATGAGTTGACAGACTTTAAAAATCCCCTACAGAGTGCTCTGTCAGAAATATTGGGTGAGCAAATGTGTGTAACCAAGGAAATTATTTTATGAGCTGGGATACACGATCTGAATTACCTAGATATAGTAAAGCCTTGTTAAATTTAATTCTGGTCACTGCCAAAAAAAAAGCAATTAATAGAAAATGGAAATCAATGTCTAAACCAACAGCATTTGAAGTATTGAATATTGTAACAGAGATAAAAAAACTGGGAGTGGGATCTTTAGAAAATGGTAGGAGCAAATTACATAGAAAAAATGAAAATTGCGGGAACAATACATGCAAAATAATATTTAGGATGAGGATTGAGGTTCGAAGGAAGGCAGGAATCAAACAATTTATGTAATGTTGGATTGATGATAATTATAGAAAAGAACATAAGTAATGTACAATGTTTGTATCTGGGAACATGTTACGATGCTTTATTTTCTTTTATATAAATATATTTTTGCCTATGTCTTAAGTGATAATTCAGTAAAAGTGTTAAAAAACTTGATATTAGAGAGCTTGATTGATTTTTCAAGGTCATTATAAGTATCAGAAATACTGGCCAAAAAGAATGAAACCAGATAAGACAAAGCACGCTAGTCAATAAACATGAACTGTAGCTTGAAAAATTACATTGCACTAAATTAAGATGAAGCCAAGCAATAAAAATATATCTATGTATAAAATGTGAAGCAACTGAACAAATTGTTACATAGGGAATCTGGGGATGACATCCACATAGTACTTTGGATACAATGAAGGAAAAGTATGCAAAGTATGTGGTAAGATAACGAAATTTGCTAAAGTGCACAGTACAGAAAAATGTGAAGGAAACAATGTTATCTTCACACACAGTACAACAAATTGCAAAGGTGTAATGCATAATTATATAAGATATACTTTTCATTTTAAACATGAAGTGACAGACCTGTGAAGGTGTTGCAGCAGAAAACAGTTATGCATGTAACTGATATATATATATATATATATATATATATATGTGTGTGTGTGTGTGTGTCTGTGTTACATTGAACTAATGTATGCTGACTAAGTCAAAAGAAATTGTATGGTTAACAAATTTGGAGATGCATATGCATGTTAATTCAGATGCATTCAACAACATACTGAGGGAATTAATCTACAACAATATGCATCCAAGCATTGTGAACTAACTGTGTTTTTTTGAAGTATTTGCTTCTAACTTTACCATTCAACTACCAGTTCTGGGATATTTTACCTCAGGATTCAAAGCAAATAGCTACAGTAGCATAACATGATTTCATGCACTTTCAGGAGCAGATTCATTATTAATGATATACCCAACTATGAAATTAGTTGGCATGATTCAGGTATAGTTTACAAACAAATAACTTCCATAAAGACTACTATGATTTATTCCATGGTATAGAAAAATTAAAAAATATTTAGAAAAAGTTACATATAAACAAGTATGTAAAAACATTAGCATAGCCACATGACATGATGCCTTGTTATTTATGCCAGAAGTTAGAACAAGAATTAAAATTGTTGAAGGAAATGGACATTATTGAAAAAAATACAGGCCTTACCTGCTGTGTATTACTTTAATAACTCCTCTGAAGCCAAAACAAGTGTAACTTTCACAAATGCATAGTCATACAAACAAATAAAGCATTATAAAGATAGAGTAATATGCATGTAACACCCAAGACAGAATATATATGTCATCATGTAAACATGTTACACTAATTAGTAAATGTAATTTGAAATCTGGCTGAATCAACCTGAGTTATATATAGGAAGCTGATTCATAAAACATTTCTCACACATGCTGGCTGGAGAAGATATGGGAGACTTGTATTTGTGTTAAAGTATTAAGCTGAAATAATTCAAAATGTGGTACATTGTATAATACATGGAATTCCAAGCAATAACAATTACAGGAATGACATATGAATTCACAGAAAAAGAAATGCAAGTACAATGAAGTGCTGAAGAAGGAGATGACATCATAGATAAGGTCTTTACCTCACACATAGAAGATGCAGGGTTTGCTTCTGACCTCTAGTTACTGAGAAGGCTTGTAAATCTGTAAGAAAATATTATGACAATGTGACATAATATTAAGCAAAATAATTGTACATTTGATAAAGGTGTAATTATTTTTTTTATATTTTCGTTTTTAGCAGTAGGGGTGTCACATAACCCAAAATTAATGCACCACACAACATTTGCCTCCTAGAAATACAATAAAAGTATGGATTTAGTTAAAAATTGCAAACTATAGTTCTCATTTTATCACAAACGGTAATATAGTAACATCAACAATGTGAGAATTAATGAAGCAATTTTTTTCAAGTTATAGGGCAGAATGAGGTCTGATACAGCAATGAGTTATTCTGATCCATAATATGAAATGACTAAAAGATAATATTGTTCAAGAAGGCCTTTATGTGACTATAAACTCTATCTATTGTCAACTGAGAAACAAGGGTTCATGTTTACACCTATGTATGTAACATTTATTTTAGTTTTGTATATTGCTGTGTGTCCCAGGCTGAGCCTTGAAAGAATCAATGTTCTACCTCAGTTAACAAATTTAAATAATTAAATAAATAGATAGATACATAGATAAATAAAAAGAGATAAGAAGCCCATGAAAACAAAACCATATCTCATGCCACAAGATCTTTAATAGACATGGAGAAGATATATTCCAAACTTGAAAGAGTCTCTTCATGTTTTTCAATCTCTTAACCATCTCCACTTTTATATTTATGAAAATGTTTTACCATCTTGATGGACCATAAGCTATAGAATATTCTTAATGCCAAGTTAAAACCCATACTGTTAGAGAGGTGGGTTCTAAGGTGCAAGAAAGAAGAGAAAAATGCCCCAGATAACCTTCCCAGGCATCAACAAGTGTCTCAAGGAAAAGGGAAAAGATAAATAAAAGCAGATGAAGATTATAACAGTATGATGGCAGACTGTTCTTTTCCTAGAGTGCTGACATTGGGGAAGACCGAGGAAGACAAGGAAATGCAGAAAGTTGCAGGGCTTGTACTTTAGAGAGATGGCATAAAATGGTTAAATGAGCCAACTCTACCTGTTACAAGAATATGAAAACTGCAAATGTGACATTAATATTTATTGCTTATTATTACTTAGATATTTTTGGAAGAATACATAGTATAAATGAAACTCTGGGGTGGGCTAAAAGAGAGATGACTGTGTATTACACCAGAGAGATGTACATAGGGAAAAAAAGTAGCTGTTCCTGTGCAGATTATCAGATATACCAAAAAGTATGTTTTGAAGTCAGTATTGATAATTTTAGTTTAGCTAGTGGAATATCTGTCTGTCCTAAGTAATGAATGTTCTATATTCCTAGGAGGGGAACCAGTATATTCAGCTTCTGTAGATACTGTTTAAGTACAGAAGAAAGACTTGCTGTTGATTGATCAGTCAATTGATTAAAGTGCTTAACTCTATGAAGTGTAAAGAGAAAGCATCCATTATTTAAAGTTCAACAAAAATATAGGAAGAACAGACAATAAAATCAGGTTGCAGACAGCAGCAAATTAAGATTAAATGTTAATTAATCATTTAACTTAAGATTATTTCTGTAATGCAAACAGAACCAATAGTTGAAGTTATCTAGGAAAGAGATTGTCTAAAGAAGACGAAAATAGGGACATACTTGTATAGCAAAAACAGGCTACAGTGCCTGATTTAAAGTGGTCCACCTGTAAAGGCAATGGTGTATACTCAGTGTAAGCATTTTCCTGTCTGTACTCCAAAGACGTTTAAGCTAAGATTTCTGAAATTAAAGGTCCCATGATTACTAATGAAATACATTCACTTACTAGATATTGTTCATTCTTAAAACACTTCGGTAAAGACTAATGTATGCAGGATATGATTATGCCGATAGTGACATTTTGCAAAAGTGAGACACAAAACCTAATGCACTATAAAAGAATATTAAAAAGACTTGCGTATCATAAGGACTAATTGCTGTCAGTTGCTGTGGTTTTCCTTGTAGTCTGTAATACCAATGACTTGTTTGTTGAAAACAAACATGTTGACAGGATTGACTAGTCAAAGTTACCCTTCTTCATGGTGCTTGCAGCATATGTGCATGCTTATGCCTCTAATCTATATCTCTTTCTATGTCTGTATATATATATATATATATATATATATATATATATATATATATTAAAGAAATAAGCTGTATGTATATTTCTCTGCTATGTCAGTTTTACCAGATATATTTTATTTTTTATTTTTTATTATCTATGCATTTTTAATATTAATATATATATACATGCTCTTTGAGATGTTTATGCTCAAATCTATTTTGATTTTGCACACCATATATGGTTTTATGTTATATAGAATGTTTGTAGCTTTAAACATATACTTGTGTAGTTAATAAAGCACCTAATAACACTGGATGCACTTTGTTCTGATTTGTTGATTGTGACTGCTTTTGCACCTTTAAGGTTGTAGTTTTGAAATGCATTTTAGATCTGATGAAGCTTACTGCAAAAGCGCTTATCTGTATTTTTTTCTGCCATTAAAATTTGTGTTTTACATCTGCTGTGGACTACTCGGAGCAGAATTTGTTTGTTTGTATATCTATATCTATATATATATGTGTGTGTGTGTGTGTGTGTGTGTGTGTGTGTGTGTGTGTGTGTGTATATATATATATATATATATATATATATATATGTATATGTATGTATATATATATATATATATATATATAGGTAGGTTCATAGGTTCATAGGTAGGTACTAGGCTATCGGCCCAAGGGGCTACGTAAGCCTAGCCAACAAGGTTCCCTGGCTTACGATATATATATGTAGACCCATATACCTATATACTATTTTATTTTGCTATAAAAGTGTCCCTGCAAGCAAATAGATATGCAGGTAACACTGAAGTCTGCAGTTTGAACACTAATCTGTGGACTATATTTTAACATGAAATGTAAATATTATGGCAGACTAAAACAAAGAACTTTGCCCACTATAATAGCTCCATTTTCTTAGACCACAGCAGTCACATTGATACTTTCTCCTTTAACTGTGTTCATTTCATTGCTTTTAGCAGTCTACTGCCTCCCTTCCTTCAGTTTATTTCTCTTCTTGTACAACCACTTTGACTTTTGAGACACTATTTTTCTAGAGCTGCACTTCTGTATTACAATTGTTTTGCTGAACATGGGGGGGGGGGGGTGACCTAGGCTAATTACACAGAGCCTATTGCTTGTTTCTGGGGTAATTTACACATCTTCTTTCTACTGCTCCACATTTTTTTGCACTTTATTCCTCACTCACCACAGACCCTCTCATCATTTCTTCACCCCCCACCCCCCTCTCTCTGTCTAGCAGGATGCAAGGGAGTTACAGTGTAAGTGATAAAAGACATCAAATGTTTAACGTTTATGTTATACTTACTTTACAAATTGATTGTGTTTATCTAACTGGTACTTTGCAGACATTTGTTGCTGAATCTAATTTCTACCTGCAAATGTATGTTCTACTAAGTATAACATGCAACCTTTGTTTGTACTTTAGTTGATTTGTGTCACCAATTTTTTGTAATGGTGTCCAATATTTGTCATAATAATTCCACTGTGTTTTATAAGGACTGAATGCTTATTTTATCAGCATAGCTCTTTACAACTGGCATTAAATAAGCTAGAAAGGTAAACTAAACTGTAGAGATCTCATAGCAGTATCAAGTCCCTTCATTGCCCAAAAGAGTTTGTTGGAACGTAAGTTAAAGCAAGTGCTTGTTAAACCCTCTGTTCAATTTAAAGTGCACGAGAGGTGTGAAGTTATTTTTCCAAATGTTTTCCTGCCTTATCCTTAATTTCTCATTGTTTCTTTGTTGTTCTGGTGCTAAAAAGCTGCTTTTTTGAAAAATGAATGTCCTTAATTTGTAAGGGTGTTAACAAAATAGTACTGTTTGTTTCCTTTTGAGGATGTGTTGTTTAAGGTGGTAAGCCAAGTGGTCCCATTACAGCAACTGCATTATAGAAATTAATTTCTGTAGTTATTAATAAACCACTTACAATTTCAGTGCATTTACTGGTAGCAGTGTTCTGTTGCATATAACTCATGACATAGAAATTTAATTGTATTTCTACTGAACTTTGAATACATCATTTGTTTCTCTTTTTTCAACAGGTTCACTGGAAACATCCCTGAAGTATACACACAATAGGCTCATCCAATAGACAGTCTAAGTCCAATCAATTCACCCACTTTTTATTTAGGACAAACTGTTTACTACCTCTGCCCTTCTGCTTTAAGTAAGTGTTAGGGACATCCAGTCTTCAGTGTGTATTTTAGCCTGCATAGTGACTAGTCTGAAGACAAGTGCTTCAGTGTCCTAATTTGTAAGCAATAGCCTTCTTCTTTCAGTTGTTCCCACTAGGAGTCGCCACAGCGGATCATCTGTTTCCATTTCTTCCTGTCCTTTGCATCTTGCTCTGTCACACCAACCACCTGCATGTCCTCTTTCACCACATCCATAAACCTTATCTTGGGCCTTCCTCTTTTCCTCTTACCTGACAGCTCCATCCTTGGCATCCTACTCCCAATATACCCAGCCTCCCTCTTCAGCACATGTCCAAACCAATGCAATCTTGCCTCTCTGGCTTTGCCTTCAAACTGTCCAACCTGAGATGACCTTCTAATTTGCTAATTCTTAATCCTGTCCATCCTTATCACACCCAGCACAAATCTTAACAGCTTTAAATCTGCCACCTCTAGCTCTGACTCCTTTCTTTTTTTCAGTGTTACTGTCTCCAACCCATATAACATAGCTGGTCTCACTACTCTCTTGTAGACATCCCTTTCACTCTTACTGGTTCCCGCCTGTCACAAATCACTCCTGACACTCTTCTCCACCCACTCCACCCTGCCTGCACTCTCTTTTTTACCTCTCTTCCACACTCACCACTACTCTGAACTGCTGATCCCAAGTATTTAAACTCATCCACTTTTGCCAGCTCTACTCCTTGCATCCTCACCATTCCTCTATCCTCCCTCTCATTCACACACATATATTCTGTCTTAGTCCTGCTGACCTTCATTTCTCTCCTCTCTAGAGCATAACTCTACCTCTCCAGGGTCTCCTCCACCTGTTCCCTATTCTCACTACAGATCGAAATATAATCTGCAAACATCATAACCCACAGAGACTCCTGTCTAATCTCATATATGAACTTGTCCATCATCATTAGAAAGGGCACAGAGCTGATCCTTGATGTAATCCCACCTCCACATTGAACACATTCATCACTCCTACTGTAGACCTAACCACTGCCACTCTACCCTCGTACATATCCTGTACCACTCTTACATATTTCTCTGCTACTCCCAACTTCCTCATATAATACCACAACTCCATCTGACCTTCTATATACTTCTTCATCAATGTCATCAGAGCAAACATTGCATTTGTAGTGCTCTTTCCTGGCATGAAACCATACTGCTGATCACTAATCATCACCTCCCTTCTTAACCTAGCTTCCACTACTCTTTCCCATAACTTCATGCTGTGACTGATCAGTGTTATCCCTCTGTAGTTACTACAGCTCTGCACATCACCCTTATTCTTAAAAATCAGTACCAAAACATTTCTTTTCCACTTCTCAGGCATCCTCTCACTTTCCAAGATTTCATTAAACAATCTAGTTAAAAACTCCACTGCCATCTCTCCTAAACACCTCCATGCTTCCACAGGTATGTATGGACCAACAGCCTTTCCATTCTTCATAGCTATCCTTACTTCCTCCTTGCTAATCCATTGCAATTCCTAACTCACTATCCCCACATCATCCAGCCTTCTCTTTGTCTCATTCTCTTCATTCATCAGCCTGTCAAACTACTCTTTCCCTCTGCTCAACTCTCCTCACTTGTGAGTACATTTCCCTCATATTCCTTTATCACCTTGACCTACTGCACATCTTTCCCAGCTCAGTCCCTCTGTCTTGCTAATCAGTACAGGTCCTTTTCTCCCTCCTTAGTGTCCAGCCTTTCATACAACTCACCATATGCCTTATCCTTAGCCTTCACCACCTCTCTCTTCACCATATGCCTCATCTCCTTTTACGTCTGTCTATTTTCTTCATCTCTCTGCTAATCCCACTTCTTCTTCACCAACTTCTTTCTGTGTATACTCTCATGTACTTAATCATTCCTCCACCAGGTCCTCTTGTCCTCCTTCCTTTGTCCAAATGTCACACCAAGCACCTTTCTAACTGTCTGCCTTACCTGCTCTGCTGTAGCTACCCAGCTATTCGGTAACTCCTCACTGGCACCAAGTGCCAGTCTTAACTCTTCCCTGAACTCCACTTCAGAATCATCCTTTTTCAACCTCCACCATTTGATCCTTGGCACTGCCCTCACTCTCCTCCTCCTTTTCTTGATCACCAACGTCATCCTACAGACCACCACCCTATGCCGCCTAACTATGCTTTCCCCTGTCACCACTTTGCAGACTCCAATCTCCTTCAGACTGGCCCTCCTGCATAGGATATAATCCACTTGTGTGCATCTTCCTACAGTCTTGTACATCACCCTATGCTCCTTCCACTTTTTAAAATATGTATTCACTACAGGCATGTCCATCCTTTTCACAAAATCCACTACCATCTGACTTTCTGCATTCTTCTCTTTAACACCATACCTACCCAACACTTCCTCAATCCCTCTGTTCCCTTCACCAACATGCAAATTGAAATCCACTCCAATCACCACTCTCTCACCCTTGGGTACACTCAGCACCACTTCATCCAACTCACTCCAAAATTTTTCTTTTTCATCCATCGCACACCCAACTTGTGGAGCATATGCACTAACAACATTCATAATCTGACCTTCAGTTTCCAGCTTCATAAACATCACTCTGTCTGACACTCTTTTCAACTCCAAAACACTCTTGGCATACTGTTCATTCAGGATAACCCCTACCCCATTATCCTCCCATCCACACCATGGTAGAACAATTTGTACCCCCCCTCCAATACACCTGACCTTACTCCCCTTCCATCTGGTCTCTTGCATCCACAATATATCAACCTTCCTTCTCTCTCTCTAATATCAGCTAGCTCTCTCCCTATACCAGTCATACTGCTAACATTCAAAGTTCCTACCCTCACTACCACATTCCTAACCTTCCTTCTCTCTTCCTGCCTTCAGGCATGCCTTTCCCTCTTCTTCTCCTTTAGTCAACAGTTGCCGGTTTCTACCAACACCCTGTAGGCTAACAGTACTGGTGGTGGTCGTTAACCCGGGCCTTGACCGATCCAGTATGGAAATCTGTGTTGTTGTCCGCATATGTCATTTCGGAAAAATTTTACACTGGATGCCCTTACTGATGTAACCCTCCCCATTTATCTGGGCTTGGGTCTGGGACAAAGCAATGCACTGGCTTGTGCATCCCCAGTGGCTGTTTTTTCGTAAATGATAGCCTTATAGTCTGTAAACCCTCCTCCACTGACATCCTACTGGTCCTCCTGTCTTTCTTCTAGTGGAACTGCATGCTTTCAAGGAAGTCACTGTTGGTCTCCCCCCTTACTTTCTTATTTCTCCTTTAACTGTGCTCAATTCATTGTTTTTAGCAGTTCACTGTCTCCTTCCCTTATTTCTCTTCTTGTGAAACTACTTTTAGTTCTGACCCAGCATTTTTCCAGAGCTGCACTCCTGCATTCTTGCTTATTTTTTTCTTGTTGTTTTGCTGATCTGTGGGGGTGGGGGGTAGCCATTGGACTTTGCATTTCAAAGTCCGTAGAAACCTCCTTACATTACACAAGTTGTTCAAACAGTCAAGTGCAATTTTTTACTATTATCATCATTAGTCTGTTCAAAGTGATATTGAACTAACTTTCCTTCTAAAACTGTGTCATAGAGGAATAAAATTAAGACTTTCATCTAGTAGCTCATTGACCTTTTAAACCGTATTGCTCCCTTTACTTATCTCTCTCAACAGAACTGTGGCTGTTTAAGTTAAGTCACTGATTGTTTTTTCTTTCTCTTTGCCAAGTTTTCAACCACTTCATTTGCCCTTGCTAATGCTCGGGTTCACTCTGCCCCCCCCTTCTCACAATTCACACCCACCGCCTCTTACTCTACCACTATACTTCCATAGCATCACCCACATATTCATCAAATAATACCATTTTTTCCCTCCAGAAGAAAAACAATCAATAGAATTGCTCCCACTAGTAACACCCACTCTTGTTTACCACACATGACTCTGTCCCAAACTGTCTTAATCCTTGCCTCTTCTAACTGTCAAATTACATCTCTACAACCAACTCAGTGTCCTCCTAATGTTTTCTAATCCTAATTTACAATAAAAATAAAACCCATGTTAAATAAGATGCTCCTAACTCAGATTATTTTACTATTCCTCCTCACTCTACTTGCTTTCATCGCCAATTATCAAATCCACCTCCTTCAAATACTTAGGACTTCAACTAGTCCTCACATAGAATATCAACATTTACCCAACCTGCCTTTCTCCATAATACCCTGTCTCTGCAAACAAACTATATCTGATTTATTTATCTATAAATATCTCAAAACTAAGTATCCAAATTTATGATCAAATACCAAACCAAGACCAAAATATTACTAGCCACACTCTTCCCTCTGTAAAATATCATTTCAAAAATTAGCAGAGATATTCACCCCAACCCAGGTGCCACTCTTCATAAAACCATTACTTTCAACCCCAAAATAAACCAGTCACCTAATACATCTCAGCAAAAAATGGAACCCAAATTCACCTTACTAAATACGAACCTAAGAGGTATGTGCAATAAAACCCATGCCATACATGCCTACCTTGCCATATACAATCCTGATGTAGTCATAGCTACTGAGACCTGGTTACAAAAATAAATAATGGATAATGAGATCACCCTGGATACAATATACTCAGGCATGACAGACAAAGCAAGTGTGCAGTTGGTGTAGCAATCACCTATAAAAATTCCCTAACCATCACCTTACTTTCACAGGAAATACTAAAGATTGAAACAATATTAATTTCATGCTACAATAAAATAGCTACATTTGCCACCGATCTCCCTCATAGGAACCACCATTGTAATAGCGTAACACAATTAAACTGGCTTGAACTACACACGTACCTAACATATGCACAACTAACTACAACACACAAACTCATTCATCATCCAGAAAAATTCCCTGCACTACATAACTTATTACTGACCTACTGTCCAGCAGGGGACCTCCTCTCTATTGTTATTACTTAGAAATAACTCAAATAATGTTGCAGGAAATTATCTGTACTCCCAGTACATTGTTAAACTCTGGAATAGTATCCCTTGCAAATAAAACTCTCCAACAAACTCATTAGTTTTAAAGCACTGCTTAAACAACATCTTAACCAGTCCTGGTCCTGTACATGCTCATCATAAGGTTGAGACTTTGTGTTCACTGTACGATACTCTCCAAATACTCACCTTAAAAAGTATACACTCAACCTCTCACTGAAACAACAACATTATTTTTATACATAACTGCTGCCTGTACAATCCACTAAGTTGCACTTGAGTTTTCTCTTTAGTAATTTCCACCTCTGTCATATCTTAAAATGTATAAATGTAGCTATTGTTTGTGTATAAATGTAAATAGAAGTGCAACTACTCTGTGTTTAACTGGAATTTAATATAATGCAATGTAAGCGAGTGGAACATTTCTACCTGGGCCTCTGCTGAAAATGGGTATTACCCAGATGGACTTTCCTTGTAAACATAGACAAAATAAAATAAATAAATATATTTTCATTCTTTACAATAACATTCCTCTCATCTTTTATATTACATTTTTTCCGTACTATCATCCATTACCTGAGAAGTGAATACCAACACCAAACTACAATACATGCAGCTTAACTGCTTCTTTGCCTAACCATTTATTTCATATTGTCTTTCATTCACCCTTCTACCTATTATGTCCCACCCCCGATAAAACCCACCTTATCTTTAGCTATCCTTATCTACTTATACTTCCATTTTACTATTCTGTCCTACCAGACAACCTTTAATTCCTTAATTACCTGGGTCTATATCATAATTTCGAAGTATTACAAGTTCGAATCATAAAAGATTGAACTTGAATGATCGAACAACAATACTTCGAAAGTAAAAAAAACAACATGTGAAGCGTAAGTTTAAAAATATTGCTCTATGCAGGGGGGGCAAGCCCCCCTGCACCCCCACACCCCCTGCTACTTAAATATACCACTTCCAAGATTGCACTTCAGTGCAATACAGTGCGGAAATGGAAGATTTCCATTTCCTACACTGTAGCTCGATCTCAGAGTTGGTATATTTAAGTAGCGGGGGGTGGGGTGGGGGCACAGCCCCCCATGTGGGGGTGCAGGGGGCCTTTCCCCCATGCTTACACCCTTTATGTTGATTTTCCACATTGAAAATGCCATTGACATTATTTCAAACTTTTGATAGTTCAATCACTTGAGTTTGATATTAAGTGATTCGAACTATTGAAAGTTCGATGATGTGATATAGACCCAGTTACCTAAGGTAGATGAGAAAATGTAGTACAGAGGCTTTTATTTATCTGCAATAATGCTATTACATGAATTATTGGGTAAAGATTAAACCTATATACTTTCACAAGAGCAAATTTGGATATCTTTTTCTTCCCTTAAATCAACATCACCCACCCAAATAGTAATAATTAATCTAATACGTTAACTTAATATTGTCTGTTGATTAAACTCCAGTTCCTATTAATATAGACCATTTTGACTATTGCAAACTTATCTGTCCAACAATTATTATAGAAATGAAGTTAACTGCAGCAGTTCATGCTGACATCAGCAGGTTAATATTTAGCACTACCTCCTCTAATAACAAAACTAGCCAGAAACACAAGTGATTTTGTTTCACATTTCATTGGTCTCTTGCTTTAATAAATATTTATTTTATTTCCTACACATTATTTAATTTGTGCTTATAATCCATATCAAACACCTGGCATTGCCATGTGCCAAGATGAGCTGCAATCAAAATGCTTTTTAAAAGAAAAACAAAATGTTGTTATTCAAGTCTTAGCATTGATTCATAATTTCATAAGTTCATCTAGGTTCTTCTGTGATTTGCAAGCTTCAACTTGACCCAACACATTTAACTTATTTTTATTTTATTTATTTATTTTTATTTTACATTTGTTTACCGGGCTAGTCTAACTGGATACATATCCATTTTCAGTAGAGGCCCGGGGAGATAAGCTCCTATGTAGGACAATGAAATTAACACAATCACAACTAATAAAACTTTAGACAAAATAAAAACTATTAACAGTGTCTATTACAGGTTAACACAGTAATATTTACAGTGCAGAAATACAGGCATAACAAAGGAATGGAAATACAGTCAAGGTATGTTAGAGATAGTTTAGTAAATTAGTTGGATAAGGAGGAGTTGCTGTGTGTGAGTAGACAGGGTAATAAGAGAAAAAAGAAAATTTCAAGACACATATAGACTAGTCAGGTTTGGAGCAGGGGCATAACCAGTGAGTTTTGAGGAACAATTTCAAATTATTTTTGAAGCAGGATAGTGAGGGAAGTGTGGAGAGTTCATTTGGTAGGAGATTCCAGGCTTTTCCAACTATCTTAGAGAAAAGGGAGTCACCAGCCTTATTGTTTGTTTTAGCAGTATGTATTAGAAGTTTCTGAGAAGACCTTAAGGATTCCAGGTTTTTATAGGGAGTGATTTAGTGTGGAAAGAATAGGCATTTTGGAAGGTTTGTAAAGAGTGTTATGGACTATAGTTGATGGAATTTAATTAGATTTTGAAGTTCGAGCCATCCTAGTTGCTTTAAATTAAGGCAGTGATGGGTTCTAAAAGGGTTGCCTGTAGCAAATCTAGCAAGTTATTGTAGGACATTTCCAATTTGCTAAGATTATTTTTAGATATGTTAGTAAAAATAGGAGAGGCATAAAGAAGAGAGGATATTAGATGAGTGTGTGCTATAGTGGTTCGAGCTGAAGGTAGGAGAAAGGATTTTATCCTATAGAGCGAGCCTAGCTTTTTGTTGACTGTTTTTATAGTGTTGTTAATGTGGATGTCAAAGTTCAAATTATTGTCAATGGTGACACCTAATAGTTTTGTGGTTGGTTCAGGGTATATAATAGTTTTATTGGTAGAGTTTACTGAGAAGTCCATTGGGAGGGACTTTTTAGTAGGAGAGAAAAGGAGGAGTTTAGTCTTTTTGGGGTTTAGGAGAAGGCATCTATGTGTGAACCATTGCTCAACTGTGTTAAATACTTGTTGGGTAAGATAGAGAAGTTCTGGAGAAGAGGGGGCTGAGCATATCAGTGTAGAGTCATCCGCATATTGTATGCATGTAGCTTGGGGGATTGCCAGGTGAAGGTCATTGATGAATATGGAAAAGAATAGAGGTCCAAGGATGGAGCCTTGAGGGACACCCAGGTTGACGGGCAGGTGAGTAGAGAGGGATTTGTGCCAAAGTATGGCCTGTTTTCTTTTATCAAGGTAGGACTGGAACCATTTTATGGAGGATGTATCAAGTGACAGGGATTTTAGTATTTTGATGAGAATTTGGTGATTTACCATGTCAAAAGCTTTAGACAGGTCAATAAATAGGGCTGAAGAGAGTTTGTTTAGATTACGTTTTTTGTTGATACAATCTGTGAAGGAAAGAAGGGCAGTAGTAGTGCTATGTGAAGGTCTAAACTTAAAGTATGTTATATTTCCACATGCATACACTTGATTAAATATTCCCAAGTACTATTACAGGATTTTCATCCCACAGCTATGGAACCATTATGCAAAGTTTAAACTGTCCGCTTGAAAACATCTTATCTTGCTTGAGCTAAAATAATAGTCGACTATAGAAAAGGAAAGAAAAACATACAACAGGAGTGATAATGCACATTTAGGGCACATTTCAATAAATAATACAACTTAATCAATTTTTTTTAAATGGAAAATTATCAACATTTGCCTCTTTATTGCCCAGTTTTTTCAATTCATCATGATCCATAAACTTTAATTTTCCGCACACTTTCAGTTCATGTCCGATTCTGTTTAACCTTCTTGTATGAAGTGTTACTGTTGCACAAAGGACAGTATTCTCCAGTGAACTGGATTTTTTCCTCCCACTCATCCACCTCATCCATGGAGGTATCAGGGGCACCCAGTTCAGTTGAACCCTTTTGCACTTGGCCCATTTGTACTGGATCATTCTCAATTGTAGTTCTTTTAGTTTTGCCTTGCCTTCTCAGGATTGTCAAACATTAACACTTTCTCATTCCAAAATATGCTCAACGTTGGTTGGAACAACAACTTAAATTTCAATGATTTAGACTTGCATTCCCTCATCATATCAAGAAATTGTGAACTGTTCCTCAGAAGCAGCTTTGAATAATCTTGTCCCACAAGCAATGTTCTCCTTACTACTTCACATTTTCTGCCTAATTGTCACATTTTAACATGTTTTCTGTCTGTCATAACAAGTGAAAAAATCATTTAAAACTGGCCTTGTCTTTCTATACCTAACTGTCTTTCAGGCAGTGGCCAGTGCTTCACCAATGCAACAATCAAGGAATCTTTAGTAAAGCCAATCAATTCTGTAATTTTATCGCTCATATACTTCAACAGGTTACTTTTTCTTCTCCCTCCAAAACATCAAATAACCTTAGATTTCATTTTCATGCGTTATCAGTGAGAGGCAACTTAATTTGATCAAGCCTCTTAAATGCCCTTGCTGCCCTCACCTGGATTTCTATCCTTTGCTCTCTACTTGGTGCGTCACATCATATTGGCATTGCAGGTATATGTTGTCCCAATTGGAACATCTTTGAGTCTTTTCACATAAACATTGAAGTTCAAAAGCTCAGCTCGTATTGCACCCAGGCTTACTTCATTCATATCCAAGGATAGCAACATTTTAATTTCTGTGGGTAAGAAATAATGAGTAACACAGTGACTTGACTCAAACTTGCAAACTGCACCCCCCAAACTATTCCACTTACAATATACAATCCATATCTTCTATCAGTAATCATTTAGCAAAAAAATATATATTTTTCTTTCCCAGAAATTTTGTTAACTTAACTGCTTTTACAAATCAGTTTACATGAATAGTCAACCCAACTTCAAGTAACATCATGTATACAATGTATCCACCTCCATGTTCATTTCAATCTTATGTATCCACTGTCTACCAATTAAGCATCTACAATCCTTACGTCACAGATTTATTATGACTGTGTCACTGGCATTTTGATGTTACCTTCAGTAGTCATTTTCTCAACCAGTAGACATCTTTAATAGCACTTTTAGCTTTTTCAGAGGTATGTCTGAAAACATATTATTTTAGTAGGTGCAAAAGTACTAGACAATGCTGCTTCACTTCCATTTTCGTTTCCTGCCTGAAATATATTGCGTTACCAATATGATGTTGCAGTTATTTGAGGCATACTACATGGTTCGAAATGCCAGTAAATCCTTTTGTCCGGATTTTACACCATTTTCCATTTTCTTTTAATCAGTTTCTCTCGATGAATATTGATCATCTTATGCACATTTGGTGCTTTCCATGTAACTTTTTATTAATCTTCCTTTTAAATCTATACTTAATATAGTCTTTTTTGGTATTTCTTTTTAATTTTCCATTGAAACAACAATCCTTAGTATAATGTGACCTTTTGGCAATATGAAAACTAGCTTGCTTTTGTGTCTGCTTCCTAGTTATCTTTGTCTACATCTTGTTACAATTCAGTAACATCTCTTCCAGTTGCTTTCCTGGATACTGCACTGCGCAGTGTCTTATCTAGTGTTGTTATTTCTTTGATGAAAATGTTTTATGTAATTTCATTATACATGTCACAGACAAGTCTGCCTCTTGATCCTATTTAGCTAATCTGTACGGTTGTGCCATGCGGTCAAATATATCTTCATGTATTGTTGGTTCTTTCTTTAAAATATATATATTTCTTTTTAGGACTTTTACCTGGAAGTGTTTGCATAGATACTTTTATACCCCAAGCAGATTTCATACAATGTTTCCTCGGGTAGGTGGCAAATGTTGGAAGTTTAATGGGGAACAAAGAAGTACCTGGGAACATGTGTTCTCGGAGAGTAATGAGCTGGCAAACTTTAAAATTCTGTTAGGAATACTGGGAGAGCAGATGAGTATAACTAAGGAAATTACTTTTTGAGTTAGGACACAGGATCTGAATTACCTGGACATAGTAAGGCCTTGTTAAGTATAATGATAGCGGCTGCTAAAATACAGTTACTAGAAAACGGAAATCAAAGTCTAAACCAACCATGCTTGAAGTAGTGGACATTGTAACAGTGATAAAAGAACAGGAAGTGGGATCTTTACAAACAGGTAGGAATAAATTACATAAAAAAATGAAAACTGTGGGAACAATGCATGCAGAAAAATCTTTTGGAGGAGGAGGAGGAATGAGGTTTGAGAAAAGTCAAGAATTGAACAATTTATATATTGTTGCTTTGATTATGTGGTATAGAACAATATATGTGATGTATAATGTTTGTAAGTGTGAACTTCTTAATAGTCATAGATTCATGGATTGTTACAAGGTGAACGACCCGGTAGGCCTTCCTAAGTCTAGCCAAGTGTTTCCGAAAGCATAATGATGTTCTGTATGTGAAAAGGACATTGAGAGCCAGGCATTTCTAAGCTACCTCTGTCCATAAGGGACATGGGTGCCAGGCCCAGTGTAAGTTTCATATTCACCATTCGCTGGTCTAGGTTGCACTTAAATTGGGTAATAGACAAACTCAGCTTTACATGGATGGGAAGCCTGTTTCATAGGAGGGGCAGTCTCTGGGACACATATTTGTATTTTCAGCATGTTCTGTTTAAGTCGCAAACAAAATTCAGGTGCCTAGACCTTGTATTTTTGGTACTCTTTGAATTACAAATATGTAGGAGATTCATAAGTGTGGGGTTTGCGGATGCCTTGTAAGCCAGGCATAGATCACCCCCTTGCCAATATATAGGAGACTGATTAGAGGGATAGGGCTTTAAGGTGCTCTGCATAAGACAGGTTTGTTATGCCTTGTATTCATTTTGTGAGGAACCTCTGAGGTCGCTTTAGTTGCTGCATATGCTTGGTCAAGTACATACCAAAGGCAGAATTGTACTCTATGATTAATCTGATAAGGGCGAAGTACAGTGGAATAATGACCTCTTTGGACTTAGATCTCATGCCCTTACTTATAAGTTGCACAACATAAAAGGATTTCCTCACCACTGTGGCCACGTGGTGGTTGAAGTTAAGGCTACTATCTATGTGTATACCCAGATCCCTGCCCACTAGGTCGACTTTTAGGGGAGTATTATCAACATGGTAATTAGCCAGGATGGTTGACTTCCCAAAGTGTGCAGGTTTACATTTCTTAGCATTGAATTTAAGAACATGGCTTTGGCATCATTTGTTAGTCAGAGATAGACCTTCTTGAAGAATACTACTGTCTGCAGGGGAGTTGATGATAACCCTCAGCTTGCAATCATCTGTAAATTTAGTCAGCCATAAACCTTCAGCATTTGCTTCCATTTCAGAGAAATAGATGCCAAAAAAGGAGTGGGCCCAGTATGGAGCACTGGGGGACTCTGCTAGTGACTGTCCACTTCATGGAGGTGGTCTCACCTATTTTGGCCTTCTGGGTCCTACCAGTGAGCCAGTTGGCTATCCAGTGGGTGATAAAAGGGTTTATACCTAAATTAGTGAGCTTATCTATAATGAGTGAGTGGGTTATTGTATGAAAAGCCTTGTCCAGGTCAAGGTAAACTGTGTGCACAGTCCACCAGGTTTAATAGGCATGACCTTTCTTTAACAAAGTTGAACTGTGATGGGTCCAGCAAGTACAGGTTACGTATGTCCTCATTTATCATGTCCATAATGATTCTTTCCATGGCCTTACATATGAGGTTGGTAAGACTTATGAGTCTGTAGTTACCCGGATTAGTGATTGGACCTCCTTTGTGCAGGGGAATGACTGTAGCCATCTTCCATTCCTTGGGCACAAAACCTCACTGAATGCTCTAGCTAAAAAGTGATTCAAGTGGACCAGAGAGGTCATGTTTCGTGATATTAATTAAATACTCCAGGATGCTATAGGGGCCATTGATGCAGTGTTTTTGGCCTTGGAAAGTGTATTGATGACCTGTTTCTAGTAATGGTTGGGGGGGGTGTGGTATGTGGTATTTCATTTAGACTATTAGGGAGAATGGGGGGAGAAATTTGAGCTGGACTTGTCAGGTTGACAGTGGCCCCCAGTTCAGTGTGGGTGATGCCATTTACAATAAGTTCTGTGCATTGTTGTGTGTTTTCCCTGAACTTATGGACATAACTATAGAGAGCTTTGTGGTTGTCCTTTGCTTGAGAAGCTATTTTTTTTCTTCAAATTTAGCCTTTAAAGTATTAAGTAACCCTCTTAGCTATCTGTTTAGATTAGTCTGGGGGGGTTTTCGTAAGTATGGCTAAGATTTATTTTCTTTTGTTGTATTACAGATTGATATTGTGATTCCACCAGGGTGGCTTGCCTTTTGAGGTTGTTTTATTCTTAATACAAGTGGGCACAGCTCAGTAAATACAGCTATCAATATGGCTATACAGAGATTTTTTTTTAAATAGATCAGAATATGCTATGTTATTTACTGGGTTTGGGGTGCTTGGAATTTATCCTAGGTGTTGCTTAATAGATAGAGGTTAAGCTTGGAATGGTTCCTAAAAGTTTTTGGTTTCTCTGGATCCCCAGACTTAATTTTTGTTTCAAGTAATACTGCCTTATTGTCAAATCTGATGAGTGAAGACATTACACTGGGTGAGGAACATTGCACCCCCATGTTCATGAGTATGAGAGCAAAGTGATTGGACCAACAGTTTTAGGATGCTGGTAATAACAAAGTTTAGGAATCGCTGTGCTTGTGCATTAGAAATGGTGTAGGATTCTATGCTTATGGGAGGGGGGTAGTTGAGATCCCCTATGGATATCATATTGGGTTAAATGGTGAGGGACTCTAGTACATTGAGATAGGTAGTATGGGTTTAGTGGGGACATGGAGGGGCCCTATAGGTTGCAAGGATATGGTACTACACCCTGTTTATGGTGAGCTGCACATATGAGTCCCAGTGGGTCATACACTTTAACTAGTGGGTCTATATTGCTTCGTTGAAGTTTCAAAACTTCAAAACTGATATGGTCAGCACCATATCATCGAAGTTTTGAAACATTGAATGTTTTAACGGAAATCTCCATAAGGGAAGATTGCCCTTTACTGTATTGTAGTGTGATCTCAGAGTTGGTATATTTAACTAGCAGGGAGTGTGGGTGGTGCAACCCCCCACATGGAGGGTGCAGAGGTGCTTGCCCCCCTGCTTGAAATGTTTAGGTAAGTTATTTTCTTGTTATTTATTTATTTTTTTTACATACTCAAAGTTTCAAAACATGGATGATATGGTCTCGACCATATCAGATTCGATGTTTTGAAGCTTCAATTATGTGATATAGATGCTAACTAGTCTGGAGTAAGGGCGTTTTTAATAAGCACTGAGACTCTTTCACCTTTAGCTCCCTCCTGCTGGTCTAAAGGTGTGGTAATATGGTTTGATTACTTTTATATAAATGTAAGTTTGCCCATGTCACAAGTGATAATTCACTAAAGGTGTGTTAAAAAAAAGATGTACACATTTTTAATTTTCAGGGTGGCAAATGCTTCACTCCTAAAATAATATTGTTTGATGTCCAAGAGGAATAGAAAAGCATATTTAATTTACTGCTGCTGAATTATGGCAAACATAGTTATATTAACAATTGTTCTGAGGGTTGCTTTAAATAATTATGGAGGTCTTATAGTTGTATAAATGTTTGCATTGATTAGCTATTTGTTGATACATATTTTGAGAACGGTTTTCCATTAGCATTTAATTGTCAACTTTTTCAGTGTTTGGGTTATTGTGTAACTTTTTGTATTAGCTGAACATTATTTTGCATGGAGTGTTGTATGTTTCTCTTTTGTTATAAACGTTATGCTATGTCTTCAAAAATAAATAAATAAAATATATGTTTTCTGAAATCATTAGGGTTGCAGAGTATCTGCAATCTCTGTCTCTGATTTAGGCTTATCTAATGCTAGCAAAAAGTAAAAAATCCATATGTTTCAGCATCCATTGCATTAAGTAGCACATACTCTTTGTACCTTCAGCATTATCAGCTTCATAATAAAGTTCCATTCTTTCAATATAAATTGTGTATTCTCTCATAATAAAGAAAAATCAGTCTCCATATCAGTTATCTCAACCCTTTCATGGTTCTACAAGAAAAAGATGGGGTTGTTCCCTGTCTCCTCTTTCATTTGCAGTGTGTATAGAAACACTCACAAAATAAATCAAATGAGCCCTACTTTGGACTATTCCATAAAATGAATGTACTTAAAGTTCTCTGTTTTTTGCAGATGATCATATAATTTACTTGGCTGTCTCACAAAGGGACCTAGACAGTATTTTGAAGAGGTACCAAACTTTGTTGGGTTATGGCATTTGTGAAGGCTGCCAGCCCAGCTAGCTAGAATTTTGTAAATAATTCTGTCATTTGGGAATACTAATATAATCCACAGGCTTGTCTTACAAATGTAAGAGAACTATATGTTATGCCTGTGTTAAAACTGCATGTTCTGTACTGAGCTTCAAAAATGTAACCACAGTGCACCCTGCTGGAAAAGAGCAGAAATGTGTATAAATTATATGCCTGTGCAAATTTATGTTTTCATGGTAGAAATTGAAACATACAGAGTTAACTAGCAAAACTCTAAGAAAATAAGTAAAGAGTTTTATGATGTGTATAAAGTTAGTTTATCTCAGCTAAGAGACAGGATGTCTAGTGCTGCAGGTTTCTTTCTATTGTCTTGAGACAGAGATAATTACTAGGCTACACATGTAAAGTGTTTTTGTATTGCTCTTTGGCTTCCTAACAGCTGTACATCTGAAAGATAAGTATTTTTAACACAGACTTGTTAAATTCTGTTGATATCTGTTTAGCCTGGGAACTAGAGGCAGATGCCAAATAGTGGTGTCATCTAGCTAACCCAGCAGTAATGTGTGTTATTAATTTAAGAACTACCTCAGAGAGAAAGTCTGTGCATTTTGTATCTTGCCTTGGATTTGAAAACATCCATTCAGCACTTGTATTTGCCTGGCTCTGCAAGTAAGACTTAGATCATAGTATCTCTTAGAAATAGATAGGAATTTAGTAAGATTAGTTTAGATGTTTTCTGTGTTTTTGTGAGATTGTCTTGCAATTTTGTTTTAAAGTATTTCCTGTGATTCTGAAATCTGTTGTCACTGTGTTGAGTTATTGAGTATTGTCTTGTGCTTTTATTATTTATTATTACACATATTTAAGCCTTTTAATTGTGACTGGTTTTGTTTAGAGATATTTAAGCTCTTGGGGTACTTGCATATGTATTTGGTGATACTGTACAAGCCACTCAAGAATAGTCTTCAAGTCTTAGTCACACTTACCATTTGGATAATAGTAACATTACACAGTAGAATTGGTCACCCTTTGGGAAGGGCCTTATGGTAGCTTATAAGTAATGGTTAGTGGCAGCTGGTACTACCTTATAGTCTGGGCAGCAGAGGGCACAGCTAGTAAACCTGTGCCAGCCTTCCCCAGGAGTGTCTGTGTATATGTATATAAATCAAATCTCAAATTGTGTGTGTATCAGCTATTTGGGTAGGGACATGAAGCACTGGTTGGACAGAGAGGGTGTTGGAGGTTTTGGCTTAACCATTCGGCTGAGATCTTAACCCTATAGCTGTGCCAGTGGGGAGTCTTATTGGGGATCTGAGGAGGGAGGTAGAAACCAGCCCCAGACTGACTGTGATCTCTGTGTGCTCTTAAGGGAAATTGTACTTTACTATGTGTGTACCTATCATCTTCCCAATGTGCATGTCCCTCACTGGTGTTAGTGGTGAGGACTGAGGCTGCTTGAATACTGGGTCAGTGTACGGGCGTCACAGCATAAACAGCTCTAAAACCAAAATAAATCAAGGTTAGCTCTAATCCATCAGATGCATATCATTCAGCTATACAGATTTTCACAGAATGTCCAAGTTTTTGCCATATATTTTTGTTCCATTCCTCATAAAATCTGTGGTTTTCTAGCAAATAATTTAGGACTGAAGTCACTAAATAATGACATATGTTTGAGTTTCAGACTTGATATCCTTCAGGAAATTCATGCTAATGCAAAACCTATTATTACAGCAGCTTTCTAAGTTTACAAGAGCAATATTAAAAAGCTGCCTCTGATTCTGGTGTTTGTCTCATCATACGTTTTAGCTTTGTATGGATTTCTAGTGCATAGAGGTTAAACGGTATGAAGATGACATGTTATGGAAACATTCCTTACTTAAGGAAAAAAACATACATATTTTACATATCACACTAACCTATAATGATATAATTTGAAAGGTTTTAGTACTTTCCAAAGTTGGAAAAATATTTATTAGATTTCCCTCAAACAGTCCACACTTTATTCTGGTTTGTCCTAGTGCTTATTGTTTATACTGTAAATGTCATCCTAGACCATCTTTCCCCTTCATGTTTGCCAAGTTGTATAAAATGTCATTGCAGCATATTAAGTGTAGAGCAAGGACAAATGGGTGTAGAATATGTTAACCCACTCATTCTTGGCCTAAGTGGATAGCAGCACCTGATTTTGGGTCAGACTGTAAGGCAGTTAATTTCAGAATATTTTATAATCTAACACTAACTCACATTGGACTGTTTGGAAGAAAAAAATCTTTATAAAGAGTTTGGGGGAATAAAAATGTTATACAAGGTACTAAGATGAGGGACGAATACCATGAATGCAGACTTCTCAAATTGCAGGAAAACATTAACTAGTTTAACTTACAGGATGTTAAGGGAACCGATGGCTTTAGCCGGTTAGCAAAATTGTTGCTAGAGTGTGAGAAATGCGTGATTAAAAGAATTTTGAATATCCTTGGCATCCTTTGGTAGACTGGAAAAGTTTGCATCATGGCAAAATTTCTTAGTGTATGACCAATTTCCGCAGCAATTTGAGCACAGCCCAGACACTGCAAAATGGTACTAGAGTTTTAAGGAGAGGCTTGGCAAATTAAAGTTGAAAGACGTCAGTGCTGCAGCTTGGCTGAATTTAGTCAACTGGATTGCAGAGGCTAGAGGGTAGAACCATTGGTATAAAGGCTTAATAATTAAGGCTTATAAGATGCTGTTGCATTCTAGGCAGTCAGAAGCAGGTAAATGCAGATTATTATGGGAGAGGTCTTCATATCCAAATTATGGGGGATATGTGGGAGGGGGACAAAGTATTACTTATGCCTTCCTATACAATGAAGTCAAGGCAATTTAGATTGTTTGGATGCCTCTTTTCATAATTTTATACTCACTTGAGACCTTCTCATATGTCTATAGGGGTTAATAGTAATTGCTGGATGTGTAGTTCAGGGGCATTTGGAGACTGAAAGCTCATATTTGGGGAATGTAAGAAGCAAACAAATTCAAACTGGGCTTGCAAAGCATTTGTGATAGATTATGGTCTAACATGAATCAGTTAATGCCTGCTCTTTATGTGGTCTCTGGGAGACAAGGAAGGTAAGACAGTCATACTGCTCAACCTCTTAGTACAATAAATTTGGACAAAGCCTAAAATATTAGGGGTCAAAGGCCCAAAATAGGGACAGATTTTAAATATTTCTCTTATAAACTTAGAAAGTTGCTATAATAACAAGATTAGTGTTAGCATGCATTTTCTGAAGGATATGAAATCTGAATCTCAAATCTATGTCATTATTTAGTGACTTCAGTCCTCAATGATTTGCCAGAAAACACCAGATTTTATGAGGAACAGACCAAAAGTATGAGGTAAAAATAAGGACATTCTGCAAAAATCTGGGCAGTTGAGAGGTATAAAGACAATTATACTTGGCGTGGGGTGCCTGTTGGATATTTTAATGGTGTCAAAGAAAGCAGTCACACAAAGGTGGAAAAAAGGTACAGGTTGTTAATAAAAAATAGAAAGAAAATTAATAAAAGAAGTTCAAGATCTAGAAAAGTGAACCAATGACCCTCACTGAAGCAAAGGATGTATAAATAGTCTCCCTGAATTCTTAAAACATTAAGAAGGCACACTTAGTTCAATTTGGGGGGGGGATGATTTTTATTTTCAGGTTTGTTACAGCCATCCAGAGTCCACCTCTAATGTTATGAGTCATATATTAGTAGAGAATCATGGCTTCTTTCTGCCAGACAATCTTGGATGTTTTTAATTTTGAGTTATTATACATATTTGCTTTAAAAATATTTATGAAAAAAATCAGAAACAGTCTGTTGAGAGTTTCATGTTAAATTATGCTATTCTAGTTTACGTATGTAGTTGAGATTTATTTCAAAATCTCATTTGTTATTGAATAATGTTTTTTAAAAAGCTGTCATATCCACTGTGACTTTCCATGTTGTTGTTATTACCATGTTCAGGTATTTCATGCTAAGTTTTTTTCTATATGATTTCTACACCATGCCTACCAATGATCACAGTACAGTATGTGGAGATGAGAGCCATCTGGAGGGACTGTTATACTGGTAGTCATGAGGGTTGCTTGTGCCCTTGTCAACATCCCAGCATTGAGGATGTTTTATGGCCTACCCACCTCCATGGTGGGGGAATGAGATACTTGCATCACTGTGGGACTCACACTGCATTCTCCTTACAAGTGCATGATCCTGTAGCCCCGCTAATGAAGGCTATCATCAGGCATTGGCTTGGTGGGCTAAACGCCTGCCATAATGATGTACAGTAAAATGCCATCCATCCTCATATGCTCTATGGCTGTATGCATGCTGCTCAACCTCTCCCCCTATTGGATTGACATGTCCACCCTCCTCTACAAACTGTCAAGTACCCAAAACCATGTAAAGAAGACTGAAGTTCAAATCCTGGAGTCTTCCTTACTTCACTCTTTGATGATTGAAGTAGAGTCTCAGTGGCTATGTGGTGAATGATTTAAATGCACTTTGTACAGACTGATTTGAAATAGGTTCAGTTGTTTCCCTGGTTAATTTTTTCAGCTGCATTGTGGCTTCTTCTCAAACCTAGAGGTTACAGTGACCCCAACAGTGGAGGTGCAGTGCTTTAACATTGAGGTTTGATTACAAAACTTGTCAAGAGACTCTAATCACCCTTTTGATGAGACCTCAGTGCTAAGGCAGTACACATTTGATTTTGAGCCATTTGTTTCTTGGGATTTCTATTTATTTATTTGAATTGCATTAACCAGGTAAGTAAACTGGTTTGAAGACCCTTTTAGACCATGACCTAGGATGTGATAAGAACAACTTCAAACAGCAGTTACAGTATTAAGTTATTAGAACATCAACATTATAATATAGTAGTATGTTATTTGACTTACAGCAATGCATAAGACAAACACACATTTGTAAATAAGCATACATAAAAAATGAGGAATACAAAGTATAAAGATTGATAAATAACAGTTTGTATAGAAGTGTGAAAGAGTGTTCAGAGGGGCAATCAGTTTGGTAGCTTGTTTGTAAAGCATGAATAGTACCTTATAAGCTGTCATGGTAAATTAAGTATGCTTATTTATATACAGTATAGACAGACCTCTTAGGAGGCAGTTGCTATTTGTTAAAAGGCTGTGAGGCCCATAAGTACAAAGCACACTATCTACAACATGTGCAGGGTGGCATTCGGAAACTAAATGCAGCTGCTGTACCAGATTTGCAATAATGGAACTCGGACTGCATTCACTTGTAAAGATAATAAAGGTTTTAATGTTTGCAAGTAGGTAAGCTGGTAAGTTCTCTAAAACAATTACATTTTTTCTGTTCTACTGGGTAGGCTTTAATCTTTTGTTTTGAACAAAAGGGGATTGCTGGCTTTGTTAATCTTTTATACAGTGGTCTTTTAGGCTGCTGGGACTATTTTAATAAAAGTTTTCATACTGGCAATGGCAAATGAAGGTCTTTGGAGCTTAATGCCCTCTATCTTTCTTAGAGAATATGCAAAGGATCCTAGGTTCATAGCTTCTTAGGTGTGTACTAAGCTAATGACCACAAGAGCGTTTTGAGCCTCTAGCCATGCATCCCAAATCTCTGACAAGTTCTCATTCCCTTAGTAAGTTTAAACTGGGGCTTGGGAGATAAAACATTTACAACAGTAGCCTGCAAAATAATCCATTTAGGGGGTGTCTGTGTCCATTAGAGACATATGTGTCAAACCAGGGATGAATCACCTGTTCCTTTTTAAAATTGCCCAAGTTACAGTTGACCTGGGTTGGGGAAGAAATCTGATTTATATGGATGGGAGCCTGTTCCTGAGAAGGAGTAGTCTCTGGGATACATACCTGTTTCTTTAGCAGATCTTATTTATATCACATGCAAGATTTAAGTCTTTAGAATGGGTAATTTTGGTGCTGTTTGTTTTCTGGATATGCAGGGGGACCATCAGGGTGGGGTCCAACAATATCTTGCATATCAGGCATATATCACTCCTCAGCAGCCTGTAGGAGACAGAATACAGAGATGGGGCCTTGAGGTGGTCTGCGTACGACATGTTACTTATGCCCTGTATTCTTTTAGTGAGGAACCTCTGTGGACATTCCAATGATTGAATGTGCCTGGTTAAGTACATACCAAAGGGGGCATTCTATTCAATGACAGGTCTTATGAATGCCAAGTGCAAATGAACAATGACCTCCTTGGACCAAGATGCCATAACTTTGTTTACAAATTGCATAGTATAGAATGATTTCCTTACTACCGTAGACATGTGATAGTCAAAGGCTAGATCACTGTCTATATGTGTCCCCCAAGTCCCTGACTACTGGATCAGCTCTTAGTGGTGTGTTGTCAATATGACAGTTACCAGGGTGGATGACTTTCTAAAGGATATTACTATGGATTTCTTGGTATTTAGCTTTGGTCTGTGGCTCTGACAAGGTATTTGTCTGTGTCAGCCCTTCCTGGAGAACATTAGTGTTGGTGGGGGATGTGGGGGATTCTATAACTGCTCCTAACTTATAATCATCTGTAAACCATTGACATTGGCCTTGACTTCAGAGAAGTAGATGGCAAAAAGGAGCAGTCTCAGCACATTTTATGACATCTACTGCTACTCTGGCCAGTTTTTTTACTGGACATTTGTTTTTGAAGAATGTTGTTAAGAGATGATATTTTTTATTTTTTCCAGATTTTTTTCCAGAATTTTTATTGGGCTTGGATATGTAGTTTGTATGCTTCTAAAGTAGCCTAGTTTGAGTAAGTGTATTTTATTTCTTGTACTCTATTTTAACACTTGGTGGTGGGCATCTTTCTCTAGATTGTTAGGGTATTTTTATTTCATTTAAACCACACGATTAGCTCCAAAAAAGACCATAAACCACACAAGTCATCAGGATAAAACATTTTACTGATGTATCTGGTACCTCGGCTTACGCCTTCAAAGAATAAATTATTACATTAAGCAGCTTTCTTTATATACATCTTACATAATATATTCAATTAACTAGTCTTCAGTAACAAATCAGTGATTTAAAGTGGCCATCACATATTGCCCTTAATTTACTATTCATTACATATTTGTTTACGAAAATTCATTACATGTTTTTCTAAATTACAGATATTCACGCATATTTTACCACTTTTAATTCTATTTAACTTAGTTGATTTTATAAAATAAATTAATAATATGTCTATATATATTTCTCGCAACTTCTTTACTTTCGGAAGGAATGTGAGTCTAGAATTAATTAATATACATATATAGTCACGGTGGTGCAGCGGTAGCGTTGTAGCCTCACAGCAAGAAGTTCTCCCATTCAATTCTCGGCTGGAGTGTGGGGAGTGCCTTCTGTGTGGAGTCTGCATGTCCTCCCCAAGGTTGGGTGGCGCTCGAAAGACATGTGTAAATGGGTGTGCCTTCGTTGAAGGTTGGACATCGAGCTGGCACTTCGGCGTTCATGAAAATCTACTGCCAAACATTAGCGGACTGGAGTTCCGCTGTGGCGATCCCTAACTGGGAAAAGCCGAAAGACCAACAACATATATATAAAATATATAATAATACTACTTATTTATCTCAACCTTTATTAAATTATTTTATTTTATCCACCTCCCCTGTTACAAGATTTGGGTTTAGCCAACACACTAAAACAGAAAGTTTCTACTGAACTACCATGTGCCTGAATACAATGTGACACTACTGGGTTCTCCATCCTGCTCCTTCTTATGTCAACCAGATGTTCCATAATTCTTTTCTTGACAGCTCTTTTGGTCTGTCTAATGGAGGTGGATAACAGCGAGTTATTAATATTGGAATCAAAATGTATTATTAATTTCAGGACATTATATTCCAAAGGTTTAAACATGGAATTGGATACAAATGTTCATAATATGTAAACTGATATTTCTTGTTGTATTAAAATGTTCACATTTTATTAATGGAAATAGAAAGATGTTGTTTCATTATCATGCTTGCAACTAGTTGGGATCCATTTTAACCATAAGTGATAAAAAATATGGCATCAAGGGTTCATTCTGAAATGTGAGTAATTAATATGTCAGTATTTATTTTAATAAAGGTTGGGATAAATAAGTAGTATTATTATATATTTTATATATATGTAAATTAATTCCTTCTGAAAGTAAAGATGTTGTGAGAAATATATATAGACATATTATGAATTTATTTTATAAAATCAACTAAGTATAATGGACTTAAAAGTGATAAAATATGCGTGAATATCTGTAATTTTTTAGAAAAACATGTAATGAATTTTCGTAAACAAATACGTAATGAATAGTAAAATAAGGGCAATGCGTGATGGGCACTTTAAATCACTGATTTGTTACTGAAGACTAATTAATTGAATATATTAAGTAAGATGTATATAAAGAAAGCTGCTTGATGTAATACTTTATTCTTTGAAGGCGTAAGCCGACGTACCAGATACAGCAGTAACATTTTTTATCCTGATGATTTGTGTGGTTTATGGCATTTTTATTTCATTCCAACCATACTTTGTCTCTGTTTTGATAAATTCTTTAGGCTTTGGTTATACCTAAGGGGTTTTGTTCCCTTGTAGTAATCTTATACTGAGTGGGTATAGCTTTTTTCTGGATTGGGGTCAGTAGGCCATAAAAACTTGATAGGGTGGTTGTCGGCTCATTCCATTTGCAGAGTGGAGTTCAGTCACTATAATCTAATTTAGATAACACGAGGAGGCTTACTGTAGAATAAGAGCAGATCTAGTGAAGCTACCCTGTAGAGGGGGAGATAATTATTTTTAAGTACAAGTATGACAGAATCAGACTGTGATCACTATAAGAATTTGGCAGAGTTTGTAATTTTTTAATTCTGTCTGGGATATTAGTCATGATATCAAAGGGTTATGCTAGTTTATGTTTCCTGATTTGGTCTGGTACTTTCTTTCACTGGCTGTGGGAGGTTGTTGAAGGACATTAGTCTGTTTAGTTGCTCTTTATCGGGGCCATTACAATCCATGTTTAAAAACCTGAATATGCTGAGCTTATACTTTTTTCCATAATCTAGTATTTTCTTTACTATATTTTCAATGCAATTTGCAGATGATAGAAGTGAGATGGTATATATGCAGGTTCTATGAGGATGTTAGTATGCCCATCTACCTTGATTTGTATGATAGCTGTGTAAGATCCTTACTAGAGGTGGAATTACCTTTAGTTATAAGAGTTTGGGATACACTGGCATCTGTTTGTATGAAGGCAATGCTCTACCACCTGATCTAGTCCAGGTCTGCTGTTTGTGAAAAGTCTGTATTTTTATACTAGGACTTGGGAGATCAAGGAGTTCTCTTTTAATCACCTTCTACTAATTCCTATTATTTTGGGTGTGTATGGTTCTACCCATGACATGATGGATATTATTAATTTTATCACTTAATTTTAACTACTAGTTTCACTTTATTATTGTGTGTATTCTGAGGTCATGCTTGTTTGTATTTGTAATATGGATTTATGTAGATCCACTGAATTGTTGAAAGTCATTCAGATGGGGGTTGGGGAGCAAAAAGCCCACTTTTGATGATCACAAAAGCAGTCTCTTTATGGGGGGGGGCAAATCCTCCTTCACACCCCCGGTAGGGGGAACTCCACATTCCCCAACTTATATATATATATATATATATATATATATATATATATATATATATATATACACCAACTCCAAAGACAAACTGCAGTAGGGAAAAAGTGTAACTACAAAGATCACCAAAAGTTGTTTTCAGCCATTTCACCTCAACTGAATGGCACTCACCTTAAAACAATTTGGTAAGTTGACACATTTTCTGTGGCATTTTTATTTATTTTTATTTTTTTATTTTACATTTGATGACCAGGAAAGTCTGACTGGACACAGGTCCATTTTCAGCGGAGGCCCGGGGAGAAAAGCTCCAGTTAATACAATGCTACAATACATACATTTAAACATATAGAAGGCATAATTAACATTTTGGTATAGAGCATAAACAATCAATAGCATTAAAATAAACCAATTCAGCATTTCTTCACAGTCATTTAGATCAATACCGTGTACTGGAGTATTGTTTGCTAAGAATAAGTATTCAGAGGTTATATGCCTGTATGGCAGTAAGTGATCGCGGACAACAGCAAATCCCTGCTGCTTTAAGCATTACACTTTCTGTTTTTTTTTTTTACAGTCCATAGATCTGGCCAAATGATTCTCTTTCCTGCATATAAACAACCCATTCATTCCTCCAATGGGGAGTGATCCTTCTAGCCCCTTCATTCCTTGGTGGAGGCAGGGGTTAAGGACTAGGCTAGTCTGCAGTTCTTGTGAAGTGTCCTATCTCCACCCACATGCCAGCCTTGAAAGCTCCACTATAACTGCCTTGGGATGTGCATTCATACTTCTGTGCATGAGAACCCTGCAGACCAGCTGTCTGACTCTTGAGTGGCGGAACGCTAGGCTCTTCATGCTGTGGCAATATACCTGCATTTGTACAGATTTCACCAGTGCAGGGAAAGAAGCTGCCTCCCTCCACCCAGGATGAGTAACCTGGACTTTCCCTAGCAGGTCCCTTCAGTGCCCATGCCAGTAGTTGAACACTGATCATCTTGGACTTTATTCTTCTGCCACATGGGGTTAAAGTAATTATAAAATTTCTTGTCTGTTTATTCAAACTAAAATTTAGAGTACTGTAAGCATATTATAAAGGGGTTCCTGTCTTTCTCTAGCTCCCAGTTCAGATTTTTAAATTTTACTTGAATGCTAAAATGAATTCATTTAAAAAAATATCAATGCTTAATATTAAAATTCAAACAAATTTACTATTGTATTATTTTTTCATTTTTTTTTCACGCATGCATAAAATCTTAGAAATACAGATATTAAATATTATATTTGGACTATATTCTGTTGCATTAATGTATGAGTAATTACAAAGATGTGAGTTAAACTAAAAAAGGCATGGCAGCTATTTTCTAAAATCAGTCACAGAACATCTACTGTATACTGTATGTGGAATTGCATTTCCTGTCAAGTTGATTGAACAGTGAGATACACCACACATTAATATCCCATTTTTGCTGATTATCTGGGATACCTTCTATATGGAGGCTGCACATCTTTCCTTTTGATTAGAATTACAGTTTCCTCCCACATTCCAAAGACCTGCCAAGTGATCATTTAGTCCTTCAAATCGCTTGTTGATGTATATGCCATTTCTGAGAGTGTGTGTGTGTGTGTGTGCGTGTGCGTGCGCGTGTGTGTGTGCGTGTGTGTGTGCGTGTGCGCGTGTGTGCGCGTGTGTGTGCGCGTGTGTGCGCGCGTGTGTGTGCGTGTGTCTGTGCGTGTGTGTGCGTGTGTGTGCGTGTGTGTGTGTGTGTGCGCATCTGGTTCTATTCATGATTAGCTTATCTGGTTTTGTGCCAGCTGAGTACTGGGATATATTGTATCTGACCAAGATCTTGAATTGGATTATGTGGATAATCACAGAAAGAATAAATGAATGAATAATGAATGAATGATGATACCTTTTGTCTTTGACACTCGACTAATATTTATTTGTCAAGGTACTCACTAATTGTACCATGGAGCAAAAATCATGTTAGATGTAGTATTGATTTAAGGTGACCTTTTAACCTGATGAACTTGGACTCGGATGTTTGTTATATAAAGTAAGGTGGGATTTTTTAGGGTTTTGCGGGGGCTTTGCTCAGTGCTGCTTTTCCTATTTTAGATTAATAATATTTTACCTGTTTTAGATTAAATGTGCTATGGAGTTTTGCCGCAGGGTAAAGCCATACAGAAAACACCTTTGCATTTAGTTTTGCAGCTGGTAGGACTTGGTGCTAATGCATATATTTTTATTTTTGCTGTACGTGTATTTGACTGGGAGCTATACTGTTAACCTGGTGGCCTTGAATGTTTTGTGTTTTAAGCTATGCTTGTTTAACAACATATTGAGAGAGCTATCTTTTGGCAAGTGAGAACAGAAAAAGAGCTTGGGCAGAGCAGACTGGCTAATAGATCTTTTCTGTCACCAACTTCTATCTCTTCATTTATTCTGGGTTCTTCAAACACCTAAAAGGTTCTACTATGTGCTTTGGCATCTCATATCTTCACAGAGAGATGTTTATGAACCTTATCTAAAACATGTTCTTCAGACACTTGGAAAGAATCAAAAAGATATTTATCTAAGTTTTCATGGAGCTGTTGACCCCAAAACACTGCAGCAGAAGCCAAGGAGTTAAGAATAATTTAAAATAAATATATCGCATTTGGAGTACAGGAACATCTGGGTTAAAAATGCATGCCCATTCATTTATTTATTTACTTGCAGTTCTGTATTAGAATACACTTTTGAAATGTGCATTGGTTTTGTGGTAACTTATTATGAAAGCTAATCTGTCTCTTGGGTGCAGTTTAAACTTTTATAACATTTTAAAGATCTTCCAACAGGATAATTACAAAATAACTGCTATTTAATGGAATTGAACCTCAAAACACTAAAATAGCTTATTATATAATGAAAAGCAAAATGTAAGGTAGTCATAACTGCACTTGGTGTCTCGGTTCTTTCTGCCTCACAGCTCCAGTATTGTGTGCTTAATCCTGACGTAAGTTGCTGCATGCTTGCCATATTCTCCCACTGTCAGCATGAGTATTCTCTAGGTACTCTGCTTTCATTCCATACCCCAAAATCAAGTTGACTGATTGGCTTTTCTGAAGTATCACAACCCCAAATCATGGTGGTTTATTGGCTATTCTGACCTATCCATGTATACTGCATTTGCCCTTCATCTTATAACCTGGGTCGAGTTGGAAAAGGGCCCAAGTAGCGCAAGTTTGCTTACTTAGTTAGCAAATAACTAGATTTAAAATGAGATCATAATACAGCCAATAAAATTAAGTACACTGTACTCATTATATTGGTAGTAGCTCTAAAAATTAAAACTACTTTTTTATGCACAATATGTATTTTTCTTTTTCCTAGCACTATACCAGTCTCTTTTCTACTTTAATTCTTCTATTCACAATGAACCAGCATACCATTAGATAGCTTTTGTGTTTCCTCCAAGGGAAAGGTTTCCCAATCTGGGCTGGGAATTTAGCCTTGTAGCTTTCTTATTTTCCCCGTGTAGCTGGGAATGTTTTTGGGAGTTGAGGAAGTTTTTCTGCAGAGGTGGGATCCAGCAGTCAGTGTGGCCAATGCTAAACAGTCAAAGTTGCATCTACAATTTTTTATACACATGTTTTCCTTTACGTGTTTTAGAGAGCATCAGTTTATCTCACTTAGATATAGTGATATAGTAAGTAAATACAGATGTCTCATCCTGCTTCCTTTGGAGGGCATTGATATTGTGGTGCAACCCAGGCTCATCCCCAGGAAGGAGTTTGACATTTAACACATAGGGTTAAGGTTCTGTGCTGTTAACAAGATGCTTCCTATAGCCAAGAGTACAGGGTTTGACTCTTTCCACCACCATTTGTTTACTGTGTGATTCTGAGTAAATCTCTTAACCTGATACTGCTCCTGAGTCACCAGTGAAAATGAACATTTTGTCCAGTGGGCTTACCACTTAACAAATTAATAAAAAAGGGAAAAAGAATGAGAGTTGACCCAAGGTACCTCAAATCTACCACCTTAGCCTCCCCTTCAACAGCCCACATTCATTCACAGACCCAGCATAGTCAGATTTCAGATTGAAATCCAACCCCAGTGCCAGCAGACTGGACTACATTTGAGGTACATATTAAAAACAGCACTAGAATAACAAGATAAAAAACAGGTGTGATTTTAATGAAGATAAAGTCACAAAGTATTTTGCAGTTATAATGAGGCTAACTCTGTTTTAAAAATATATTGCGGAGTAACAAATGCTAAAAGTGTAACAAAGGTTTTGAATTATTTAGGTTCATAGGCCCTTGTGCTTATTTATTTTCTAGTCATTAGTCTAAGCTACCCTTCAACCATAACTTGATGTTCATAGGCTCATAGGTTCATAGGTGTTTTACTAGGGTAATGACCACAAGGACCTTTTTAAGCCTAGCCATTCATCCCAAATCTCAGACAAGTTCTGATACCCTTGATAAGTGTAAGCATGGGCCTAGGAGATGAATCATTTACAGGTTACCTGTGTCCATTAGAGACATAGATGCCAAACCAGGGATGAATTTCCTGTTTCCCATCCAATTGTCCAAGTTGCACTTGAATTGGGTTAGAGAGGAACTCTGCTTCACATGGATGGGGAGCCTGTTCCATAGACGGGGTAGTCTCTGGGATATATACCTATCTCTCCAGCAGGTCCTATTTATATTGCAGGCAAGGTTTAAGTCTTTAGAATGGGACATTCTGGTGCTGTTTGTTTTGTGGATATGCAGGAAGTCCATTGGAGTGGGGTCTGACAATGCCTTGTATGCCAGGCATAGATCTCACCTCAAAAGCCTGTAGGAGACAGAATACAGGGATAGGGCCTTGAGGCGGTCTGCATAGGACATTTTACTTATGCCCCCCTATTCTTTTAGTTAAGAACCTCTGTGGAAATTCCAATTGTTGGCTATACCTGGTTAGGTACATACCAAAGGGGTCAATATACTCAATGATAGGTCTGATGAATGACAAATTCAGTGGAACAATGACTTTCTTGGACTTGGGTGCCATACCTTTGTTTATAAGTTGCCTAACATAGAATGATTTCCTCACCACTGTAGACATGTGATGGTCAAAGGCTAGATTACTATCTATGTTTGCCCCTAAGTCCCTGACTACTGGGTCAACTCTAAGGGGTGTGTTGTCAATATGATAGTTACCAGGGATGGAAGATTTCCCAAAAGATACTATTATGCATTTCTT